>NW_004443953.1:268433-292366 GCF_000243295.1 Trichechus manatus latirostris
CAAGGAAGGTGGTGATAGGGAACCCAAGGTTGAGTAAGGATGTTGTTGATGTGTTGTGAGATTGTTAACCATTGTCATAGAGCAACATTTGTAGTAACTGTTAAATGAGAAACTATTTTGTTCTGTAAGTCTTCATCTTAAGTGAGAATAACAGCACAATTGGAAGAGCGTAGTAAATGTCAGTGAACTGTGCATGTAGAAATTTTTGAAATGGTGTATCTTTGGCAATGTGTATTTTCACCAAAAAAAAAAGGTTGAGAAGTTAGAGGGTTAACATGTTGTGGAGTTGTTAACCAATGTCATAAAATAACGTGTAAAAAAGAAGAAACAAATTAGTTTGGGAGGAACTACAGCCAGAATGCTCCTTAGAAGCAAGGGTGTCAAGATTTTGTCCTGCTTACTTTGTACTTATCTTCAGGAAAGACCAATCACTAGAAAAGGACAACGTGTTTGGTAAAGTAGAGGATCGATCATCCAGTCCTGATGCCCCATTCTTTTTCATATAGTCCAGCTTCTCACATTATTTGTTCAGCATACAGATTGAATAGGTATGTTGAAAGTATATAACCCTGACACACACCTTTCCTGACTTTAAACCACACAGCACCCCCTTGTTCTGTCCAAGCCACTGCCTCTTTTTTCACGTACAGGTTCCTTATGGGCACAATGAAGTGTTCTGGAATTCCCATTCTTTGCAACGTTATTCATAATTTGTTATTATCCACACAATCGAATGCCCTTGCATAGTCAGTAAAATACACGTAAAGATCTCTCTGGTATTCTCTGCTTTCAACTAGTGTCATGGATTGAATTGTGTCCCCCAAAAATATCTGTCAACTTGGCTAGGTCATGATTCCCAGAATTGCATGACTGTCTACCATTTTATCATCTGATGTGATTTCCCCATGTGTTATAAATGCTATCACTGTGATGTAATAAGATGGATTAGTGGCAGTTATATTGATGAGGTCTACAAGATTAGATAGTGTCTTAAGCCAATCTCTTTTGAGATATAAAAGAGAGAAGTGAGCAGAGAGACATGAGAACTTCATATCACCAAGAAAGCAGAGCTGGGAGCATAGTGAGTCCTTTGGACCTGAGCTTCCTGCGCTGAGATGCTCCCAGACCAAGGGAAGACTGATGACGAGGACCTTCCTCCAGAGCCGACAGAGAGAGAAAGCCTTTCCCTGAAGCAGACGCCCTGAATTTGAACTTCTAGCCTACTAGACTGTGCAAAAATAAAGTTCTCTTTGTTAAAGCCATCCACTTGTGGTATTTCTTTTATAGCAGTACTAGGTGACTAAGACAGCTTGGATCCATCTGACATCAGCAATGATATTGCTGGTTCCACGTCTTCTTCTGAATCCAGCCTGCATTTCTAGCAGTTCCCTGTCGATATATACTGCTACAGATGCTTTTGAATGATCTTCAGCAAAATTTTACTTGTGTGTGATATTAATGATATGGTGTGATAGTTTCCGCATTCAGTTGGATTACATTACTTGGGAATAGGCATAAATATGGATCTCTTCTAGTCAGTTGGCCAGTTAGCTGTCTTCCAAATTTCTTGGCATAGATGAGTGAGCACTTTCAGTGCTGCATCTGTTTGTTGAAACATCTCAGTTGGTAGTCTGTCAATTCCTAGAGCCTCGTCTTTTCGCCAATGCCTTCAGTGCAGCTTGGACTTCTTCCTTCAGTACCATTGGTTCCTGATCATATGCTATCTCTTGAAATGGTTGAACGTCGACCATTTCTTTTTGGTATACTGACTCTGTGTATTCCTTCCATCTTCTTTTGATGCTTCCTGCATCATTCAGTATTTTCCCCACAGAATATTTCACTATAGCAACTTACGCCTTGAATTTTTTCTTCAGTTCTTTCAGCTTGAGAAATGCTGAGCATGTTCTTCCCTTTTGGTTTTGTATCTCCAGGTCTTTGCACATGTCATTATAATACTTTACTTTGTCTTCTCGAGCCACCCTTTGAAATCTTCTGTTCAGTTCTTTCACTTCATCATTTCTTCCTTTTGCTGTAGCTACTCAATGTTCAAAAGCAAGTTTCAGAGTCTCTTCCGACATCCATTTGAGTCTTTTCTTTCTTTTTAATCTCTTGCTTTCTTCATGTATGATAGCCTTGATGTCATTCCACAAACTCATCTGGTCTTCAGTCATTAGTGTTCAATGTGTGAAATCTATTCGTGAGATGGTTTCTAAATTCAGGTGAGATATACTCAAGGTCGCACTTTGGCTCTCATGGACTTGTTTTAATTTTCTTCAGTTTCAACTTGAACTTGCTTATGAGCAATTGATGGTCTGTTCTGCAGTTGGCCCCTGGCCGTGTTCTGACTGATGATATCGAGCTTTTCCATAGTCTCTTTCCACAGACGTAGTCGATTTGATTCCTGTGTATTCCATCTGGCAAGGTCCATGGGTATAGTGGCTGTTTATGTTGGTAAAGAAAGGTATTTGCAATGAAGAAGTTGTTGTCTTGCAAAATTCTATCATGTGATCTTCCTCATTGTTTCTATCACCAAGGCCATATTTTCCAACTACCGATCCTTCATCTTTGTTTCCAACTTTTGCATTCCAATCACCAGTAATTATCAATGCATCCTGATTGCATGTTCGATCAATTTCAGACTGCAGAAGCTGGTAAAAATCTTCAACTTCTTCATCTTTGGCCTTAGTGGTTCATGCGTAAATTTGAATAATAGTCATATTAACTTGTCTTCCTTGTAGGTGTATGGATATTACTTCATCACTGACAGCGTTGTACTTCAGGATAGATCTTGAAATGTTCTTTTTGGCTATGAATGCAATGTCAGTCCTCTTCAAATTGTCATTCCTGGGGTTGTAGACCATATGATTGTCCAATTCAAAATGACCAATACCAGTCCAATTCAGCCTACTAATGCCTAGGATATTGATCTTTATGGGTTCCATTTCATTTTTGATGCTTTCCAGTTTTCCTAGATTCATACTTTGTACATTTCAGGTTCTGATTATTATTGGATGTTTGTAGCTGTTTCTTCTTATTTGTAGTCGTCGTGCCACATCAGCAAATGAAGGTCCCGAAAGCTTGACTCCATTCTCATCATTTACATTGGCTCTACTTTGAGGAGGCGGCTCTTCCCCAGTCATCTTTTGAGTGCCTTCCAAGCTGGGGGGCTCATCTTCTGGTGCTATATCAGACAATGTTCTGCAGCTATTCATAAGGTTTTCACTGGATAATTCTTTTCAAAAGTAGACTGCTGGGACCTTCTTCCTAGTCTGTGTTGGTCTGGAGGCTCAGCTGAAACCTGTCCACCATGGATGACCCTGCTGGTATCTGAATACTGGTGGCATAGCTTCCAGCATCACAGCAACACGAAAGCCCCACAGTAGGACAAACTGACAAACACATGGGGGAGAGTAGGTTGAATATGCTTGCTAATTTCACCTATAAAACCTGTAAATGATTTGTCTTATTCAGAGCTCAATTTCTAGTACCAAATACATTTGCCAGTTAACTCTTTAGTTACTATTGGTTTAACGGTATATCAGCCACTTTTTATGCCTGTGGACCTGGTAGACAGTAGGTTATTCCTATTCTAATGAAATTAGCGTCAAGGTGGGTCCCTTTTGAAATGTGTGAAACTCAACAGACTGGAGTTGGAGCCTCATTATTGTGTAGGTTGAGCATTCTACTAGGTGATGCTTCCTAGATGTGTTAGTTTGCCAAACTTGTGTAAATTTTTGTCTTTTTTTTCCCTTTCTTTCTATGACATAAGGCCTACAAGCCTTATGTTTTGGTTTTTCTGTGTCGTATTTGGAAAACCCAAGATTCCCCATGTAACTTAATGGAAAGGCACCACAATAAATTCTCTATTTAGTTCTTACTGGTACATTGTGATACCACAGATTGGTGGCACCAGAGTGCCACTTGTCTTGTTGGTAGCTTGTATTACCAGATCATATTTCTCAAAATCCATATTACCAATCAAAAATTTAAATACACTTAATTAGTAAGCATGCATTTCAATATTGAAAACACATGCCATTAAAAAAATTTTTTTTAAATAAAAATTTGGTAATGAAAGGGATAATTGGTGCTCAACATGTTTCTTGTTTCAATGAATTTAAAAAAAATGAGCTGAAAAATAGGAAAGATCGTATTTTTTTTAATCATAGTTTTATTTTTATGTTTTGAAGAAAGTATCAAACGTATTTAGAGCTGAGAATGTAAAGAATAGATATAAGAAGGTCTAGAGCCTATTTAAAAAAACACTATATTCAACTCTCAATTTTTGGCTCATTAGATAAATAACCACATTAAAGAAGTTTTAAAAGAAAAAAAATATGGAAATTCATTAGGATGACTTTTTCTACTTTTTGGTTGAGCATTTAAATGAAAAGAATTCCAATAGCTAAGGCTAAAAATTATATGTGTAACAAAGGTGAACATTTACTTTACTCAGCAAGTTGGACAATCAGCATACTTTTGAAATGTTAACTCCTTGACTACACCCAACATTTCCAACCTGAGGGTTATGGAATTACTGCAAAAGCTTCAAAAATCTCATGTGCACCTATCTCTGTGTTTAACCCCAGTAACCGTCTTGGCCCCCACACATCTGTCAGTTTGTCATACAGTGGGGGCCTGTGTGTTGCTGTGATACTGGAAGCTATGCCACCGGTATTCAGATACCAGCAGGGCCACCCATGGCAGCAGGTGTCAGCTGAGTTTCCAGACTAACACAGACTAGGAAGAAGGACCCGGCGGTCTACTTCTGAAAAGAATTAGGCAGTGAAAATCTTATGAATAGCAGCGGAACATTTTCTGATATAGTGCTGGAAGATGAGCCCCTCAGGTTGGAAGGCACTCAAAAGATGACCAGGGAAGAGCTGCCTCCTCAAAGTAGAGTCAATCTTAATGACGTGGATGGAGTCAAGTGTTCGGGACTTTTAGTTGCTAATGTAGCAGGATTCAAAATGAGAAGAAACAGCTACAAATATCCATTAATAATCGGAACCTGGAATGTACGAAGTATGAATCTAGAAACATTGGAAATCGTCAAAAATGAAATGGAACACATAAAGATCGTTATCCTAGGCATTAGTGAGCTGAAATGGACTGGTATTGGTCATTTTGAATCAGACAATCATATGGTCTACTTGTCTTGGAAGAAGTACAACCAGAATGCACCTTAGAAGCAAGGATGGCGAGACTACCTCTCACATACTTTGGCCATGTTATCAAGAGGGATCAGTCCGTGGAGAAGGACATCATGCTTGGTAAAGTAGAGCGTCAGCAAAAAATAGGAAGACCCTCAACCAGATGAATTGTCACAGTGGCTGCAAAAATGGGCTCAAGCACAGCAACAATTGTACGATGGCACAGGACCGGGCAGTGAGTGCTTCGTTCTATTGTGCACAGGGTGGCTATGAGTTGCAATCGACTGGAGGGCACCTAACAACAACCGTCTTGGTCTTCCCCTGCCCATTCGACACACAGGAGATTAAAACTTTTGTAAGATCACTGAATCAAAGCAAAGATCTAGGCTGGAGATCAGTACCTTGAGAAAAGACACACTTCTGTGTTTAGTGCTTATGATCCTGTTATACTATGTAAGTGAATATTTTGTGCTGATGCAGTTATTATCTCAAGCTATTCCTGATTATTTTTCCTATTTACACTAGCCCCAATTACAGTGACTAACTTGTGCTTACGATTTGAATAGATTTTCTGTCAGTCCTTCCTACCTTCAAAGAATTCTCAGACTCTGATAATGAAGACATTTTTCTCCTTAGAACATGTTTTTAGGCAGAATGGAACAAAAAAACAAATGAATACCCTGTTTATCTGTCCAGCATGATTACTAGCTATGACAGGTAAATAGGAGAGAATGCTAATTTAATTCACTTTACTCTTCTTCTGTCTGCTGGCATAAAAGAAGTTTTGTAAAATAAATAAATCATTAATAATATAACAATAATACTATTACAGCAAATAACAACAATAAAATGTGGGATTAAATCATTTTTATTTTTAAGCAAGTCTAATGAAAGACGTATGGTGCTCTTGCACAGCAACTTTCAACATTATATATTTTTGAGGCCATAATAAAAAAAATAATAATGACTACTTCACTTTTAAACTTAGATGTAGCCCTTTAGCTATACATGACAATCAGGCATTGCTGAGAGAAAGAAAGAAAATAATTTCTAATGTTGAAAAAATTTTTTTGTATTATATACTCACTTCCCAGGAATACAAAGAAATATTACTCTGGATACGACTATAAAGAAAAAAAGATTAGTTTTCTGATGTGACTCACTAAAATAATCGTATTATTCTATAATTATAATTTACCTATGCTTTAGCACTCACAGATGTTTAATTAAATCTTCAACATTTAAGACACTGTCCTAGTAGATAGGTTTCATGGTTTTCAACAATGTCTAATAAGAGTTTCAGTGTAAACGAAATGAAGGCATATAGGAGATGATGTATGTTCATCTTCAATGAACATTTTCAGACCTTTCTCTTGGGGCCTCTTAATTTTCCATATTTGCCAAAGGATATTTCTCAGTACTCCAACATCATCTGCAACTTAAATATTTTTAAGCATCATTTTGCACACCATTTTCAGATCAAGTGGAGTTAGTTAAGAGAGTTCTATCTTGTTTGTCAAAAGTGTTTCCTAGATTTTTTTTCTAAGAGACCTTTACTGAATATACACATTTTAAAGATTTGAAATAACATGTTAACCCCTGAAAATCAAATCAGCATATTAATTCAATTGCTTCCATTATTTTATGAACTTATGACATATTTCCTGATAGTTAAGATAAGCTCTTTGACAGTATTTACCTCACAAAATTTATAATAAAAATACCAAAAATCTTAATCACTGTTGAGAAAGTAGCCATCCAATAGAGATTAAGAGAAAAAAAAAAAAAGTTATGTCCCAAAAAGCAATATACTTGGTAACTGCTACTCTAGTCATAAGACAGTGTTTCAAATAAACAAAAACTAATAAATTAAGGGTCACAGATAAAGAAAATATAATACTGACAGAGGGCTGGCATTCTTATGTTTCTGTCCTGCCAAGATCTTCTTTAATCATAAAAGGACAAGGGAGGTCACTTACCTTATCATACACAATCAGGAACAAGCCTAGTTGTAACAGCAGGGCAAAACTTTTATGGAAATGTCACTTGTGCATATCAAGTGCATAGCTGACATTATTTTTATTTCTATTATCAGGGACTAAGCAAAACCCTATGATTGCCATATGACTCTAAAATGTTATTTAAAAAATGAGGGCTTTGTTTCATAGTTGCTAGTCTTGGCCAAATGAAATGCTACTTTCACTGCATAAAACTGACAGTTTCTTCACCTTCAAAAAGTGCAGATTCTTATTAACATTTTGTATACAAAACGTGTAAAATTTAAGTGTTTTGAAAATTTACGTCTATAGATAAGTAAGTATATAAATAATTGCAAATTGTACAAATTGCATAATAAGCAAAACATTTTCTGTTAGTCTTTGTCTGATATGACCCCTGCCCTGCAAAAATGAATGAAAGATTTATATATATATATATACATATATATATAATATATATATATATACATATATATATAATATATATATATATCTCCTTTGTCTAACTTTTCCATGTCACTCCTATGTTCCTATCCAAGATAATACTTCTTACCTACCCTGAATGGCAGGTACCATACTGTGGCACACAAAAAATTTGAAGCGACTCTGTGTACTTTTCTAATGGAAAATTAGAAGGACTTATGATCAATTCCGGAACCAAATTATGGATAATGAGTACAATTCAGAGATGTTTCTGGCGACTGACTTGAATCAGGTCTTCCGAATCATTCTGGGTTTACCCAAAGGTGACCTGGACTCTATCTCTGGGTCGGTTGCACTTGGATATTACCCTAGATCCACATTCTCTCTGGTTAAGGTAGATCCAAACCATTATCTGTGTAGGAGATACCACTTGCATTCATCCAGGAAAAAAAAAAAAAAAAATCCTTTCAAGTCATAGTCACATGAGGACAGTCATCTTTTGAGGTTTAAAATGGAAATGAAAACTTAAAAGGTAGGTATTTTCTTAGTAGATACCACATTTAAAAATATGTTTAACATAATTGTCCAATTTAAAGGAAAATGCTGTCATTAGATGTGAGATGGCAGTCTTTTAATCTTAACGACATACTAATCTCAATGAATACAAAGCAAAGTATTTTCAGCTACTAAACCTTAATATTACAGTCTTTTCACATTAAAGTTTCTTTCCTCACCTTTGACTAGCTCACATACTAAAAAGACCTCATAAGGAGTTGAGAATCCTTTAGGATTATAACATGCCATTAGAAACAGTCTGAACACATATACTTTAGTAAATATGTGGAATCATAAAAAGCAACTACCTCTTAAACCTTATTTTAAATCTATAAAAAAATCACAGTTCCTATTGCAGCCAACAGAAAAGTTTAGTTTTTCCCCCAACTTTTCTTGTACATTACAAGGTCAATAGATGTAGGTGGGAAGCTATTTTGGCTTTTCAGTTCCCTGATTGCTCTAGATATATCAACTATTCACCTTCATGTTCGTGACTTCATTAAATTCTGGTTTAGAAACTAATTTAAAAGAAACCTGACCTTTGAAATACTGAGGGTGACAAGAGGGCAGGGGAAGGAGGTGGAGAAGATACTGCTGAGCAGATCTCAAATCATATTTATGTTTGAAAAGCTACCTTATGAGCCATTCACCACTCACAATTTAGCTTTTTAATCCAGATTTTAACTTGAAAGCAACCCCTGCTGACTCGAAAGTGTTATAACATGCAGTAGCCAGGTGGGGGAGAAGTGCAGCCTTATTCCTTTGAAGCTTGGCTGCCCAGGATCAATAGGACATCACAGGTGGCTGCACTTCAAAGGGGAAGCACTGGATCTCTGTTTCAGTCCAGCCCCTGCAACAGTTCTCCCCTCCTCTCCCCCAAGTGCTGGTGGAATTGGCTTTCATGTTACACTTTCACTTAAGAAAGGAAATGAAGAGCATTAGAGGCAGATCTTGATTAAAAGAATCTGAAAAGAAACTAACATCTTGAGAGGTCCAGCTACCTTTTAAAAGCACCTATTAATGCAATTGCTAGGTAGAAGGAAAGGTAAGCCTGCAGGGGAGATTTTTTTTAAAAGCAACCCACTTAAGGTGTTGCATCTGACATTTTAGTAGCTATGCTGCAGCCCTTCAAATAGCAACAATGGGTCTAAGTAAATTTTTATTCAACATTTTGCAGCTGGGTATTTATTCTGTATGGATTTCGATTGAAAAAATGCCTAGCGCTGCCAACTCCAGGTGGAAAGAACTCAGTGATAATAGTGGAAAAATAGCAATGACCGCCAACTGAGCCATTAAATCTATTTCTGCTACAACCAACACACAAGAATGTATTCCTTGTGGACATATGCATATGACACTCACTGAAATATATCTTCTATTAATTCTCATATTTGGAGGCTTTTTATATACACCTACTCTTCACTTATCGACTCTCTCATTACCCGACATTTCACATTTTGGCACAGTGGTTAAGAGCTATAGCTGCTAACCAAAAGGTCAGCGGTTTGAATCCACCAGTCACTCCTTGGAAACCTGTGGGGCAGTTCTACTCTGTCCTATAGGATCGGTATAAGTCAGAATCGACTCGACAGCAATGGGTTTGGTTTTTGGTTTAACTCCTCACTTATCGACTATCTCATTATCTGACATTTCTCATCTACAACTATAGTAAAAAATCTACTATCCAACTATTTTGTGCATTAACGACATAATTCTGGCAGTAACAAACGACGAAGTGTGAGGTGAGAGTAATGCTGGCTGTGAAGGTTAAGGTTTTGTGTCAACTTAGCTGGGCCATGATTCTCAGTGGTTTGGCAGTTTGTGTAACAATGTAATTTGGCAGTTATGTGATGATATCATATCCTCCATTTTGTGATGTGATGTGTCTTCCTCCATGTTTGTATAACCAATTTTCACATAACTACCTGGTCTTTGGAACCTAACCATGTCGATAAGGGAGGAGACAGTGTACTGCATTTTATACAGACAAGCATCTGAATTAATGGGTAGGGTTTCTCTTGTCACAGATAAACAGATCGTATGTGTGTCTCAATAATTTTATAAATAACATAAAAACTGGAGAAATTCTCTATAATCCAGAAAAATCGTTCTTAACCTTGGCCAGATAATGGATTCACCTGGGATGCTTTAAAAACAAAATGATGCCTGGACCCCATCTGAGGGATTTTAATTTAATTGGTTTGGAGTGGGTGATTTTCCTGTGCACCCAAGAATGGGAAACACTGATCTAAACCAGCACCTCTCAACCTTAAATGTATATATAAACCACTCGGGGATGTCATTAAAACAGATTCTGATTCAGTGGGTTCAGGGTAAGGCCTGAAATTCTGCATCAATAGCAAGCTCCCAGGTGATGTCAAACTGCTTTTCCCTAGACTACTCATTGTACAGCAAGAATTTAGTGGTATGTCACAGCTCAGGAGAGGTCACAGACTGCAATAATGAAGGCATTTAGATTGAAGCTACGTATATTCTCATGGGACCCCAACCAAACTAGACACCCAATTGCTCTGACTCCACGTGCCACTACTTCTCACCTTTCAGGATAAAGTCTTTGTTGTTTTTGTTATCTCCGACTCATGACTACCCCGTACGTTACAGAAGAGAACTGCTCATAGGGTTTTCTTGGCTGTAATCTTTACAGAAGTTCACCAGACCTTTCTTCCATAGAGCTGCTGGGTGGGTTTGAACTACCAACCTTAAGGTTAGCAGCCGATCACCTAATGCTTGCACCACTCAGGCTCCTTAAAGTCGATGTTAGGGGCTTATTAAATCTTGTTCCTGGCATAACCCCAGAAGGCCATCCTAGGGCTTTAAATGCATACAGAAACTGCATACTGGGATATTTCAAATGAATAAACTGCTTACTATAGACAACTAAAAAAGCTGCATTGTTAAAATTATACTGTGAGTATGCTGAGCTTAAATGCTAAACTGGGGCCATATTCATGACATTTATTCAAGGAAAGGATAAGCTGAGTGAGAACCAACTGAACATGAGGAAAGAATTAGTTACTCACATCAGTGGAAGTGAGGCTATCCTGTGTGCACATCACTGATTCCACTGAACAGGAAGCTAAGAACCCCACTTGGCCATCTTGGGTTCCTTATGCCTCTGGATCAACAGGCAAAGAAGGGAGTTACCATGCTGGCTGGTGTGATTGATCCTGATTTTTGCTGGATCTGAGGAGGAAACTGGACTGATTTTTGCCTTTGGAGTCAAAGAACAGCATATCTGGAGTGCAGGAGACCCCTTAGGGCGTCCGTTAGTACTGCCATGTCCTGTGATTCAAGACAATTGAAAACTATAGCAACCCAATTCCGACATGACTACTAATGGCCCAGACTCTTCAGGAATGAAGGTTTGGATCACTCTACCAGGCGAAGAATCACGAGCAGCTGAGGTGTTTGCTGAGGGCAAAGGGAATATGGAATACATAGTAGGAGAAGGTAGTTCTAAGTACCAGTTACAACCACATGACCAGTTGCAGAAATGAGGACTGTAATTGTTATCAGTATTTCTTCCTTATATGTGTGCATCAAATATTTTTGCTTTCTTCACTTATAATATATAAGATGGAAATAGGGCTAGTGCATTTTTCATTGTATGTGTGTTAGTTGTGTAACGTTGGATGCAAGTATGACTTTATAATTGTCTTTATTCAGAGATTATGTATGGTTTAAGGAGATGTATAAACCCCAAACCAAACCCATTGCATTCGAGTCAATTCTGACTCACAGAGACCCCATAGGACAGAGTAGAACTGCCCCATAGGGTTTCCAAGGAGCAGCTGGTGGATTTGAACTGCCAACCTTTTGGTTAGCAGCTGTAACTCTTAACCACTGCACCACCAGGACTCCAAAGGAGAGGTGTACAGGTGCCAAATTGACAAAGGGTGGACTGTGATCATTAAGGTTTTGTGTCAACTTGGCTGAGCCATGATTCTCAGTGGTTTGGCAGTAGGTTTTGCAGTCGTATAGTGATGTAATCACCTCCATGTTGAGATCTGATATGAAGTGATCACCTCCATGATGGGATCTGCTAGGATTAGCCAATCAGTTGAAACAGAGTTTCCTTTGGACTGTGGACTGCATCCAATATAGTTGGACTTCCTGGTGAGGCACGTGGTCTTTTGCTTGCTCTAGATCCTGCAGCTAGCTCCTGTTCATCTGACCTCTGGTTTTTGGAACATGAGCTACCAGCTTACCTGTCTTTTTGCCTGCCATCTTGCCTATAGATCTTAGGATTCTTCGGTCTCCACAACCTGTGAGCCAGAGGCCTGATGTCTAATCTGCTGATCTTGGGTTTGCCAGCCCCTACAGCTACATGAGTCAGGAGAAGCCTCCACCCTGATCCACAGACTTGGGACATTCCAGCCTCTACAACCACTTGAGCCATTTCCTTGATATAAATCTCTCTCTATTTATACACTTTACTGGTTTTGTCTCTCTAGAGAACCCAGCCTAAGACATTTGGTACTGAGAGTAGGGTGCTGTTCTAACAGATACTTAAATTGTGTAAGTAGTTTTGAAACCATGAATGGTAGAAGCTGGAAGAATTTTTAAGTGCTTAACATTAAAAGCCTAGATTTCCTTGGAGAGACTGTTGGTGGAATTATGGACATCAGACAATTCTGTTGAAGATTCAGAAGGAAGCGAGAAGAGCTGTAACATCAGAGATGACACAGACGGCAAGAAGCAGCAGTAGAGAAATGGCGGCAGTAGAACCAGGAGACCAGCGCAAGACAGTGCTGGAGCCAACCCATGAAGAAAGAGAGCTGAGTGCCTTTGCACAGGAGGTTTCCTGGAAAGTGGGGTGCTTCTGAGCACTTATTGGTGGAGCTAGGCTTGTTGACCAACAGAGCAAGATTGCTGAGTGCCGCCTGGCTGAGGTTTACTGGCAGAGTAGGGTGCCTCCAGGCTCTTACTGGTAGAGCTAAAGAGCTTCGGAACATTTGTCCAAGCAGGGCAGATGCCAGGCTGGTCCAAGGGCCCAAGGGGCCAAGAGGCCAAGGAACAAAGAAGCAGAAGCTGAAGACACAAGGAACACACAAAGCAGAGCTCCCTCAGTCTCAAAGGGTAGGGCCACAACATCTGGGGTCTCAAAGGGTGGAACTGTGGCCTCTGGAGTTTGAAAGGGGGCCACAGTCTCCTAGGTTTCAAAGAGTCAGGGCTGCCTGGATGAGGCAGGATCTGCTGCCCAAAGCTGAGGGGGCAGGGCTTCCATGCCCAAGGGGCAGAAGAGAGAGGACTGCCAGGGCTGAGGAGGTAGGGTTGCCACTCAGATGGACCAGGAAAATGGGGCTGCCAAAATGTGAGAGAGCAGAGTTGCTGGTCCAGTGGACCTGGAAGGTGGAGCTGAAGCCAAGGGCTGAGGGGCCTCCACCGAGAATCCGGAGAGTGTGGCCAACACCCAGAGTCTGGAGGGCAGGGCGATTGCCTAGATAGCCTCAGAAAACAGAGGATTATTTTCAAGTCTTGAAAGCTAATGTAATGTGTTCTACTCACTGGCTTGGTGGCTGTTATCCCTTCTTTCCCTCAAATTTCCCCCATTTGTAATGGAAATGTCTAGCTTGTGGCTGTTCCACCATTGTACTTTGGAAGCATATAACTTGTATTCTAGATTTCACACATGAAGAGGGATTTTGCAGAAGATGAGATTTTGGACTTGGAGTTGATTTAAGACTTTTGGAATGACGTGGCGGGGTGAA
The DNA here is from genome assembly GCF_000243295.1 of Trichechus manatus latirostris. NCBI lineage: Eukaryota > Metazoa > Chordata > Mammalia > Sirenia > Trichechidae > Trichechus > Trichechus manatus. The sequence goes on from NW_004443953.1 coordinate 282,294, forward strand.
TGTGTTTTACTTGTGGCAAGGACATAGATTTTGGGAGGCCAAATGTGGAACAAGAATTGAACTGTGTCCCCCAAAATGTGTGTCAACTTGGTTAGGCCATGATCCCCAATATTGTGTGGTTGTCCACCATTTTGTGATCTGATGTGATTATCCTATGTGTTGTAAATCTTAACTTCTATGATGTTAATGAGGTAGGATTAGAAGCAGTTATGTTAATGAGGCAGGACTCAATCTACAGGATTAGGTTTTATCTTGAGTCACTCTCTTTTGAGATATAAAAGACAGAATCGAGCAGAGAGGAGGGGACCCCATACCACTACGAAAGATGTGCCAGGAGCAGAGTGCATCCTTTGGATCTGGGGTCTCTGCACTGAGAAGCTGCTAGACCAGGGGAAGGTTGATGACAAGGACCTTCCCCTAGGACTGACAGAGAGAGAAAGCATTCCCTGGAGCTGGCACCCTGAATTCAGACTTCTAGTCTCCTAGACTGTGGGGGAATAAATTTCTGTTTGTTAAAGCCATCCACTTATGGTATTTTTGTTACAGCAGCGCTAGATAATTAAGATACCCCGCTATAACGTCCTTGGCAGGCCATTGTTACATACCACGACTACCATTTCTCCTTTGATCTTGATCAGGTCATCGTGGTCCTTTCTTTCCCAAATAGCAGAAAGCACTTATCCAAAGCTAACACCTGATTGCCTGCAATTATAAAAACTTTCCTGAAAAAATATTTTAGGCAGTACATCTCATTATTTGATTATAACCATAGTATTTTAAAGATTCTGATGTTAGTATACATAGATAATTTTTTTTTTCACTTGCTATTTGTTCTCAAATAAAAAGTTAGTGGTATATCTGAATAAAAGTGATAATGTATTTATTACTCTATTTCCTCAACTACAAGAGATTCCTCCTTTTTTTTTTTTAGTTTGAGTATGTTCCATGCAGTATTGGGGATACACTTATATTAAAAAAAAATTATTTGTTACTTACCTGGGAATCCTGTTATTTCACTGGGCATCCTGTATTTTATTTAGCAATTCTAATAAGGGCTCTGGGAAGCCAGTGAAAACCTTTAGAGAGAGTTGTGTTATGATCAGATTTATGGTTTTTAGACATTCTCTCTGGTTGTTGTTTAGGGTTGTCGTTGTTGTTAGCTGCTGTTGAGTCAATTCCAACTCACAGTGACCCTATAGGACAAAGTAGAACTTCCCTATAGGATGTCTTAGTCTGTAATCTTTATGGGAGCAGATTGCCATGTCTTTCTTCTGCAGAGCATACGGTGGGTTCAAACTCCCAATCATTTGGTTAACAGCTGAGCTCTTAACCACTGTGTCACCAGGGCTCCTTCCTCCTTCTATTAATGACATTTTAAAGTGTTTGGGATTGGGAACTCTTTCACAACTGATGTATACAATTAGTGGGTGTGGTAGGCTGTTAATGGCTCTCAAAGATATGCCCATGTCTTAACTAATGGAACCTTTGAATGTTGTGAATGTTATTTTACATGATAAACTTGTTTGCACATATGATTAAATTAAGGATTCTGAAATGAGATTATTCTGGGTTATCCAGGTAGTCCCTAAATGCTATCACAAGTGTCCTGATAAAAAAGAGGCAGAGAGAAATTATACACACAGAAGAGGATGAAGGTGATGTGAAGACTGAGGCAGAAAAAAGAGTGATACAGCCACAAGAACAGGAATGTCATTGGAAGATGGAAGAGGGAAGGAACAGATTCCCCCTTAGAGCTCCAGAGAATATGCAGCCCAGGTGACACTTTGATTTTGGACTCGGGCCTCTAGAACTGTGGGAGAATACATTACGGTTGTTTTAAGCCACTAAGCTTGTGGTAAAGGTAGTCCCCAACGTACAACATATTCGCGTTACAATGAATCACACTTACTACCATCTGTTTTGTTTTGTTTTGTTTGTACTTCTTATCATTAGTAATATGTACTACATACAATGTTGAAGTGCATAGTTTGCTGATATTATCATTCTCAGATGTTCATTCACAGATGATTTATAAAGATACTGATAATAAAAGGAAGTACACTGACTCCTCACTTAGCAACTATCTCATTATCTGAAATTTCACATTTACAATGATAGTAAAAAATATACCATCCAACTATTTTGTGTATTAATAACTTACGTCTGGCAGTAACGAACACTGAGGTGTGAGGTGAGAGTAACACTGGCTGAAACGATTAAGGTTGTGTGTCAGCTTGGCTGGGCCATGATTCTCAGTAGTTTAGCAGTCATGTAAAGATGTAACTTGGCAGTTACATAATGATGTAGTGATGTAGTCATCCTGCATTTTGTGATCTGATGCACTTATCCTTCATTTTTGCAAAATGCCGATTTTTGCATAATGACCAGGTCTTTGAAACCTAACTATGTCAGTAAAAGCGGAGTGGGTCTAATAATGAAAACTAAAAAAAAAAAAAAAAGAGTCATTCAACTTACATCAGAACTGACTTACCGTGGAGTAGTCAAAACGGAACCTCTGTCATAAGTTGGGGACTATCTGTAATTTGTTACAACCACCATAGGAAACTAATGTAATAGGATAGAGTTTCTTTTTTCCTGAAAAGTTGTTGTTAAGTAGACAGTGTATCTTTCAATTAATGCCATTCTTGAAGTCGTGAAATAAGAGTTTTCTGAAATAATAGTTACATAAATTTAAAAACAAAACCTTATAATCCCAAAACTTTGTCATGTGATTTAGGAAGAAAGAATAAATATTTAATTCAAGCTCGATGGTCTCAGTAAAGACATCACTGAAGATGAATATTGTCCAAATTTGAGAAGAGAATAAAAAGAATGAGCACATAATAGAAGGTTGAAATAGTGGGATAACTTGTTAAACTCTGGCTTGGAAAGAAGATTCTCTCAGAAGTACTATATCATTGCCCAGATTTCTTTCAGCATAAGGCTCATGAGCAAGTGCTTAATCTAAATCATTATCATATCCTTTAGGGATAGAGAGCTAAGAGGTCAAGTAAAATTAAATAGTACATTTTATACAATTGTATAGTAAATCTATAATAAATAACATAGATTCGGTAAACTATGTCACTCTTTTCAACAAAATCTACTAAATGGAGAGGACTACCAACATAGAAGTGATTAGCATAACAAAGATAAGTAATTTTTATAAAAGTTTAAGTGCATCATGTTTTACCCATTAAACTGTTTCTAAAAATTGACATGTGAAACAGTCTTTTAAAAAGGTAGGAATTTCCCATTTACCTCCATTATAATTTCACATATATCATTTTTTGCATCACTTATCTTCTGTTATTCTAACTTTGTTTCCTTGCTGTCTAGTCTCTATATTCTCTATCTAGTCTCTATTGAGTATGTAAATGTTTTACATGGAAATACTTATCACAAGTAGTTTTTAATACAAATAAACATAACCCATTGCCGTGGAGTCAATTCTGACTCATAGCAACCCTATAGGACAGAGTAGAATTGCCCTATAGGGTTTCCAAGGCTATGAATCTTTGAGGAAGTAGACTGCCATATCTTTCTCCTGCAGAGTGGCTGGTGGGTTAGAACTGCTGACCTTTTGGTTAGCAGCCTAGTGCTTAGCCACTGCACTACCAGGGCTCCTCTTAATACAGGTACCACGAATTAAATTTCTTGAGTCACTTCTAAAGCCTATCTTAAGTGATTTAGCTAATACATGTGATTTCTGGAGGCAAAGAGCCTCCTTAATCAAATGACTTAAAGCTTCTTGGTAGAAGGGAGCAGTTCTTGCTCCGTAGTTTCCATGTTCCCATCATGATAAGGAATCATGAAAATTGCTCCATTAGCATCAGTGGTTGAAAAATAATACCTCTTAATATCTGTGTGTAGCACTCAATATTACTCAGAAAGCATTTGTATAAGCTCATTCTTTCCACTTAAGAGATACTGCATGTTACTCCTTATTCCCCACTCCAAGTCTGCAGTTTAATATAAACAATCAATTCATTATATAATGTTTCATAAAATATATACAGCATTTAGATTTTCATTTTTCCCCTTTATGTCCATAATGTATTTTGAAATTCACTATTAAGAGCAGGAAAGAACAACCTTTCCTGCCATGCTGCTTATCCTAGGTTTGAGTTCTTCCTTTGATTTTCCCCTGGAGAATCCTAAACGGGAAGAAATCAGGAGATATCACTGACTAGAATGCTGATTCCTAGGATAATGGCCTTGCTGCTGTAACTCAAACAGTAAATCAGTGATTTCCCTCCACAACAGTGAGTTTTGTTTGAGAGAATAAAAAGTCTCATTCCCTATGCAGAGTTAGGTAAGAACATAATGGAGAACTGCCTGACATGCTGGCTTATAGCTTTTGGTGGAGATGCCAGCAGGAGCAGTAAGAGATTGAGCGCAGAAAGAAAAAGAGAAAAAAACAAAGCAAGCAAAATTATGAGCTATAACAGAAACAGTATAGAATACAAAAGATTTTGCAGATAAAACAGAAACTATATAGCTCAACACAAAACTAAGCTTTCTTGGCTCCTTTTGACCTCACCTAACACATCCAATTAATTAGGAAGACCTTGTGATCCATCTCCAAACCTTATCCCAGATCCCACTCTATTTCCTCTGTATCGCTGGCATATAAATCATCATATCTCCTCCTAGTAGTCTTCTTTCTTCCACTCTTGCTTCCCAAAGTGGCCCCCACCCCCGTCATTTCCTAACCCATGGTCCACACAGGACCCAGAGCTAATTGGATCAGCTCACTTCCCCTGCATTTAACCTTTCATAGCTACTAACGGTAACCAAAAACGAAACCCATTGCCATCAAGTTGATTCTGACTCATAGCAATGGTTAAAAAAAAAAAAAAAGAAGGAAAGAAAACAAATCCATTGCCGTAGAGTGGATTCCTACTCATAGAGACCCTATTAGCAATGGTAGTTAGAATAAAATCTAAATTATTTACCAATCTTTCAATCCCAGTATAATCTGGGCCCATATTCCACTGTGAATATCTAAAACCTCGCTTCCTTGCTTTTTAAACTACAACCACAATGGCCTTTTTCTATTCCTAGAATATGCAAAGTTTATTTCTGCCTTGAGGTCTTAGCCCCTGGCTATTTCTACCCTGAAATACTATTCATTCTGATGTTGCCACCTCCCTGGAAACCTTTTCTCAAGCTTCTTCTTGTCTTTGAGGTCTCAGTTTAACCTTCACCTTCTCAGAAAGTACTTCCTTGACTCTTCAGTCAAAAGTAGCCCCTGTCTCAATCCAGTACATCATCCTACTTTATTTCTCTGTGGAACACTCATCGCTATGTTTTCCTCTTTATTTACTGTCTTTTTTAAATTTGTTGTTGTTGTTTGTTTAATTATGACCTTCCCCCTCCTTTTACCACTAAACAGATTGTAACTCCTCGATAGCAGGAAACTTGTCTGTCTCTCTGTCTTGGATATTACCGTAACATCATACCTATAATAATCCCTGTTGTTGTTGTTAGGTGCCATCAAGTTGGTTCTGACTCACAGCGACCCTATGTACAACAGAAGGAAACACTGCCCAGTCCTGTGCCATCTTTACAATCTTTGTTATGCTTGAGCCCATTTTTGCAGACACTGTGACAATCCATCTGGTTGAGGGTCTTCCTATTTTTTGATGACGCTCTATTTTACCAAGCATGATGTCCTTCTCCAGGAACTGATTCCTCCTGACAACATGTCCAAAGTATGTGAGATGAAGTCTTATCATCCTTGTTCCTAAGGAACATTCTGGCTGTACTTCTTCCAAGACAGATTTGTTCCTTCTTTTGGCAGTCCATGATATATTGAATATTCTTTTCCAACACTGTAATTCAAAGGCATCAATTCTTCTTCAGTCTTTCCTTATTCACCGTCCATCTTTCACATGCATATAAGGCAATTGAAAACACCATGGCTTGGGTCAGGGGCCCCTTAGTCTTCAAGGTGATATCTTTGCTTTTCAACACTTTAAAGAGGTCTTTTACAGCAGATTTGCCCAATGCAATGTGTCCTTTGATTTCTTGACTGCTGCTTCCATGGGTGTTGATTGTGGATTCAAGATAAAATGAAATCCTTGACAACTTCAATCTTTTCTCCATTTATCATGATGTTGCTTACTGGTCCAGTTGTGAGGATTTTTGTTTTCTTTATGTTGAAGTGTAATCCATACTGAAAGCTGTGGTCTTTGATCTTCCTCAGTAAGTGCTGCAAGTCCTCTTCACTTTCAGCAAGCAAGGTTGTGTCATCTGCATAATGCAGGTTGTTAATGAGTCTTCTTCCAGTTCTGATGCCCCAGTCCTCAACATGCGGCCCAGCTTCTCAGATTATTTGCTCAGCATACAGATTGAATAAATATGATGAAAGGATACAACTCTGATGCACATCTTTCCTGACTTTAAACCATGCAATAAGAATAATCCCAGTTTATAAAAAGTTGTCACTGTATATTTGGTTTTTACCCATTAAATTAGGGTTGTCAGTGATATACCAAAATTTCCTTTAGTTATTTCCTTTGAAAGACTTCGTTATTTTTAGTTAGGTGCTGCATGGCCTCATCTAGTATTTCTAATTCTCATTTAAACATTTTTACTTGTCTTACTTTATTACTATTAGCATGTACTAAATATGTTGTTGTTGTAATGTGCCATTGAGTAGGTTCTGACTCATAGAGACCCTATGTACAACAGAATGAAACACTGCCAGGTTCTGCACCATCCTCACAATCATTGCTATTTTTAAGCCTATTGTTGCAACCACTGTGTCAATCCATTTTATTGGGGGTCTTTCTCTTTTTGTTTTCTTTATGTTAAGGTGTAATTCATACCGAAGGCTGTAGTCTTTGATCTTCATCAGTAAGTACTTCAAGTCTTCTTCACTTTCAGCAAAGTTGTGTCATCTGCATATCGCAAGTTGTTAATGAGTCTTCCTCCAATCCTGATGCCCCATTCCTCTTCACATAGTCCAGCTTCTTGGAATATTTGCTCAGAACACAGATTGAAAAAGTATGGTGAAAAGATACAATCCTGATGCACACCTTTTCTGATTTTAAACTTTGCAGTATCCCCTTGTTCTGTTTGAACAACTGCTTCTTCGTCTATGTACAGGTTCTTCATGAGCACAATTAAGTGTTTTGGAACTACCATTCTTCACAAAGTTATCCATAATTTGCTATGATCCACACAGTTCAATGTCTTTGCGTAACCAATAAAACACAGGTAAGCATCTTTCTGGTATTCTCTGCTTTCAGCCAGCATACATGTGACATCAGCAATGATATCCTTGGTTCCACGTCCTCTTCTGATTCTGGCTTGAATTTCTGGCAGTTCTCTATTCATGTACTGCTGCAACCACTTTTGAATTATCTTCAGAAAAATTTTACTTGTGTGTGAGATTAATTATATGGTTTGATAATTTGCACATTCTGTTGGATCACCTTTCTTTGGAATGGGCAGAAATATGGATCTCTTCCAGTCAGTTAGCCAAGTAGCTGTCTTCCAAATTTCTTTGCAAAGACCATCGAGCATATCCAGCATTGCATTCATTTGGTGAAACATCTCAATTGGTATTCCATCTATTTTGGAGCCTTGTTTATCGTCATTGTCTTCAGTGCAACATGAACTTTTTTCTTCAGTACTATTGTCTCTTTATCATATGCCACCTCCTGAAATGGTTGAACACCTACCAATTCCTTTTGGTACAGAGACTCTGTGTGTTTCTTCTCTCTTCTTTTGATGTTTCCTGCATCATTCAGTATTTTGCCCATAAAATCCTTCAATATTGCAACTTAAGGCTTGAATTTTTTCCTTCAGTGTTTTCAGCTTGAGAAATGCTGAGCATGTTCTTCCCTTTTAGTTTTCTAACTCCAGGGCTTTGCACATTCCTAAATATAGAAATATTAAATATATAATATGAACAAAGAAAAACTCAAATCATACGTAATGAAAAAACCTTAACCAAACTGAATAAATATTTATCCCATATGCTTGGGAGTCATTCTGAAGTACTTTGTCAAATAATTTTCTTATCTTCTTCTTCTTCTCTTTGTTAATTCACCACTACAATTTGTCATATACCTTGCTGTTGATTTGCTATTTATTACATGAAACCTAAAACATTGAGTATACTTGATATATACTTGAGTGTACATGTGTATTTTGATGCTATAACTACATACTAACAATTTTTTTCATTTATTTATTTCATTTATGTAGATATTGCAGACAAACCTATTTTTGATATGACTGGTTATTGGAATTCTTCCTATTATGTTTTCTGTCTTCGGAAGTGAGTCGCTACAATTTCATCTCCTATGGAAAATACAGTTAGACACACACTGACATATTGACATGTATAAAGTCCTTCTGAATGCTCACCAAATCTTTATATGCTACTGTCCATAGTCTCATCAACTACTGCCATAATCAATTTTTTAAAGGGGTATTTTGTATATTTTGAAAAGACTTGAGAGGCGGAGCCAAGATGGCAGTGTAGTAAGATTCTTCCTATATCTCTCTCACAACAAAGACCTGGAAAAACAAGTGATTTGATTATATATGAATATCTAGGAGCCCTGAACAAGGCAAAGTTGAGGAATCAGACTAAGTGGCCAGGGGAGAGGGAGATGGTTCAGAAGAAACCAGCAGCGCCAGAGTGGCAACGGCAGGATGGCAACTCCTCAGGCATGCTGGGTCCACAGTGAAGCAGACAAACAGCTGTGCATGAACTCGGAAAGCAGTTTCCACATCAAGAGAGATCCAGCAGCAGAGATTCTGCTTGGACAAGCTGAACCAGTGAAAAGCAGCTCCCAAGTGCCTAAAGGTAAGTACTTGCATGTGGCCTTTAGTGGGGTTAAAAAAAAAAAAAAAAGCCCATTTGGGAAAAACCTCTCTCCCTTTTACCTCCTCCCTCCCTCCACGCTCTGCACTGGGAGTCTGCTGGGCTGAAAGTAGATCCCAAAAGGCGCCCTGACCCATTCTCCTGGCCTTGGAGAGGGAACAAATAAGCTGCTGGCTCCCCTAAGCCAGGAAAACAGGGTTTGCACAGCTCTTTTGCTAGGCACAGGCATAAGGGGTCCGCAGACTCTGAGTGCCTTACACCCCTGTATAGACTTGTGGGGACCCATCTCAACAGTGTTAGCCCTCACTAACACAGTACAACGGGGCAAACATCTTAAGTTTAACTCCAACTGTTTCAACTGTGAAGTGGCAGGTTTGGGACCCTCGAAACATCCCTGACCTTTAAGTAGGCACTTTTATGGATCCGCAACAAGGGCTTGAGGACTGGTGGCGGCACCTAAACCTCCTAGTCACCTGCTACAGCAGTCCAGGAAAAAGTGGTGCACTCAAGTCTTTACAGCCAACAGAGTGGGGAGCTCATAGTCCAGCTGCAAAACTCACCTACCTACTCACCCTAGAGAATAGGGACACATTTTCCTTTCAGACTCTCAGGGGCAGCCGTCAGCCCCCTGCCTGGCTCAGTGCGTGATCTCCCACCACAGCCAAAGTCCAGTGCCTGCACCAATCACCCATGCCTCTCTAGAATGTTAGGTGAGAGCCTGTAACAGAGTTGGTGACTGACAGCCAGGTCAACTGAGCTAAACCCATATAGGAAAATTGAATGGACTCCTGTGGGCACGTACTTAGTTACAGAACTAACTACCTGGTGACAGGACGTTAGAGCTTCAAAGGTATCAATAATCAAACTAGCACACATGAGCAGCCTATTGGGGCATATCAAAACAAAACAAAACAAGAAGCTAGGACTCACTAAACAAACATAAAATAAAATTATAATAATTTATTGATGGCTCAGAGACAACAGTCAATATCAAATCACATAAAGAGGCAGTCCATGATGGCTTTAGCAACCTCCCAAAATAAAGAATCAATAAATTCTCTGGAGGAAGAGAATTTCTTGGAATTACCAGAGGCAGAATACAAAAGATTAATATACAGAACTCTCATGGAAATTAGAAAGGAAATTCTATAAAATGCAGAAACTTCCAGAGAACATACAGATGAAGTAGTAGTGGAATTTAAAAAAGTTATTCAAGAACATAATG
>NW_004443953.1:292466-305009 GCF_000243295.1 Trichechus manatus latirostris
ATATACCTTGCTCATGGATAGGCAGACTCAACATAGTGAAAATGTCAATTCTACCCAAAGCAATCTACAGATACAATGCAATCCCGATCCAAATTCCACCAACATTTTTTAATGAGATGGAGAAACTAATCACCAACTTCACATGGAAAAGGAAGAGGCCCTGAATAAATAAAGCATTACTCAAGAAGAACAAAGTGGGAGGACTTACACTACCTGATTTTAGGACCTATTATACTACCATGGTAGTCAAAACAGCCTGGTACTGGTACAACAACAGACACAAAGTCCAATGGAACAGAGTTGAGAATCCAGATATAAGCTCATCCACCTATGAGCAGCTAATATTTGACAAAGGACCAAAGTCCATTAATTGGGGAAAAGACAGTCTCTTTAATGGTGCTGGCATAACTGGATATCTATATGCAAAAAACTGAAACAAGACCCATACCTCACACCATGAACAAAAACTAACTCAAAAATGGATCAAAGACTTAAACATAAAATTAAAAATGATAAAGATCATGGAAGAAACAACAGGGACAACGCTAGGAGCCCTAATACATGGCATAAACACAATAAGAACCATAAGTAACAATGCACAAGCACGAGAAGAGAGACTAGATAAATGTGACCTCCTAAAAATCAAACACTTAGGCTCATCAAAAGACTTCACCAAAAGAGTAAAAAGACAACCTACAGACTGGGAAAAAATTTTTGGCTACAACAAATCCTATCAGCGTCTAATCTCTAAAATCTACAAGATACTGCAAAACCTCAACAACAAAAAGACAACCCAATTAAAAAATGGGCAAAGGATACGAACAGGCACTTCACCAAAGAAGATATTCAGGTGGCTAAGAGACACATGAAGAAATGTTCACAATCATTAGCCATTAGAGAAATGCAGATCGAAACTGCAATGAGATATCATTTCACCCCAACAAGGCTAGCATTAATCCAGAAAACACAAAATAATAAATGCTGGAGAGGTTGTGGAGAGACTGGAACACTTGTACACTGTTGGTAGGAATGTAAAATGGTACAACCACTTTGGAAATCAATTTGGCGCTTCCTTAAAAAGCTAGAAATAGAAGTACCATATGATCCAGCTATCCTGCTCCTTGGAATATATCCTAGAGAAATACGAGCCGTCACACGAATAGATACATGCACAGTCATGTTCATTGCAGCACTGTTCACAATAGTGAAAAGATGGAAGCAACCTAGGTGCCCATCAATGGACAAATGGATAAACAAATTATGGTATAACCACACAATGGAATATTACGCAACAATAAAGAACAAAGATGAAGCTGTGAAACATCGTATAACACGGTGGAAGCTGGAACTTATTATGCTGAGTGAATTTAGTCAGTCACAGAAGGACAAATACTTTATAAGACCACTATTATAAGAACTCAAAAAAAGGTTTAAACACAGAAGAAAACATTCTTTGATGGTTACAGGGGTGGGGAGGGAGGGTGAGGATTATTCACTAAGTAGATAGTAGATAACAATCATATTAGGTGAAGGGAAGGACAGAACACACTACAGGGGAAGTCAGCACAACTGGACTAAAGCAAAGCTAAGAAGTTTCCTGAATACAATCAAATACTTTGAGAGACAGAGTAGCAGGGATGGGGGGGTCTGAGGACCATGCTTTCAGGGGACATCTAGGTCAATTGGCATAACAAATCTTATTGAGAAAATGTTCTGCATCCTACTTCGGTGAGTGGCATCTGGGGTCTTAAAAGCTTGCAAGTGGCCATCTAAGATGCATCAATTGGTCCCAACCACTTGGAGTAACGGAGACCAAAGAACACCAGAGACACAAGGAAAGTATTAGTCCAAGAGACAGAATGGGCCAAATAAACCAGAGACTTCATCAGCCTGAGACCAGAAGAACTAGATGGTGCCCAGCTACCACCAATGAATGTCCTGATAGGGAACAAAACAGAGGGTCCCTGATGGAGCAGGAGAAGGATTGGGTGCAGAACTCAAATTCTAGTAAGAAGACCAGACTTAATGGTCTGACTGCGACTGGAGGCGCCCCAGAAGGCATGGCCCCTGGACTCTGTATCAGCCCAGAACTAAAACAATTTCCAAGGCCAATTTTTCCGACAGGGATTGGATTGGACTGTGGGACCTAACGTGATACTCATGAAGAGTGTGCCTCTTAGTCAAGTAGATACAAGAGACCAAAGGGGCAACTTCTGTCCAGAGGTGAGATGGGAAGGCAGAGAGAGTTAGGAGCAGTTTGAATGGTCATGGGGAATCGGGGTGGAAAGGAGGAGTGTGCTGTCGCAGAATGGGGTGAGCAATTAGTGTCTCATAACAATGTATGCAAAAAAAAATGTTTTTTTTGTATGGGAAACTAACTGGAAATGTAAACTTCATTTAATTACAACAATACAAAAAAAAGAAAAGAGAGATATGCCTGGCCAGCCTCCAGCAGCTCCAGCCCCCTACTGTTTCAACTCCAGCCACTACTAACTACAACTGCTTTAGACAGAACTGCCCAGGGAAGTCCTTCTGAGTTCCTGATCTATAGAAACGATGGAAATAATAAAATGATTGCTGTTGTTTAAGACTCTAAAAAAAGAAAAAAGTAAAAACTTGACATCTGAGAAATCCAAAACTACACAAAATATAAATCGAATATAAATCACTGTTTGATTATACAATGACTTGATCCAAACAGAAAAGAACTATGGAATTTTTACCTGAATATTACCTTAGAAATCATGTAGTTTAACTATCTCATACAGTTTGTTGTTGTTGTTAGGTGCCACCAAATTGGTTATGACTCATAGTGACCCTATGTACAACAGAACGAAACACTGCCTGGTTCTGCATTATCCTCACAATTATTTTCATGTTTGAGCCCATTATTGCAGCCACTATATTAATCCATTTTATCAAGGTCTTCCTGTTTTTGCTGACGCTCTGCTTTACCAAGCATGATGTCCTTCTCCAAGGACTGGTCCCTCCTGATAAAATGCCCAAAATATATGAGACGAAGTCTCACCATCCTCGCTTCCATGGAGCACTCTGTCTGTACTTCCTCCAAGATAGATTTGTTCGTTCTTCCTGCAGTCCATGGTATATTCAATATTTTTGCCAACACCATAATTCAAAAGGGTCAATTCTCCTTTTGTCTTCCTTGTTCATTGCCCAGGTTTCACATGCATATGGGGAAATTGAAAATACCATGGCTTGGGTCAAGTACACCTTAGTCCTCAAAGTGACATCTTTGCTTTTCGACCCTTTAAAGAGGTCTTTTGCAGTAGATTTGCCCAATGCCATACGTTGTTTGGTTTCTTGACTGCTGCTTCCATGGGAGTTGATTGTGGATCCAAGTAAAATGAAATCCTTGATAACTTCAGTATTTTCTCCATTTATCATGATGTTGTTTATTGGTCCAGTTGTGAGGATTTGTGTTTTCTTTATGTTGAGATGTAATTCATATTGAAAACTGGAGTGCTATATTAATAGTTTATATAGTTTAGGAACCAGAAACCCAATAAGAAAAAGTAAATTTAAGGTAGATTTGAAAGTACTAATAGAATAGTATGTAAAAAGTCGGTCTCTTAACATTCATTCTCCCAATTGGAGAACCATTCAATTGTCTGTCACATAATATGTACTTAGTAAATATTTGTTGACTTACTATTGAAGAGTTAATGTGTCTTTATGCTATGTTCAAACAATTCACAAGTACACATCACATAAAGAAATCCTTGAGTGTTCAGAGCATTGCATGTTTGACATGTATTTTAAAAAATATTTCTTGAGTTAAGCATTCTGAGTTCTATTCTTGATCTGCCTGTACTGTATATCGAACATACCTAAACTGTAATTCTAGCCTAGGTCCTTAATATTACCAGTTAATAAGTGACACACATGGGGTCAACATAAGTCAGGATAGACTCGAAGGCAACTGGTTTACTGGTTTATTGAAAATAAGTGATCATATATGTGCTTGAGGCTTGACTGAACTGACCAACATTTCATTCCATGTAGCATGTAGGGAAATACTATACTTGGGTTTATAGCTTTAGCCAATTTCTGCAGAACCTGGCACAGTTTGCATCTCTGCCTTTTTGAGTCATGGTCAGTACCTTTGCTCATAAAAAACCACTCCATTTCCAGTTGCTCAATGCCAGAATGTTCCCGCTGCTATTATTTCCCAGCAGGTCAATGCTATGTAGCACCATTTAACACTGAGGGGTTTGTCAACATTGTTAGTCCTCTGTATTTATGAAGCATTGCATTTGTGGGGATGAAATATAGCCAAATCCATGTCACTTCCAGTGTGCCTTTTCCGTAACTGTCATTTCTTTGGCTTAAAGCGGGTAATGCTTACTTTCCAGGGAGCAAATGTAGCCTCCTTTCAGAGTGGCATTTGGAAAGGAATTTACATTCTCACACTAAACAGACTTCTTGTTTTAAGAATAAAAAGTAATCAGCAAGAATCAAAAGAAAGAAAAAGTGGGCAAAAAAGAAAGTAAAAAGCCCAGAAATGTTTTTGTGTCTTTAAAACCACAGCGGTACTGATACCTTTAGACTCCAGCAAATACATATGGCATTTTCTATATTTGAGATCAATTAAAAAATAATTGCTTTAGAGCATAAACATATCACCAATTGAGTTCTGCAAAATGTCATGATGCTCAGATGCACATATGGCTTTGCACAACATGGAATTCAAGAACTACCTGCAATGTGATAGATGGACTGTGCAAAATTATAAGAAATACAGTAAAAAGATGTAAATTCAGCAGTCTAGAAGAGGAACATTAGACGTCCTAAAAACTTCACACATTATTAACGCCTGACAGTAAATTCTATGTAAGTGACTGTCACAGAGAAAATCTGTATCTTAAGATAACATACCAGGAATGCTTAATCACAATAAAATCCAAGAACAGTTGTGGGAACAAAACACATAAAGTCAATAGTTTTCTATTTTGTGCTGATCAGGGGTAAAGAGTGACCAAAAGCTCATAACTCTGACTTCATGATTAAAACTCTACTTAGTATTGTTTAAAAATATTCCTTTATAACTTTTAATAAAAAAGTGGATTAAGAAGGTGTCTTAGGCTAGGTTCTCCAGAGAAGCAAAAGCAGTAAAGCATATAAATAGATATATATAGAGAGATTCATATCAAAGAAATGGCTTACGCGGCTGTAGAGGCTAGAATGTCTCAAGTCCTTGGTTCAGAATAGAGGCTTCTCCTGATGCATGCAGCCACCAGGGCCTGGGAACCCAAGATCGGCAGGCCAGAGAGCAGAGCTCTTGTTCACAGGGTGTGAAGATCGATGAATCCCAAAGACTGGCAGGCAAGACTGCGGGCAAGCTGCTAGCTCAAGCCCCAAGAACCAGAGAGCAAACGAACAGGAGCCAGCTGCACGATCCAGAACAAGCAAAAGCCCACAATCTTTGCCAGACTATCCGCTTATATTCAATGTAGCCCACATGCCCAAGGAAATTCTCTTTCAACTGATTGGCTACTCATAGCAGATCCCATCATGGAGGTGATTGCATAATATCAAATCTCATCATGGAAGTGATCACACCATCATATGATTATCCAACCACTGAGAATCATGGTCCAGCCAAGTTGACACACAACTCTAACCATCACAGAAGGTATAATTAGCTATTTATTAAGGATATAGAGTTATTAATGGATTTTTTAAAATTGGTTTCATAAAACAAAAACCACAGTATTTCAGGTTGTGTATGAAGTAAGCCCAGTTATTTAGTGGAAAGAAAATGTGAAGTGGGTTTCTGTTATTCCAAAGAAATAAAAAATCAGTATTCCACCATTTCAAACAATACCCATAAATCCATATTAAGTTGGAATTAAAATAATTTAGGAGTGATCTACTTGTTATATAGGCAATACTTTGATTTTTTTTGTTGTTGTTGGTCTAGCGTAAATTTTCTTTGAGATCTTGTACTTTTCATTTCATAGTATCACACTTGCTTTGTTTAGAAGAAAAGCTAAAAAACATATAGATGATATAGGACAATAAGAATGCAAATATTATAAGAGCATCAATAAATTGTTTAGCAAAAATTATCTGTACTATTGCAGCCCGTTTGTTCTTTTTTGCTGTACTTTAAATCACTGTATTATGATAAAATATGGTTTCACATCATTCATCAGCAATTGGATTATAGCTGTATTGCAATTTGCCTAATTGGTATCAAAGCAAAAATTATGCTGTACTGGACAGGTTGTTAACAGAATGTAACAAAGGGAGAAGAATGTCGTCTCTAGCAAGTCTGAACTTCACAATATAATGCTATGCCTGTCAAGGCAAGTGGATTGGTTTTAAATGTCATGATGAATAATTAGGAACTGCAGGCACGATCTGTGATCATTCAGAACGTATGCTATTAAGATGCTGTACTCTTCTGGCTAGAAACTCAGAATTTTTAAATCACCTATTAAGAAAAGAAAAGAGATAATATTGTGCCCTCAAAAGTAGAAAGTTAAGTTTTTCTGCCTTAGAAGCAAAAAGGATATTTTTCTTTTAACTGGAGCACTAAAAATGAATGAACTTACCGCAGGATGAACAACAGCTGCATTTTTCATAATCAAAATTCACATTTCTACCCACTTCAAAATGTAATTTGCAAAGGTAGTAGCTGATCTGAATGTGCCCATGTTCTAGTTGGGTTCTTGACCCCATTTTACATCAAACGATTTTGAAAAAAAATTCTTAAAATGTGTTAATCGGACAAAGTTACAGACTTTGGAAGGTCTATTTCACACACACGCACACACACACACACACACAAATCTATACCTATATCTCTTTACTCATGACACATGCAAACATCACGTCTAAAGCCAACTTTCTAAGATCTTCTTGAAAATGGAATGTCAGAATTGAAAATGAAATAATAGATTTCTCACTCATAACTACTTAGAATAAAGTTAACCTGCCTAAATATATTTTCAAAGCCTAATTTTAAAATCAAATGCATTCCTTCATCATATACTGTTAGTAGAGAAAGGAGATAATAGCCATCAGTTTGGTGATTGAAAATCAACTTGTATTTAAAAAATGGAAAAAGTACTTTATAAAATGATATTTCTCATATAAAACTAATATAATTCTGAGATATTAAATACCCTATGGCATATGATTTTGTATACACATTCTGGTTTAGCATATGTCATGGTTTGCATTATGTCCCCCAAAAAATGTGTGTATCAGTTTGGCTAGGCCATGAGTCCTGGTACTGTGTGATTTCCCTGTATGTTGTAAACCTGTCTCTGTGATGTTAATGAGGGAGGATGGGTGGCAGTTGTGTTAGTAAGGCAGTAACTGATCTACAAGACTGGATTGTGTCCTGAGGCAGTCTCTTGAGATATAAAAGACAGAAGTGAGCAATGAGACAGGGGGACCTCATACCATCAAGAAAGCAGAGCACGTCCTTTGGACCGGGGTTCCTGCACAGAGAAGCTCCTAGTCCAGGGGAACACTGAAGAGAAGAAGGCAGACAGAGAGAAAAAGGCTTCCCCTGGAGCTGACGCCCTGAATTTGGACTTTTAGCCTACTTTGACTTTGAGGAAATAAAGTTCTCTTCATTAAAACCATCCACTTGTGGTATTTCTGTTATGGCAGCACTAGATGACTAAGACAGCATACGTCTGTGTATTAGTAGACAAATATAAGTAAATGGAATTAAGAGTAAGAACACTACTCCTTCAATAAGTAATGACTGAATATTGTTAACATGGCTGTATGCTACTCCCTCGAACAAATTCAGAAAGGGCATCCTAGATTCGTTGAATATTATGACCAAAGGGAATTTTGAGATCTTTTAGTTCAAACTTATCTTACAATTCAAAATGTCAATCAAGTTATATTTAAATACATCACAGGTGAACATTTTCACCAACTTGAATTTTGTTAAAGGCATAGAATTAAGCAGGTCTTCTGATGATGTACATACACGTCCAGACAGACATTAGTCATTCTCAACCTTGGCTGCGTATTAGAATCACCTCTGCCCCCAGAGAGTTTATTTAATTTGTCTGGCGAAGTCTGGACATCAGTGTTATAAGTTCACCATTAGTATGTTTCTAAAGTACACACTAACGCATAGCCAGGGTTGAGGACCACTGACCACATGGATCATATAAGCAATCACTGTTGAGAGAAGATATCAAAATGCAAATGCACCATGTCAGAAATGAGTAAAGTCTATTTCCAAGTTAAAACAAATCGCTAATATTACAAACCAGATTCACGCTTGTAAATTCACATAAACAATTCTTTCCATGTTTATTAAATGAGTCATTATGCATACATATTTTTACATTTTGAATTAAGGCTATTTTCTATGACATTGAAGTTGTTAAAAAGCACTTTACAAACATTAATTGTGCTTCATAATATCCCTGTAAGCTACATATTACTATTTCTGTTTTACAAATGAGAAAACAGAGTCATGAAGAGGCTAAACTAATTGCCCACAGTTATGCAACTAATGAGTGGTAGATCTGGGACACTAAGGAGAATTCTAATTCTTAATTTTCTTATCTAATAAAGTTTTCCACGGAGGTGAAGGAAGGACAGGACTTCGCAATTTTTTTTTTCTTTTAAATCAGGGCTTTCTTTTTTAGAAAACACTGTGTTGTCATCTATAAACATTTATTATGTTTCTATGTATAGGGTACCATGCCACACAGAGGGAACATAAAACATTACAGGACCAAGAAATTCCCTTTCAAGTACAGGACCAAGATCCCTCATTCTAAACACAGGACAAAAAAAACTATCTGAGGTGAGCACGTAAATAATCATGCAAAAATCACATATACTTGGAGCCAAATTTGAGGTGAAGAAATAATTACAGAGATTCAGAGGTTAAGTTTGGAAAAGCTTGAAATTAAACTGATATAAAGACAAAAAAAAGAGGCAGAAATATGTATAAAATGTGTAGGAACAATTAATTGCCTAATTTATTTTGATCACGTATTCATGGAAGAACGTGTAGATGATAACATTTGGAAATGTGGTAAGGGCCAAGAGGTGAAAAGACTTGAATGATAGTCTAAGAAGTTTGTATATTACCCAATGGGCAAAATGAAAAGGCACTGATAATTTTTAAGTAGAGAAGTTTCAAAGGTAAATTACTGGATAGAAATATTAATATGAAACAAACTTTGTAGGAAAGACTCTAGTGGGAAAAACTAGGGCAAGGAGACCAATTAGGATATAAGTCATTGGGTGAGGTGGAGAAGGAAGGGCCTGATTAATCATGGCAAATGTGGAAATAGAAAGAAATATATGAATTGGAAAGACCTTTGAAAAGCAACGTTAAAAATTGGTAACTGAATATAGGAAGAAATGGAGAAGGAGAATTTGAAGATGACAGATGTGTCATCATATGAATACACTATCATCTAGCTTTGTCTAGAGTATGCTTTGTGATGTAAAACTCCCTCTTACATTCCACGTTTGGATGGCCCTTGTTATTAGAAAGTTTATTTGCCAAAACTCTCATCTTAATGTAACTTTCATCCATTGGTCTAGGTGTGTTCATATATCACCCTAGCTCACAGGTAAGCAACAGGGCCAACTTTCTCTGAAGGGTTAGGTAGAAAATACGTTAAGCTTTTCAGGCCACATGGTCTTTGTTGCAACTATACTGTTCTGTCATTGTAGTATGAACGCAGCCATAGGTAATATATAACACAGATGAGTGTGGTTGTGTTCCGATAAAACTTTATTTGCAAGCACAGATGGAAGGTCAGTTTGCCCCTGGCCCAAATGACATAGTGTGTCCACCCCTGCTGTAGCTCATAACTAAGGTTAATATATATTAAGGCATATTTTACCCTCCTAACTTTTCACAAAGGAGCCCTGGTGGCATGTTGGTGAAGCACTCAGCTGCTAACCCAAAGTTCAACAGTTCGAACCCACCAGCCACTCCATGAGAGAAAGATGTGGCAGTCTGCTTCAGTAAATAGTACAGCTTTGGAAACCCCGTGGGGCAGCTTCACTGTGCCCTATAGGGTCACTGTGAGTTTGAATAGACTCGATGGCAATGGGTTTCATACTTGGTTTTGAACTTTTGGGCAAGTCCCTGTCTGCTCCTTTTGGTGTTCCCTGGGCAGCTTGAAGGCTGAGGTCAAATGAAAGCTTATTCATTCATATGTCTTGTGGTTGATTTTGGCTGTTTGTTGGGAACTTGGCTGGAGTTGTTGGCCAGAAAACCTGAATGTGGCCTTTTTGCCTGGCCTCAGCTACCTCACAGCTCGGAGACTGGTTTTAAGGTAGAACATCCTGAGAGAGAAACAGGCAAAAACTGTGTCACATTTTCTAACCTAGCCTCATAGTCATGCCATGTCAGTACTGCCACTTTCTATTCATTGTAACACCAGCCTATATTTAAGGGAAGAGGAAATAAGCTCTACCATTTTTATGGAGGAATGTCAAAGAAATTGTGGACTTGTTTTATATCCATCACAGTCCTTCCTCCGGCCACAGATTATTTAAATTTCTTGAACATGCAATATACCTTCATCCCCTCATAAAAACCAAAAAAACAAAAAAGCTCTTCCTCTCATTTTGAAAGATTCTCCCTACCTCAGTCACAGTTCCACTAACTTTTCCTCAGACTTGCCAAGCTCCTTCCACTTCAAAGCTTCTGCACATATTTTTCCCTTTTCCTGGCCCTTTTGATGGCTAGCTTCTAAAGATCTTTCAAGTTCCCTCCTCCGGGGTCTTTCCTGATCCCATCTAATTTAGTTTTCCCTCTTCTACATTTTTATAATGTCATGTACACATTAAAACTCCCTTCACAAAATAAATACCACATTGCTACAGAAGGCAGTGTCACTATGATCAATTATTATAATTTGTCTCTGGATGGTAATGTGTGTGGTTATTTATATGATTACTGATTTTTCCTCTAGAATAACAGTTCTCAAAGTGTCGTCCTTAAACTCTTGGGTGTCCCCAGGACCCTTACAGGGGGTCATTGGGGTCAAAACTATTTTCATAACAGTCCTAAGATGTTACTTGCCTTTTTCTCACTTACTCTCTTACCGGTATATAGTGAACTGTACTGGAGAATGGAATGCAGAAACTTTACTGGTTTATAGATATATTTTTATTTATTTATTTTATTTTTCAGGGCCTTTATGGTATGTGATGTTGGAACAGATTGAGCACAGAGGTAGATATGTGATGACAGCTGTTTTCTATTACATCAGACATTAAAGATATCTGCAAAACTGTAAAACAATGCCATTCTTGTCTAAATTGTTTTGCAACATATATATTATTTGTTAATTTTCAATGAGTTTATTATTATTATTTTGAGTACATTATTGAAGAAAAAATTTAAGATATGTTTTAATTTCTAATTCAGTAAATGTAAAACCAAAACCAAATCCACTGCCATCGAGGTGATTAATTCACATAAAAAAAGCTCTTTGAGGCGCTCAATATTTAATACCAAAATATTTGAATCACTGCCCTAGACTGTAAGCTCTATGAGTGTGGAGATCATCTCTTTTTTGCTCATCACTATACTCCAGCACTTAACATAGTGTCTGGAACAAGATACTTGTTGAATGAATAAATGCATGGTTGATGGAACAGTTTCAGTGAAGTCTGGGATGAGAACCAGATTGCTAGGAGTTAGATAAAGGGTGAATAAATAAGAAATGTCATCAGCATGGGTAAATAACTTATTCCAGAGGTTTCTCAACAAATGAAATGAGATAAACAGGAAGGTTACTAAGGAAACAGACAGGGCCAAGAGATTGTTTCAAGATGGGGGAATTTGGGCCTGTTTAGTTTCCCTGTCCTCATAGTTACCTGTTCAGGTATGTGATATTTTCATGTGCTCTAGATGGATTCTTTCTACCTCATGTGTCATGATGAGTGTACACTGTGTTTATATCCATGGATAGTCCTTTTCCAGGGGCCTCCCGCTTCCATGTCTCTGATATGAGGCCATAACACTTGGCTAAATCATTTTGTAAGTCTGATTACCTTTAGGAAATGCTCAAAACACAGAATGTGCTTCTGGCTCTCTCTGTATCATGGCTACAAAAAAAGACATACCAGTTGGACAAGTTGAAATACCAACTACCGTTTTGAAATATAGCCATAAATGAAAGAAAATTCCCTTCCTCCAGCTTGCAAGGGGGAAGTGGTAACAATTACTGATATCACAGCCCATGAAAACACCAGTGAGAAATGGAACACAGTGTGAGACATACATACAGCCAAGCAAATGTGTGCAAAGCTGAGAAGGAAGCAATCTGGGCAAGCAGTTTCAAGTGGTGCAGTGCCATTCACTCTCTAGAATAAACCTGTACATTTAACATTTTCTTTTCCCTAGAGAATTTTTTTTTTATTGTACTTCAGGTGAAGGCTTACAGAACAAATAGTTTCTCATGAAACAATAGTACACATATTGTTTTATGACATTGGTTAACAACCCCACAACATGTCAACCCTCTAACTTCTCAACCTTTTTTTTGGTGAAAATACACA
>NW_004443953.1:324345-345215 GCF_000243295.1 Trichechus manatus latirostris
AAAAGCAACACCAGCAGCCAACAAATGGCACTCAGAGAGCCGGCCCGTTCGGTTGTGTGGAATCCAAGTAGCCGGTGTTTCCCAGAGCAGAGATTGTGGCCACGGGAAGCAGAGGAGGCCAAGTGGGGATGAAGCAGTGTGGGGGGTGGTAAAGCATATATCTCATATTACTGGTTGTTTTGTCTCCCGCTGGACGCTCCTTGAAGCCGCTTTCTCGTACCCCGTGTTTGCTGGTCTCCAATAGGTGTCCAAGATGGTGGATCCACTCTGCATTAGCTGGTAGAGGACCTCTGCATGAATCTCTCCTCGCTCTCAGTTCTCTGTCAGTTTTCTCACTCCATTGGTGCTTGGCTTAGTTCTTTATCTCTTCATTTGATGTTTTAGGGTTTCAGGATTGTTGTTTTCTCTGTTCGGCTTAGTTTTTCGGATCTTTGCTGTGGAGGGACGGTGAGGTGCTTCTGCCTAGAGCGCCATTTTGCCAGAAGTCACCCTAGAGAATTCTTTATCTGAATTTCTCTCTCTCTCTTTTTTTTAAACTCTGATTCTGAGCTGCCCTCTCCTATGTTTTTATGTGACTTTGCTACTGCCTTAACTCCCCTTAAGGTCAGTTCTGCCTGGCCACTCAGAACACATACAGCTCTTCCCCTCTGATTGTTCCCACTTGCAAGCTTAGAATTAGAAATACTCCCTCCTAGAATCAGAGAAGAAAGAGAAAAGATTTAAAGATGAAAGGTAAAACTCGTTGTATAAGTTTAATAAGCACACTGCGTGTGAAATACATGATGGGTGTAAAAAACTGTTATGTGGAAATTAGTTTAAGCTTGCAAGGCCTACAGTTTGGAGCCTGACAAAATGTATAACCTTTCCATCAAGATAATTCCATGATAATTTAATTAACAAGATGTAGTAGGCTGAATGGTGGCCCCCCAAAAATATGTCCACATTCTAATCTCTGGAACCTGTGACTATTTCTATATGGCAAAAGAAGTGTTTAAGCATCTTGAGAGGAAGTCCTTATCCTAAATTATTCAAGTGGGCTATAAATGCAGTCACATGTACCCTGATAAGAGAGATACAGAGGGACATTTGAGACAGACGCACAGAGGTAAAGAGACAAGAAGAGACAATGTGACCAAGGAGGCAGAGACTGGAGTGATGCAGGAACAAGGTAAGGAACTCTGACAACCAGAAACTAGGAAAGGCAAGGGAGAATTCTTCCCTAGAGCCTTCAGAGGGAGCATGGTTCTGATGACACTTTAATTTTAAACTCTGGCCTCTAGGATTGTGAGAGAGTAGGTCTGTGTTGTTTTAAGCCACCCCCCCAAAAAACTTAAGCCATTGTCGTTGAGTCGATTTAGACTCATAGTGACCCTATAGAACAGAGCAGAACTGCTGCATAGGGTTTCCAAGGAGCGGTTGGTGGATTCGAACTATCAACCTATTGGTTAGCAGCCAAGCTCTTAACCACTGCACCACCAGCACCCCTTAAGCCACCCAGCTGGTGGTAATTTGTTATGGTAATTTGTTTTAGCTCCAGGAAACTATATACAAAATAAATAATGGAGTCACATGTTTTGCTTTCTTTGTTGTTTTTGTTAGGTGCCTTCAAGTTGGTTCCAATTCATAGCAACCAAACGTACAACAGAACGAAACACTGCCTGGTCCTGTGCCATCATTACAATCGTTGCTATGTTTGAGCCCATTGTTGTAGACACTATGTCAATCCATGTCATGAAGGTCTTCCTCTTTTTCCATGACCTTCTACTTTACTAAGGATGATGTCCTTCTCTAGAGACTGGTCTCTCCTGAAAACATGTCCAAAGCATGTGAGGCGAAGTCTCGCCATTCTTGCTTCTAATCAGTGTTCTGGCTGTACTTCTTCCAAGACAGCTTTGTTCATTCTTCTGGCAGCCCATGGTATATTCAATATTCTTCGCCAACACCATAATTCAAAGGCATCAATTCTTCTTTGGTCTTCCTTATTCATTGTCCAACTTTCTCATGTATCTGAGGTGTTTGAAAATACTCGTGGCTTGGTTCAGGTGCACCTTAGTCCTGAAAGCGACGTCTTTGCTTTTTAACACTTTAAAAAGCTCTTTTGCATCAGATTTGCCCAGTGCAATGCATTGTTTGATTTCTTGACTGCTGCTTCCATGGGTATTGCTTGTGGATCCAAGTAAAACGAAAGCCTTGACAACTTAAATATTTTCTGTGTTTATCATCATGTTGCTTATTGGTCCGTTTGTGAGGATTTATGTTTTCATTATGTTGAGGTATAATTCATATCAAAGGTTGTAATCTTTGATGTTCATCAGTAAGTGCTTCAAGTCCTCTTCGCTTTCACCAAGCTAGGTTGTGTCATCTGCATATCTGACTGGAAAACATCCATATTTGTGCCCATTCCAAAGAAAGGTAATTCAATAGAATGTGGAAATTATAGAACAATATCATCAATATCACATGCAATCGAAATTTTACTGAAGATGATTCAAAAACAGTTGCAGCAGTACGTAGACAGGGAACTGCCAGAAATTCAAACCAGATTCAGAAAATTACGTGGAATGAAGGGTGTCATTGCTGATGTCAGACAGATCTTGGCTGTTGGCAGAGAACGCCAGAAAGATGTTAACCTGTGTTTTATTGACTATGCAAAGGCATTCAACTGTGTGGATCATAATAAATTATGAATAACATTGTGGAGAATGAGAATTCCAGAATACTTAATTGTGCTCATGTGGAATGTATACATAGACCAAGAGGCAATTTTTCAAACAGAACATGGGGATAGTGCGTGGTTTAAAATCAGGAAAGGTGTGTGTCAGGGTTGTATCCTTTCACCATGCTTATTCAATCTATATGCTGAGCAAATAATCTGAGATTGCTTTCTTTAGGTTCAATTTACATACACACACATACATGTGTATACACATATATTATATTTTCAAATTGTGTGTGTGTATATAGATGCATATATATGTACATATATACATATATAGAAAATAATTTTTACCTTCTCATTAGGCTAATAGGAAATCCAATAAATCCAATGAGGAAGAAATGTAAAGGCCACATTATATGGCACCTATGATTTGAAACGGAGTTGTGAATATATGCTACTCTCTCTCTCTCCCATAGATACACACATTTACAGTATGTGAGAAGTTATAGTATGTAGACACTGAAATTGGCAACAAGTAAGTGTTTCTAATGTTGAGGGAACTGTTGATTATATTCATGCAGACATTAAAGCTCCTTTTACAAAATAAATGTCCCTTTGCAGCAAAAGGCACCAACGCTCTATGCTCTATGAATGTATAAGTGAGATAAGATCACAATCATTGTACTGTAAACATCTGTTTGAATTTCCCAGGATCTTGCCATGATTCCTACATTTTGTCTAATATGTCACTACACCATCTGTTTGAAGATAGATTGATCACTTGTGGTTGGATTATTGGGTAAGTAGTGCTTACGTTTATTATCATGTGTATAACAATACCTTAAAATTATATTTAATGTGAATTAATTTTTAGGTGACAGTGGGTGTCCCTGCGGCCCCATTTGTTTACAGCAGTGGGAACCATAGTAGAAAAAAGATGCAGTTGTATAATCAGCTATATACACACATACTCGGAGTGGGTTTTCATATTTGATCCTAAGCCTTTTCAGATGTAAAGTGGCTCCGTTCGGTATTTTCATAGAACACACAAGTCTAGCAAATTTTATTCTGGGCAATGACACAGTAAGTTGCTGTCATCTGAATAGTGGGAGAGCCCTGGGCAGCCTCAAAGCTCAAGTTTTTCAAGTGCTGAGGTTGCTGAGAAGGTACAGTTGTCAACAGGAACCCTTCTTACTTCCATAGGCCACAGATACTGTGGTCGGGAATCATGAGCTCTACTTCATTTGGTCTGTTGAAGTAGTCTTTTTGTCTTTGGATGTGTGTTCTTCAATTAAAATTAAAAAAATATATGCTTCAAAAATCAAGGAATTATTTTTGATATGCTGCTCTACCACACAATTTATTCATAAAGATACACGCTTAAAACTGACACATATTAAGACTGGAATTAAAAGTATACACACACAAACATTTCAGCGTTATACCGAAATGATAATGTTGTGGTTATTAGGTGTCGTCAAGTCAGTGCCAACCCATAGCAACCCTCTGTACAACAAATGAAACACTGCCCAGTCCTGCACCATCATAACAATCCTCGTGCTTGAGCCCACTGTTGCAGCCACTGTATCAATCCGTCTCCTTGAGGATCTTCCTCTTTTCGCTGACCCTCTACTTTACCAAGCATGATGTCCTTCTCCAGGGACTGGTCCCTCCTGATAACGTGTCCAAAGTATGTGAGACGAAGCCTCGCCATCCTTGCTTCTAATGAGCATTTTGACTGTACTTCTTCCAAGACAGATTTGTTCATTCTTCTGGCAGTCCATGGTATATTCAATATTCTTTGCCAACACCATAATTCAAAGGCATCAATTCTTCTTAGGTCTTTCTTATTCATTGTTCAGCGTTCACATGCGTATGAGGCAATTGAGAACACCATGGCTTGGGTCAGGTAGGTGCACCTTAGTCCTTAAAGTAACACGTTTGCTTTTTAACACTTTAAAGAGTTCTTTTGCAGTAGATTTGCCCAAAAGATTATGCTTAACTAATAATTTGCCTCAGGTTATAATACCTTCATGCTAACAACATTAAAATCCCCATCTCCCAGATATTCCTTTGAATTTCAAGTGACAGAAGAGTTTTTATGCACAATTATAAAGTAAAAAGACAGTTATGGACAAACATAGAGAAATTTATTCAAAACACTGCTGAACTAAGTAGCAATTGCAGTTTTTTTTTTTAAACTAGTCACAATAATTTATAACCATGCCTTAATTCCTACTCTATACTCTCTTTTCCATTGCCAATATCAGAATGACATTTTCCCTGAAAATACTATTACTAAACTTCATGGTTTCAAGCGCCCCCTCTGTGGATTCGATTGGTATTCCTCTAAGGGTCAGTTTTCCTATAACCACCCAGAGCTATGGTCAAACCCATCCAATCCCAATTCTTATCAGCCCAGCCAAGTACACTTACCTCCTTTTCCTCTCTAAAGAGTGTTTTACCTGTGGGTGAAGATTGAGCTAAATCATGATAAAAGACATTGTTGTTCTAAAAGTGAGATTAACCAAAATCAAACCCATTGCCATCGAATCAATCTGTGAAATATTAAGGGAAAATCCATGTACTTTCTCCCAAGTGTGAGAGCTGCAGACACAGACTTGTCTCCGTATGGACATCTGGCAAGGCAGACTGCATGAGCCTTGCTCACTAGGGATTAAAATGTGAAGAGGAAAAGAACTGGATATTTCAGATCAGATTGCTATTCCTAGACTAAATTGCTCTCAGTCATTCAGAAATGAGGCCCAACCATTAATCGCCTTCTAGGAAAAGAAAGAGCCTATCCTGAAGGGAAATAAATTAGGAGTGTACAAGATTTATTCGTGCATGATGATAGGCCCAGGAGCCCTGGTAGCACAGTGGTTAAAGAGCTCAACTGCTAGCTGAAAGGAGTCGCTCTGCAGGAGAGAGATGTGGCAGTGTAGAGATTACAGCCTTGGAAACCCTATGGGGCAGTTCTACTCTGTCCTTTAGGGTCTCTGTGAGTCGGAATGACTCGATGGCAATGGGTTAGAGTTTTTTATTTTTATTTTTTTGTGATGATAGGCAGGAAGGGAGGATCCATCAGATGCATCACAGCATGGTGACACCCAGATTACAGAGAGGAAAGTATGATAAAGAGATTTTGTTTGTTTGTTTTTATCCCAAGGACACAAGAGGCATCACATTGTGACTTTAATACTGTGCCCTTTTAAATCAAAAAAAGGAAAATCTTCTAGGCAGTGTAGAGCACCACAGGCGGGAAGCATTTCATGGGGGTGTCCCCTGTATTCTGTAGGAAGAAACAAACCCTAAAGAATTAGTCCGCCAACGTGCACTGAGCATGGTTGCTGCAATGCCAGTAGGGAAAAGAGTTCAGATGCAAGGTGTCCTCAGTCTTAAGAGTACAGAATTGAGAGACAGGATGCCTATGTTTAAATCCCGACTCCCACAATAATTCACTGGATGATAGTGGCTAAGTATTTTATTGCTTATTGCTTCAATATCCTCAGCAGTAAACTTGGGGCTATGCGAGTGATAGTATCAGTATTTACAAGAATCAATTCCAACTCACGGAGATTCTTATAGGGTGTTGAAAAGATCCATTGCAATTTTATATGTGTTAAATGTTTAGTACAGTTCTGACACATAGGAAGCACTCAGTAATTGTTAGGTAATATTATTTTTATTATTTTATTATATTTAAGCCAGAAAAAGTCATTGGATGAGACTACAGTCTTCAGTGATATGAAGGCTCCTGACGGTGTTACATAGAATTATTTTGTTGTGGGGTGGAGGGTTTTGACCCAATTATATTCCCCATAATTGTCACGAGCTTTGAAGTTAGACAAAGTTTTACACCACTGCTTGTTCATCTGGGGCTCAATAGTGAGCCAATTTGAGAGCCAGTTACTTTATCTGTTAAATAAGGTAGGTAAGTTAAGTGCCTGGCACATAGTAGGAATTTTGTCTAGTTTCCTCAACTTCTGTCCTTCCTCTCAACTTTGTGCTTACACTAAAAAGAAAAAGTGACAAGAAACTATGACAGTACCTTGAAAAATATTTGTGCTTGGACCAATCTACATGCTAAATAGCTGCAACTTCTCCTTAGGCTCTGAGTAAATTGTGATTCCTGCGGGAGCATCCTAGGCTACTTGAGGTTAATCACTGGTGCTTAAAGTTAATTGTTATCAATCCCTTTCTTAAAGGCTGCTCTGTTGGAGTTTTCCATACGTGACAGTCAGTTCCAACAACAGCTCCAGCTTAAAATGAGTTTATATTGCAATTGTTTTCCTGATTAATTATCAAGATATATCAAACACAATAGACGTGGACTTCATATCATTAAAACTGACATCTAGGTGTGTGTTTTTCAAGCTTAAGCATATGTCAGAATCATCTGGAGGGCTTGTTAAATCCCAGTTTCTGATTCAGCAGGACTGGGGAGGGGTCAGAGTCCCTGAGTGATGGAGTTTCCAGTCCACCCACAGGCACCTTGAAAGAAAGTCCCAGCGATCTACTTCTGAAAAATCAGCCTTTGAAAACTGTATGCAACAGAGGTCTACTCTGACACACACGGGGTCGCCATGAGTCCTAATTGACTCCAGGGCAACTGATTGGAGGTGGGTTCAGGGAACATGCTTTTCTCACTAACTCCCAGGATATGCTGATGCTGCGGGTCCTGGAAAAGGAAAACTTTTTTTTTTTTAGGGCTTGGGGGCTTGGGGCATTTGTGAAGAAGAAAGACCAATAAGCAAATCTCTTTTGTTGCTCTAACTTAACTACCATTTGACAACCCCCTTTGTCATTGCCAAGCCTTTGCATTCCTACCCATACGGTCCAGTCTTAAATACTGCCTTTTCAGATGTTTCACCCTTTCCACATCACCTGTGAGGATGTTCCTTTGCTCATCTAAGAATATGCAGATTATGATGCCAAAATCACCTCTAAAGCAGAGACAAATCCATGGAAACTGTCTTCTCCCCGGACTGCTAAAACTCACAATGTTTTATGGGCCCCACGGCCTTTACCTGCACCTTAACCTTGATATTTCCTAGAGATTCATCCATTCTGGTCCTGTAGCCTTAATTAAACAGGGATTGATTTGTTGGGAAAACACATCCTCTCTGATTTGTTGAATGACTGTATCCCCGCTCCCAACCCTCACCCACCCTTCTGTCCAATTGTTCTTGGACTTGTGCCTGTTTTCCTCTTGCCTCCACCCCTGCTTCTGAAAAAGGAATCAGGTTCACCAGAACAGTGTGGCATTTGGGGCCACAGCACTGGTCTCCTGATGGCATAAGTGGATCAAAGCATTTCCCACAAACATTAAATGATTTCCTGGCATCCAGTTCCAAAGACAAATAATTAATGGCCCCAGTCTGTGAGGCTGTCATATATGTTCCCTTGAATAGTGGAGATGAATGTCATAACTGAATGTCATATAAAGAGTAGAGGTTCTCCCCAATGGCTGCTCTGAAAAGCCACCTTTGCATTGTTTCCGCGTCCAGCTCCTCACTTGCTGCAGCCACCTCCACCATGCACTCCACTCGTGCTCTACCACATCAGATATGGCTGTAGACACCAACTGTGAGATCACCACGTAGGACTTAAAGGAGAAGAAGGAGGTTGTGGAGGAGGCAGAGAACATAAGAGATGCTCCTGCTAATGGGAACACTAATGAGGAAAATGGGGAATAGGAGGTTGACAATGAGGTAGACAAAGAAGAGAAAGAAGGTGGAGAGGAAGAGGAGGAGGAGGAAGAAGGTGATGGTGAGGCAGAGGATGGAGATGAAGATGAGGAGGCTGAGGCAGCTATGGAAAAATGGGCAAAAAGGAAAAAATTAAACTTAAAAAAAAAAAAAGCCCACCATAACCTCTTCACTCTCTACTTCCCATCTTAGAATCTGAACGTGGTCACCTTCAAGTAGAGAGTTCCACCCACCCACCTCAGGCAGCACCACCCACAAATGATATGTGCTCTCCACAACCCAACCAAAACCACAAGGTGAATTTGCTTGCAACAGGGAAGGAAAAAAAGAACAAAAACATCCAAGGCGCTGCTTTTTTTCTAAAAAGTACCTTAAAAAGGAAAATTTGTTTGTATCTTTTATTTACATTTTATATTTTTGTACATATTGTTAGGGGTCAGCCATTTTTAATGATCTCATATAACCAAACCAGCCTTCAGAGTGTTCTCTGCCCCGCTTCTGACTTTACTTGTGGTGTTAACCATGTTCATTATAATCTCAAAGGAGAAAAAAAAAAAAAAACCTTGTAAAAAAAATAAAATAAAATAACAAAAATACAATCTTATTTCAAGCATTCCAGTAACTGTTTTTTTGTGTATGCACTTAGCTATCCTATAAGCAGTTGGGTTGTCGGATATGGTTAAAAAGGCCAAAGATAGGTAGAGCCAACATGGCGCCTTAGACAGATGCATCATGCCATCTCTCTGCAGCCAAGACCCAAAAAACTAAGTAAAATGGATAAAAATGTCAATCCTGAGACCCTCGGCATCAAATGAAGGGATAAACAACTAGATCAAATACTCAATGGAAGAAGAAACTGAAGGAAAACAGAAAACGAGGAGAGCTACAGAGTGGAGGTCAGCTGCCAACTAACATGGCACAGCATTGCCATCTTCAAACACAGCCAGCAATGACCCTGGACAGGGAGTAGGGGAAGTCAACTTCATAGAGCTCCCAACAGGAGACAGAGTACCCAGTATAACCAGAGAAACACACTCTCCCATCCCTCACTCTTTTGCCCCACACGCCACTTTCACCCCTTCCCATTGGGCCACTCAGATAGAAAGACAATAGTGGCATGACGCAACCCTGGATCCGAACTGCCCCCACTGGCCAGCTCTCGCCATGCCATTTTTTTCCCTTTCTTCCTTTTATTTCTCCCTCCCACCTAGCCCTATAAACTACCTCTACCCCTTCCCACTGTGCCATGCTACACTGCCTGAGGAAGAGAGCCACTGGCCCCCCACTAACATAAGCCCACCCCCCCACTCACCAGCTCCCCCCATGCCATTTTTTTTTCTCTTTCTTCCTTCTCTTTCTCCCTCCCACCTAGCCCTGTATGCCGCCTCCTCACCTTTCCACAGGGCCATGCTGCGCTGCCTCAACTAGAGAGCCATTAGCATGCTGCTGCCTAAGGTCCATCCTGCCCCCACTCACCACCTCCCACCATGCTGCCATTCTTTTTCTTCTTCCTGTTCTTTCTACCTCCCACCTAGCCCCATACGTCCCCTCCCCTCCCTTCCAACCAGCACTCGAGTCTGCCTTGCCCGCACTTGCTAGCTCTACCACACTGTCAATTTTTCTATTTTCTTCTATCCACCCTCTTCCTTTTCTTTATCCCCCCCACCTAGCCCTGTATGCCACGTTGCCCCTTCCCACTGGGCTGCACCACACCGCTGTGATTAGAGAGCCACTGGCCCACTGCCACCCCAAGTCTGCCTTGCCTCCACTTGCCAGCCCCCACCATGCTGCCATTTGTTCCCTTTCTTTTCTTTCTACCTTCCACTTAGCTCTGTACTTCACCCCCCCCCCCCCGTCTTCTCACCGGCCCTTGGACCTGACCTACCCCCACTCACCAGCACCCATCCCACAGCCAGTTTTTTAAATTTATTTTTATTTATTTTTTCTCTTTCTGCCTTTTCTTTCTCCTTCCCATCTAGCCCTGTATGCCACCTCCCCCTCCACTAGAGTGCTACCAGCCCACTGCTGCCCAAGGTCTGTCCCACCACCACCCATGGCCCCTTCCATGCAGACATTTTTTTCCCTCCCTCCCACCTAAACCAGTACACCACCTCCCCTCCTTTCCCACCAACCCCTAAGTCCACCCTGTCCCAACTTGCCAGCCCCAGTTGAACCACCATTTTTTTTTTCTCTTCTTTCTTTTCTTAATCCCTCATACCTAGTCCTGTGGCCTGACCCGCCCACACTCATTGCAGCCCTCATCCTGCAGCCAGTTTTTTATTTTGATTTTTTTCCTCTTTCTACCTTTCCTTTCTCCTTCTCATCTAGCCCTGTATGTCACCTTCCCTCCTTCCTACCAGACCCTGCCACACTGCCTGAGTTAGAGAGCCACCAGACCACCACTGCCCCGGGTCCACCCCACCATCACCCACAGCCCCCACCATACCAACATTTTTTTCTTTTTTTTCCCCTTATTTTCTGTCTCCCTCCCACCTAGCCCAGTACATCACCTCCCCTCCTATCCCACCAGCCCCTGGGTCATCCTCACAACCACTCGCCAACCGCAGCCACACCACCATACTGTTTTCTCTTACTGCTATACTGTTTTCTCTTTTTTCCTTTCTTACTTTTCTTTCTCCTTCCCACTTAGCCCCCCCATATGCCACTTCTCCCTGCTTCCCACTGGCCCTTGCCACTCTACTGTGGATAGAGTGCCTCTGGCACACTAGCCCACCACTGCTCCAGGTCTGCCTCACCCCCAACCTGTCATCCCTCACTACACTGTCATTTATTTAAATTTTTCCCCTATTTTCTACCTCCCACCTAGCCCCATATGCCACCTTCCCCCTGATGGCCCCTAGATCCACCCTGCTCCCACCCACCAGATATCCTTTTATCCCTATGTTCATGTCTTTCTCTTACTCTATCTAGCTCCTTATGGCATCCTCACTTTCCACTGGCCCCTGCCAGCCTCTGCTGGGCAGCTACAGCTAGAGCATCCATGGTGCACAGGCCCACTGCCACACCAGTTCACTGGTCCCACACTGCCCATGCCTTCCCACCACTCAACTAGCTGCTGAATGATGGGAAGTAAGCCAGTACAACTCCCTGTCCAACACCCCTGCCTATCTGGCAAGTGGCTGCAAATATTCCCACACCGCTGGGCCAATATCAGGAGGCAGACAGTGCTTGCCCAGTTCACTCTCAGCCACCTTGCCAAACCAGTGTACAGCAAAGTGGGCTCACCCTGCCTGCTGCTGCCCTGTCCACTGAGACAAGGTGATGAGAGCTATTTTGCCCACAAACAAGCAAGCAGCAAGTATGCCTAACCCACCCACCCTGACATATCAAAACAAAGAAGCAGGACAAAAGAAATGAACATACAATCAATAACTAAAGAAAACAATATCTTAATGTCTCAGAGACAACAGACAATATCAAAACATATAAGAAAATCAGGACAAGATGGCTCCAGCAAGTGACCAAAATAAAGAATCAGATGACATTCCAGCAGAAGAAAAGACAATGTAACTACTTGATATGGCATTCAAAAGACTAATATTTAGGAATCTGCAGGAGACTGGGAAAGATATGAAGGAAAACACAGACAAGACCAAGGAAAAAATAGATAAAATCATGGAAAACACAGACAACACCAAGAAAACATAGTCAAAATCTAGGGGAAAAAAAAAAACAAAAACACATAGCAATAGAAGAATTCAGGAAAATAATACAAGAACAAAACATCAAAATAAATAATTAGAAATCATATAAAAACAGTAACTAGAAATCCAAAAGATAAACAATATATTAGAAATGAACAACTCAACAGAAAGTTTTAGGAGCAAATTTGACCTAATGGAAGACAGAATCAGTGATATTGAAGACAAATCTATGGAAGTCACATTCTTTGAGGAAAGATCAGAGAAAGAATGAAGAAAATCTAAGAATTATGTGGGACACAATCAAGAAAAAAGTGTACACATGATCAGAGTTCCAGAACAGGGGGAAAAAATGGAAAACACAGAAAAGATTGTTGAAGATTTGCTAGCAGAAAACTACCAAAATATCATGAAAGATGAAAAGCTGACCATCCAAGAAGGTCAATGAACCCCAGATAGGATAGACCCCAAAAGAAAGTTACCAAGACATACCATAATCGCACATTCCAAGAACAAAGACAAAGAAACAATCCTGAGAGCACCTCAAGAAAAATGAAAGTCACTTACAAAGGGGGAACAATAAGACTAAACTCAGATTACACAGCAGAAACTATGTAGCAAGAAGGCACGTCATGTATAAACCTTGAAAGAAAAAAAATTGCTAACCAAGAATAACATATCCTGCAAAATTCTCTGTTAAATACGATGGTGAAATTAGGACATTTCGATAAACTGAAATTGAGGGAATTCATAAAAAACAAACCAAGCTGATAAGTGAGTCCTTCGGTTAGAGAATCAACATCAGATAACAAATGGAGTCTAGGACACAGGACAGCACCAGCCAGATACCACTGTAGGTAAAGAACTCTCAATAATAAAACAAAACTAAAAGACTTAAAACAGGAAAACAGAGACATCAGTTTGTAAACGATGACAATGTCAAAACAATAAAAAGGGGAGTAAATGGTGTAGGTATAGAACTTTCAAATGGAGAGGAGGTCAAGGTGATATCAAGTAATAAAAGACTGGTTCAAACTTAGGAAGGTAAGCATAACCACAAATAAAGTTAACAAACCCAGTCATCAAAATAAGAAAAAGAAGAAAAACATAGTTTCAGTAAACACAAAATCTATAATAACCAAAGAAAAGAAAAGGAAGTCCACAAATAAAAGGAGCTCAGCACAGGAAAGTAAGCAGAACAGAGAACACATCAGCAACACACACACAGCACAACAATATGGCAGCAATAAACTCATACCTACTGATAATCACACTGAATGTAAATGGCCTAAATACACCTGCACAGAGACAGAGACTGGCAGAATGGAAAAAAATACATGATCCACAAATACGCTATATACAAGAGATACTTCTTAGACCCAAAGACAAAAATATATTAAAAATCAAAGGATGGAAAAAATATATCAAGCAAACAGTAACCAAAAAGGGCAGGGGTGGCAATACTAAACTCCAGTAAAATATAATTTAAGATAAAATCAACCATAAAAGACAAGGAAGGGTATTATATAAGATTAAAGGGACAATCCATCAAAAAGACATAACCTTAATAAATATCTATGCACACAATGACAAGGCTGCAAAATACATAAAACAAACTCTCATAGCACTGAAAAGAGAAACGGACATTCCACAATAATAATAGGAGACTTCAACACACCACTCTTAGTAAAGGACAGAACATCTACAAAGAAACCCAACAATAATACAGATGATCTAAAGGCCAAAATCAAGCAACTTGACTTCGTAGACATATATAGAACACTCCACTCAACAGCAGCAAAGAATACCTTCTTTTCCAATGCCCATGGAACATTCTCCAGAATAGACCACATTTTAGGCCACAAAGCAACCCTCAATAAAATCCAAAACATCAAAATAATACAAAGCATTCTCTCTGATCACAACAACATAAAAGTAGAAATCAATAACAGGAAGATAAAGGGAAAAAAATCAAATACATGTAAATGGAATAACACTTTGCTTAAAAACTACGAGGTAATAGAAGAAATCAAAGAGGGAATTAAAAAATCCCTAGAATCAAATGAGAATGAAAACATGTCATACCAAAACCTTCAGGACACAGCAAAGGCAGTGTTCAGGGGTCAATTAACAGCAATAGACACACACATCAAAAAATCATACGTTAGCCCTACAACACAAACAAATAGAAAGAGACCAGCAAAAGAAGCCCTCAGGTACCAGAAGAAAGGAAATAATATGAATTAGAGCAGAAATAAATGAAATAGAGAACACAAAAACAATGGAATCAAGAAGACCAAAAGTTGTTTTTTTGAAAAGTTCAACAAAATCGACAAGCCATTGGCAAACTGACAAGAAAAACAGGAGAAGAAGCAAATAACTCAAATAGGAAATTAAATGGGAGCAAGACAACAGACCCCATTAAAATAAAAAGGATCGCAACAAAATACTATGAAAAATTGTACTCCAACAAATTTGAGAACCTAGAAGAAATGGACAAATTTCTAGAAACACACTTCCTACCTAAACTAACACAAACTGACATAGCAAATCTGAGCAGGCCCATAACAAGAGAAGAGATTGAAGAGGTAACAAAAAAATCTCCCCCGATCCTGCTCCACACCCCCTGCCCCATAAAAAAGAAGGCCCTGGCTCAGACGGTTTCCTGCAGAATTGTACCAAACTTTCACAGAAGAGCTCATACCAGTAGTACTCAAACTATTTCAGAGCATAGACAAGGAAGGAAGGTTGCTGAATTCATTCTATGAAGCCAGCATAACCCTGATTCCAAAACCAGGAAAAGACACCACAAAAAAGAAAATTACAGACCAGTATCTCCCATGAATATAGACGCAAAAATTCTCAACAAAATTCTAGCCAATATAATTCAGCATCATATAAAAAATTAATACACCATGACCAACTGGGATTCATACCAGCTATGTAAGGATGGTTCAATATTAGAAAATCAATCAATGTAATTCACCACATAAATAGAACAAAAGAAAAAGAATTACATGATTATCTCAGTTGATGCTGAAAGGCATTTGATAAAGTCCAACACTCATGCCTGATAAAAACTCTCAATAAAATAGGTATAAAAGGGAAATTTCTCAGTGTAATAAAGGGCATCTATACAAAACCAACAGCTAACATCATTCTTAATGGAGAGAGGCTGAAAGCATTCCCCCTGAGAATGGGAACAAGACACAGATGCCCTTCATTGCCACTCCTATTTAACATTGAGCTGGAAGTCCTAGCTGGAGCAAGAAAAAAAATAAAGGCAAGAAAAAGGGTATCCAAAGTGGACAGGAAAAAGAAAAACTACCCCTATTTGCAGATGATATGCTCCTATATAGAGAGAATCCCAAAGATTTCACAAAAAACTACTGGAACTAATAGATAGATTCACCAGAGTAGCAGGATACAAGATCAACATATAAAAATCAGTTGAATTCCTATACACCAACAAAGACAACTTCAAAGAGGAAATCAAGAAAACAATACCATTTATAATAACCCATAAAAAGATAAAATACTTAGGAACAAATCTAATCAGGTATGTAAAAGACCTGTAAAAAGAAACCTACAAAACACTATTGCAAGAAACCA
Source organism: Trichechus manatus latirostris (assembly GCF_000243295.1). Lineage (NCBI taxonomy): Eukaryota > Metazoa > Chordata > Mammalia > Sirenia > Trichechidae > Trichechus > Trichechus manatus. Next base: position 339,990 of record NW_004443953.1, read on the forward strand.
TAAGAGACTTCTGTAAATGGAAAAACATACCATGCTCATTTATAAGAAGACTCAACATTGTGAAAATGTAAATTCTACCCAAAGTGATCTACAGATATAATGCATGCCTGATCCAAATACCAACAGCATATTTTAATGAGATGGAAAAACTAATCACCAACTTTATATAAAAAGGAAAGAGGTCCCAGATAAGCAAACCATCATTGAAGAAAAAAACAAAGTAGGAGGTCTCACATTACCTGATTTCAGAATCTCCTATACAGCCACAGTAGTCAGAACAGCCTGATACTTGTACAACAACAAGAATTGAGAACAAAAAAACTAACTCAAGATCTATCAAAGACCTAAGTATAAAACCTAAAGTGACAAAGATCATGTAAGAAAAAATAGGCACAATGCTAGGGGCCCTAATACATGGCATAAATTCACTATAAACCATAACTAACAATGCACAAATACCAGAAGATAAACTAGATAACTGGGAGCTCCTAAAAATTAAACACTTATGATCATCAGATGACTTCTACAAAAGAGTAAAAAGACAGCCTACAGATGGAAAAATTTTGAGGCTATGACATATCCGACAAGGGTCTAATCGCTGAAATCTATAGCATACTTCAACATCTCAATAACAAAAAGACAAAAAATCCAATTCAAAAGTGATCAAAGGATATGAACAGACACTTCACCAAAGAAGACATTCAGGAAGCTAACAGACACATGAGGAAATGCTCATGATCATTAGCTGTTAGAGAAATGCAAATCAAAACTACAACGAGATACCATTTCATCCTGACATTGCTGACACTGAACAAAGAAACAGAAAATAAAAAATGTTGGAGAGGTTGCAGGGAGATTGGAACTCTTATGCACTGCTGGTGGAAATGTAAAATGGTACAGCCACTATGGAAAATGATATAGCACCTCATTAAAAAGCTAGAATAGAAATACCATGCTGTTGTTGTTGTTAGGTGCCATCAAGTCAGTTCTGACTCATAGAGACCCTGTAAGAGTAGAACTGCCCCATAGGGTTTCCAAGGAGTGGTTGGTGGATTTGAACTGCCAACCTTGTGGTTAGCAGATCAGCTCTTAACTACTATGCCACCAGGGCTCCAGAAATATCATAGGATCCAGCAATCCCACTCCTTGGAATGTATCCTAGAGAAATAAGAGCCATCACACGAATAGACGTATGCACACCATATTCATTGCGGCACTATCACAATAGCAAGAAGATGGAAACAACCTAAGTGCCCATCAACAGATGAATGAATAAACAAATTATGGTACGGACACACAATAGAATACTATGCAATGGTAAAGAACAATGCTGAATCCCCGAAACATTTCACAGCATGGATGAATCTGGAGGGCATTATGCTGAGTGAAATAAGTCAATTACAAAAGGACAAATATTGTATGAGACCACTATTATAAAAACCCAAGAAAAGGCTTACACACAGAAAAGAAAAATCTTTGATGGTTATGAGGGAGCGGAGGAATGAGAGGGGAAATCACTCACTAGATAGTAGACAAGTGTTAACTTTGGTGAAGGGAAAGACAACACACAGTATAGGGGAAGTTAGCACAACTTGACCAAGGCAAAGCTGTAGAAGCTTCCTAAACACATCCAAACACCCTGAGGGACCGAGTTACTGAGGCTGAGGGCTGGGGATCAATGCCTTGGAGACATCTAGGTTACTTGGCATAGCACAGTTCATAAAGAAAATGTTGTACCTCTTACTTTGGTGAGCAGCATTTGGGGGTCTTAAAAGCTTGCAAGTGGTCATCTAAAATACATCTATTGGTCCCATCATGTTAGGAGCAAAGGAGAATGAAAAAACCAAAGGCACAAGTAAAATATTAGTTCAGAGGACTAAGGGACCTCATGAACGAACACAGCCTCCACCAGCCTGAGCCCAGAAAAACTAGATGGTGCTCAGCTACCATCACCAACGGCTCTGACAGGGATCACAATAGACGGTTTCGGACAGAGCAGAAGAAAAATGTAGAACAAAATTCAAATTCACAATAAAAGACTAGACTTACTGGTCTTACAGAGACTTGAGGAACCTCCAAGACTATGGCAGCCAGATATCCTTTTAACTCAGAACTGAAGCTACTCTCAAAGTCTGCCTTTCAGCCAGCGATTAGAGAGGCCAATAAAACACACATAACACACGTGAGGAGCGTGCTTCTTGGTTCAATCAAGTATACAAGACCAAATGGGCAACACCTGCCCAAAAACAAAGAAAAAAGGCAGGAAGAGACAGGAAAATTGAACAAATGGATGTGGATAACCTGGGGTGAAAAGGGAAATTGGAGGGTGCTGACACACTGGGGAGACTGCAATCAATGTTACGAAACAATTTGTGTATAAATGTTTTAATGAAAAGAAAGAAATAAAACCCTTTGTCATGTTTGAAAAAATAAAAAAAAAGGCCAAAGAAAAAAGTTTTCTTTTTTTCCCCCTTTCTTTGGCTATTAAGTTGTTGTTTATTATTATTTATTTATTTATTTTTGTACTGTTTGATGTATGTGCAAAACAACGTTGTCCAACAATAAACGGGAATTCTATTCTGCTGAGTTGTTTTAACACACACACACACACTGGAGATTTGTAAGAAGGCGACTAACTATTCAGATTTCCCTGATAAACAGAAGGCATGGAACATCCTGAGGAACAACTCTGGCTCAATGTCACTTATTAGGATGGAGAGAGTGGGACTAAAAATTAAGAAAGTCAGTCATTAATTACACATGAAGCTTTCTATTTACCCCATAGGGTTTCCAGGGAGCAGCTACCTTAACACTAACGTGACCTTATAATTTATCAGTCAATCAGGATACTTCTGAGAGTGGCAGGCATGCTAATAATTATTCCAGGACCACATGCATAAACTGGACTGTCCTAGAAAACTGGGGCTTTGTTATCGTTAGGTGCTGTTGAGTTGATTCTGACTCATTGTGACTATATGTGAGAGCAGAACTGCCCCATAGGGTTTTCTTGGCTGTAATCTTTATGGAAGATCGCCAGGTCTTTCTCCCACAGAGCAGCTGGGTGCTACTGAACCTTTAGGTTAGCAAAGAAGCGCTCAACTGTTGTGCCACCAGGGCTCCTTATTTAACACCAACTCTGAAGTTATTTGCAGTAACTGGAGCTAAGAGGGGAAAAGTTTAGTTTCTATCCTCACCACTACACCAGACATGCACACACAGAGAACCATCGTGAATATAAACTCAGTTCTCATTTCAGGATCAATATAATATCAGGAGGGCACCTCATAAATACACCTCTTGAAGATCCACAGCCTCAATCCCTCAGCAAGCAAAATTCCTCCTAGACCTTCTTCCTATGCCCAGAGTCCCTCCCCCTTACTACATACCTCGTTTAACCTTTCTTTGAACCCTAAATGCCCCAACTCTTTTTCAGTCATAGCCTCTCTGCCCTGTGATTTTTGACTGTTAGAGAAGGAAAGGCGCATGAGGAAAGGTAGCTTGTCCCTAGGCAACAATATCTAAGAACAAAAGGAAGAATCTAAAAGAAAATCGTCTCATATTGCTAGGTTTAATTCTTTGCTAGCTTATCCTTGGGGCCCTGGTGGCGCAGTGGTTAAGAGGTAGGTTGCTAGCCAAAAGGTTGGCAGTACACATCTACCAGCAGCTCCTTGGAAACCCTATGGGGCAGTTCTACTCTGTCCTATAGGGTCGCTATGAGTGGGAATCGACTCAGCAGCAACAGGTGGTTTGTGGTGTAGCTTATCCTTGAGCCTTACTTAAATGGAATCTCCTTTTCTGAACCTGAGTCACATCACAAAAATCCCTCTTCTATTATGTCAGCCTATAAAGACCCTAATTTAGAAGAAGGGAAAGAGGTGTTACCCCATACCCCATTTTTATATGGAGTCTTTCTTGATGCTCCAAAGACGTCAGAGACAGCACTGGTTCATGCCCTGCTTTTGCCCAGGGTATGTGCAAATGCAAATTCATTAATTCTGTCCTCACCCTTTCTGAGCTGTGAATGGTTTTGGGTTCTTATTCAATGGTATTATGTTGCCTTGCACGGATCGCCAGAGTGGATGCCACTCATCCATTTTCACAGCACGAGTAATGGGCAGAGGGTCCTGAGAATCAGGATCTCTGGCTATCAGATTGATGTTCTTTCTTAGAAAGCTGATAGGCCAGTTCAGTCAGTCAGGATTTCAGTTCTGAACCCGAAGAGAGTGTAGCTTAGCTTGATTTGTAGAAGCTACTAGAAGCAAAGGAATATACAGTGGGACATTGAGCAAAGGAGCCTGGGTATGGCGGGTCAGAGGTAGCTGTCAATACTCAGTCCCAAGCCTGGTAGCCAGAAAGCCACAGAAATATAAACATGAGTTTAATGGCCAACCAAGCAGGCAGTCCACAATAAATACCAGAATTCTGTATGTTCCCCATAATTGAGTATATGGGAGTCTCTCCCCAAGCCGTGAATATGAGTTGCTGTTTTTAAATGACCAGAGATAGAGCAAACTCTTTGATAAAATCACTGAAATTTTTCCCATTTTTCAGGATTAAGCCCATAAACACCTTAGCCCAGCAGTCAAGTATATCAAACTTACCTATACCAAACTTTCTAGACACTTTGGCCATTCACATGCATTCACTTGGTACTCCAGGAATGTCAGTTTAATTGTAAGTTTTTGAGAATATTCTCTTTTTGCTCTATGCCTTTGCCTACACAAGGTCATAGTTAACCTCCACTGATCTAAAAGCTATTGCTATTGCACTATTCTATTCCTAATGTCAAAATGTGCTTGGTACATAGAAGGTGCTTGATAAAATTAACTGACTGAACAGATGGATGCTGCTATTCTTTCCTGCCCTGTGTGTCCTCTGAGACTTGGCTTGATGCTTCTTCCCTCAGACTTGAATGGTCGAGCCCATGCATGCTTCCTCTTTGACCAAGACCTCTTTATAGATCTCATACCAGGGAACCATGATTTCTGTCTTTGCTCCTGGACCTGGGAAATTCTGGAAGGCAGTGATAATAGTTATGTAATCTTGGAACGTAGCACATTATTATCATATAGATTATCTTTCGGTAGGCAATTTCAGTACTTTAGTGAATAGTCATATGCAAAACGGGTGTGAGTCAATATTGCCTAAAATACTTTTAAAATTAAAAATATAATGTAAAAATATGTCACAAAGAGTATAAATATATATAAAAATTAAAGATATAAA
>NW_004443953.1:345315-397573 GCF_000243295.1 Trichechus manatus latirostris
TAAAAATTAAAATATTTAAATATCACAAAGTGCAAAAGTATCATTTGGTTATTTTCAAATGAGTAAACACTGCAAACAGAAGAGTCTTATTAGAAAATATACCACAGGATTTTAATGGATTCAAATACTGACTATAGAAATAAAGAACAATAAATATAGAATCATGGCAAAAGTAAGGAATAATTTAACAGAAGAATTCCTGGGAGAAGGTCTGGTGTATTGGAAATAGTTGTTAGAATTAAGTAGACCCAGGTTCCAATTCTGTCTCTAGCATGCATCAGTTGTACTTAGCAACAGTTACTTGAATTCTCTGAGCTTCAATGTCCTTGCCTGTAAAATGGAGTGAATACTATATACCCTAATGGATTGTTGTGAAAATTAAATAAGAACGCTACAGCATCTGACACATAAATGGATGCCCAATAAATTTGACTTCATTTTTATGTCAGGTATTGAAATTAAGACATATATAAAGATGATGATATCATCAATGAAAAAAGTTAAACAATAAACTGATCAATAGGTAAAATTCATGTAAACCAGCAAAGGCAGAGAATTACCATATATTTCTTAAGGGAACAGTTTTTATCCCATAATTGGATGCCAAATAGTAGATTTCTAATCACAGTGTAAAGATTTATGCTATTTTTAAAACAAAGCATATAACACCATCTCCCTTACTTTATCTCTTGGTGAATTATATTAATCTCTATCTATAAGTAAATACTTTTTCTAAGGCTTAAATTTACCAACACATTATAGATTATTATAGAAAGAGAAATGTTTTAATTTCTATTTTTACTTCATTAAAAAAAGACTTAACATTAGGCTTTGGTAAGAAAAGCAAATCAGGAGCCCCAAACGTTTGGACATCTTACTTTGTTTATTCTGAACCACCTCCTACAAAGACTTGTCCCTTTGCGCTCCTTTGTAGCAATTTATATTGACTGCAACTCCTGTTTGCTACCCTAATCTTTCTGCTCTGCACACTTGCCCTAAAGAGGCGAATATTAGATGTAACATCTCGTTAAGAAAAGGCTGAAAACATATCATAGATAATGATCTTTCTCATGGAGAAATGAATTCCTATCCTTCTTCTAAGTCACATGTAAATATGACATTTGAGATTTTTATAAATAGAAACAGTGATTCTGAAACAATGCAAAAAATGAAGCATAATAAGAAGCTAGTAGTGAGAAATTAGAAGGGAATTATTATTGTGATTATTTAGTAAACTGAATTTAGACTAGGAATGACACTCAAGATATATCCATTACCATATTTTCCATTAGTTACATGCCATCCAAAGCAATATCAACACTGTTATTCCATTGCTAATTTTAACTTGAGTAATATAAACTATTTTTTATGTTCAATTTATTTATTTGATATGACAATTTAAAAGAAAAGTATACCTCTGAACTTAGTATGAAAAATGGCATACAATATGCCTATTGCTGGCAAAAGCAGAGGTATCTTTCTGTCCTGACTGTCACTTCTATGGTGGTTATAATGATTATTGCTTTCCTAGGTTTTGCATTTTGCTTCTTGTTTAAACCAGTTCTGCTTTTTCTCTTACTTGTTCAATTTATTCTGCACATTTTTAAAAACCAGTACAAATTAGGGTTCCTGCTAAGAAAAAATGTATTTTGAAAAATGCTGACATTACAAAATATATAAAATACCAGTTGTAATTGACATGATTATCTTTTGGTAGATAATCTGAAGTACTTCAGCAAATATTTTTGTTTTAGAATGAAATGAAAAGAAGAAATGTCCACTTTTTAGATGCATATTGAATTCAGAAACAAAGAATTATTGAGATATCAATTTAAGTGTTCTGTGAATAATTTGAGTAATGATTATCCTTATTAGAAACATAATTTTGGAAAAAGAATTTAGTCATTTTTAATTTGTGAACTGGATTATAGTTCAGCAAACTTTAATATAATCAAACTTCCTTACAAAGTAAGTAAGGATTTATGAAAGGGGAAAATTTTGCAGGATCAAACACATTTATCTTGTGACAATATAAATATGTTTGCAATAATATGTTTCACTAAAAAATCTCAATTTTCAAAAGATCATATGGAAAAGGATGTTTTTCCATATAAACTAACATTTAGGTTCAGCTTAAAAGTAACATGCCTCCAGTTAAATTTTATTTAAGAAAGAAGCATATATTTACTTGTCTTCTTTAGAAATGCAAAACTAATTACAGGGGTGGGATATTCCTTTAACATTAGCTCAGAAACAGAAGTATTTGTTTGGAGAAAGTTCACAAAATCATAGCAGTTCATATTATAAGCCACATTCAGTTATAGTGGGTTTTATAGATACCGTAAAATTACGGTTTAAAAAAATATTGTTGAACTTCAGGTCTTCTAAAAGTTCCAAGATCTTAAATTGCACCTCTTATTTTGTAACATTTAATAACAAGCTTTCCCTCTTCGAGCCCCACAGGTTAAAAAGCCATTTAAACGTGTTCAAGAAGAAAGTATTATGTACTGTAGATTTCCTGAAACATAAACAAAGGTCTTTAAAAGTAATACTTAAGAACAAAAGGTTCAGTAGAAATAATTTTGTCTTACAGTTGAAAGTCTGTATACAACTACGTGAAATAGATTTAGAAATTAGTTTCTTTAAAAATCTTTAATTAAAAGGAAATTGTTCCCAATATTTTTTCAGTATAAAACACAAATGAACATGATACTTCCAGTTTATTAAAAGAAAACTGAAATTTAAATATTAATAACAGTTATGTTCATAGCTGAGTTGTGAGAATATTAACTAGATTTGATAAATTACCAGGATTTGTCTCATATTCTCTTCAGGCATTATTTTATTATCAGAATAGTGATACTCCACTTTACATGAGGACACATTGTCTATAGACTAAGACTTGATACTGTTTATAGACTAAGACCAGATTCTGAGGATATTCCTGTGGGGAGCTCACACTAGATTACAAAGCGTTTTTGATGATAACTAATAAAAATAATGTCTACTTTCAACTTTCTAAAGAGACCAGCAGAATAACATGTCGATTAAGCAAAGCCTAGTTTTTTTTTTTATTTACTGCAGTAGGGAGAACACTTTGACTGAGGCTTAGTAGTGTATTAAAAGGGGAGTTTAAGGCTGAAATTTTTAGGTCTTGGTGGTCTTGCCATTGTTTAAGGCAGATCTTTCAGTGAGTGATTGAACTGGAGCTGGGCAAAAATTATTATATAAAAGCTTAGGGCTGAAGGACAGAGGGAGGAAAGGAGTGAATGTTGCTGCATAAATAGTTGTTTGGTAAGTAAGTGGGTTTGACTAGTTGAGTGATTTATTGTCCTGAGAAGAGGACTGGTTGAGCACTCTAGTGTTTGGATAAATGGATTTTTCCAAAGTTCCTGAAACAAAAATAAAGTTATTTTCTGGTTTACAGCCGTATCTTTCAGGGAAACAATTCCCTGGAATCAATTGCAGTCTTGTGATGTAGGTTTAGTTCCGAAGTTAAACTCTGGAAGCCCAGTGGTCTCTGCCCTCAGTTGTTGGAGATAACAACCATGATTGGATACACACCACCAAAAGCAGAATAACAATAACAGGAAAGAGACTCCCTCACGTAAATATAAAAATAATCATATCACAAAAATATAATAAAGGCAATATAACAAAGGTCATTAGATAAGCACATGCACACACAATCCCAGAAGTACTCTACCAGGGAAAAAGTATATGAACTGCTTGAAATGTCTTTTCAAATGTATACCTCAAATCATTACTCCTTTCTGAACTTTTGCAGAGAGAGATTTTTAATGATGAACAATGACATTTATATCAGGCGTTTTATTTCTGGTCCTTACTTTGTTAAACTGTGTATTAAATGAAAATTGAAATACATACCTATGAAATCTAAGATATTTTCAAGTATTCAAATATGTTGGAATGGAAGATCTGAGCATTAGTGCAACTCAACAGCCACATGAGGTCTGCATCAAAGAATCAGCTGGATGTTAAAATAAGTCACCATGGGGTTAGTTTATTTTTTGTATCCATTGTCTGTGGATAAGCAGTATGGATTCATGAAATAAAACGGCATTTGGCCTTCTAACAGTGTATTTGAAATTATTTTCTTCAGAAGATTTCTTACATTTAAGAAGATGTTGGCTGTGTGAATACTTCCTCTCTCTTTCTTCCTTTTCTCTTGCCTTCCTTTTCTTTTTCCCTTCCCTTTGTTTATTAATTTTCTTTCCTACAAATAATTAATTTCCCTTCCTACAAATAATTATGTCCTCAGCACTTATTGACACTGTACAAGGGACTTTAGAGGGAGACAGGAAGATGAATCAGAACTATGTGTATAATTTTAACAATGCCTTCTAAATGATGTATTTAAATATTATTAAATGTAGTAATGAAAGCAACACTTACAATTGTCAAATATTATCCTTTAGAAAGGAAATTTTGTTTATAGCCATCATTTTTGACCTGGGTCCTGGCATCAGAGCTGCCATATAATAAACAATGACAACAAAAGAGTAAATTAAAAAAAAAAATTTCTTCTTTCTCCATGGAAACTTTGATTGAGTTAGAAAGAACAATGGCAAAGAGCTTTTTCTGTGACTCTGTGGAGCCCTAGGAAACCCTGGTGGCTTAGTGGTTAAGAGCTATGACTGCTAACCAAAAAGTCGGCAGTTTGAATCCACCAGACACTCCTTGGAAACCCTATCTGGTAATTCTACACTGCCCTACGGGGTCTCTGTGAGTTGGGATCGTCTAAGTGGCAACAGATTTTATGGAGCCCTAGTGGCACAGTGGTTAAAAGCTTGGCTGCTGACCAAAAGGTAGGCAGTTCAAATTCACCAGCAGCTTCTTGGAAACCCTGTGGGGCAGTTCTACTCTGTCCTGTAGGGTCACTGTGAGTCAGAATCTACTTGATGGCAATGGGTTTGGTTTGGTTTTCTTATGCGGTGAGTTTTTGAGGACTGCTTTTGTTGTTGTTAGGTGCCATGGAGTTGGTTCCAACTCATAGCCACCTTATGTACAACAGAACCAAACACTGCCCGTTCCTGCACCATCCTCACAACCATTGCTATGCTTCAGCACATCCTTGCAGCCACTGTGTCAATCCATCTCCTTGAGGGTCTTCCTCTTTTTCAGTGACCCTCTACTCTACCAAGCATAATGTCCTTCTCCAGGGACTGGTCCCTCCTGATTACATGTCCAAAGTATGTGAGACAAAGTCTTGCCATCCTCGCTTCTAAGGAGCATTCTGGATGTACTTCTTCCAAGACAGATTTGTTTGTTCTTCTGGCAATCCGTAGTATATTCAGTATTCTTTGCCAAACAGCATAATTCAAAGGCATCAATTATTCTTCGGTCTTACTTTTTCTTTTTTTATTATTGTTGTGCTCTAAGTGAAAGTTTACAATTCAAGATAGTCTGTCATACAAAAATTTATACATTGTTATATGACCCTACTTGCTCTCCCTATAATGTTATTATATATTTATTTTTTTGTGCTTCACATAGTTTTAGAAAGGAGCCCTGGTGGCCCAAATGGTTAAGCGCTCAGTTGCTAACCGAAAGGTTGGCAGTTTGAAGCTACCCAGCGGCTCTCAGGGAGAAAAACCTGGTGATTTGTTCCCATAAAGATTACAGCCCAGAAAAACTTTTGGGCAGTTGTACTCTGTCACAAGGGGTCACTCTGAGTCGGAATTGACTCGACAGCACCCAACAACAACAACAAATTTCAGAAGAATCAACCTTTGGAAGGTTGCATACTAGATCTATAAGGATTATTATAAAAATGATCATGTTAACTTGGGCGAATTATAGTCAATTAATTGCAATTGCTGTGTTTATTTCAGATTGAATTCATGAGTGACAGACACAGACAAACGATAAAACCAGAACTGAACCCTATCATATTAAAAGGGAACACAATTTCTTCTTCTTTTTCTTTTTTTTTAAATAAATGCTCATTCCTAAAGTTACAGCTCTCTTAATTTGGACCTCCATCAGGTAAGCATAGAAAAGGGCAGACTGAAGCCTGTTCCAAAGAATCAGTCTTGATAAACTTTTTGACTTGTAGGATAAAAGAACCTAAAACCAATTTGAGAGAAATGCTATAAAAATTTTCCTTTAAGATGCTTTAAGACAAAAACGTGTCAGTCTTAGAGGCGTTGTTATTAGTTACTAACACAAGTTTTGAATCAGATGACTAAACTCTTTTCAAAGTAAATAAATTGCCAATACTTAATAGCATCCATTAAATTTTCCATTGCAGTAATTCAAGCTACTAAGTATACCAATGAGACTTGGATCATTAATCATTTAATTTTAAACATTTATTTATTATTTTTTTTGAATATAGTTCTCAGACAATGTTTTATTTCTCCCGTCAATAGGTGCTTTCTTTGTAAGTTTGGGAATTTTATATCATTGAGCAGAGAATTGTTATACAAGAATCAATATGCATCCTTAAGAATATGTATACTGTGACTTGCTGGAACAGAGTTACCTAATATTTAATCAATTCTGAGACTTGTAGTTTGCAATTGAGAGATTTCTTTTCTTCGTTTTCATCCCTAAAGGCTCATAGACTAATATATCTCTTATTAATGAGGTAAGGTTTTCAAGGAAGCTTGGGAGTATTCTTATATTATACCAAACAAAAGCCTTAGCAAAATTAGTTTTCACAGCACATATATTTTCTCCCTACAGAATATGAAAAATTGTGTAAATTCATACATTAATTTCATGAAAAACACAAAATGATCTTTCAAACATATGGACATATATTTTTTATATCATACTTCTGGTGTCTTTTAGAAGGTGTGTAATAATAACTAATGCTTAGTAACTGTGTGTCAGACACTGTTGTAAATGCTTTAAATGTAGCATCTCACATAAATTTTCCTACAGCTCTGTAAGAGATTGCTACCTTTACTATCCTCATTTTACAAACGAGGAATTAAGGCACATGGAGCATAGGAAAATTGGCAAAGGTAATAGAGCCGGTAATTGGCAGAACCAGGATTTGAAATAAATCAGTCAAACTTTAGAACCTGTGCTCTTAGCTACAAGAGTTTATTCCTCCGGTTATAAAGTATTACATGTCCCTTCGTCAACACTAGAGTACCTGAATTATCTAAAGAAGTTTTCAATCTCATCTGCACAGAGAGCATGTGATGGATTTGGTTTTCGCTAGTGAGTATGCAGAAGCCAGTTTTGTTCTTTGGCTTTCGTAGAATAGTGAAGGTGGAGAGGCTAGCACATCTCCTCTCCCCGTACAGCTATACTCTTTTTCACCCAGGTGCCCTGGCAATTCTCCTACCACCCTAGCTCTTTTTACCTTAATATACCATGGCTCATAGGCCGTTCTCAACTAATCCTTCTAGGTAAAACTTTAAAAAAAATCCTAATATGTTCTGTTCCATTTATTTAATGTTCAAAATAATTAAATTGTTCAAACAATCAAACGTTTTATGAAAGTAATCACTTTCTTCAAAATCCTGTTAGCACTAGTCTTTAGTTTAAAGCAAAGTTTAAAATTAAAAATTAAAATAAAATGAACTTTATATCGTCCATTCCCTGCCTGATCTGCAGGGAATAGAGTTCCAGAGAGGAGAAGGAGGAGTTAATTTCTCAATACAAAGTGTAAATATCCCCATGGCTACAGTGATGTTCTGTGTATGAGGGAATGTGGGTGCCAAAGCCACAAGATAAATACAGTACACCTTCCAGAAGCATGCATCTTACTTGACAGTAATTATTTAAAACATTATTTTTCATATTAAAAGGAGGCATCATGAAATCAGAATCAACATTTACATGTTGTTTTTTTTTTAGCATAAAACAGAGACTTGAAAAAATTTTGTTTTCACCCATCTGCTAAAGCCTACATTCCTAAATGCTTGCCTCCTTCTCCAGGACAAATTCAGGATTTCTTAACATTAGGATCTTTAATACAGGTTGAAAATTACTTGATGGAGGAATACATAGAAATTGAGATAGAAGGACATCACACAATATGTTACATAATAGCTTCGTTTTAAGTCTGATTGGATAAAATATACTCAGAAATTGACTCTTATGGGTTGAATTGTGTCCCTCAAAAAGATATGTTGAAGTCCTAACCTCCGCTAACTCTGAATGTGACCTAATTTGGAAACAGGGTCCTTGCAGATGTAATCAAGTTAAGATGAGGTCATTAGGGAGTGCCTTAATTCAATATGATTGGAGTCCTTCTGAGAAGAGGGGAAGACACACAGACACAGAGAGAAGATGACCATTCGACAATGAAGGCAGAGACACGAATTAGGCTACCACAAATCAAAGAATGCCTGAGGCTACCAGAAATTGAAAGAGGAAAAGAAAGATCATTTTTTAGAGGATTAGGAGGTAGCATGGTCCTACTGACCCCTTGATTTGGGACTTTCTAGCCTCCAGAATTGTGAGAGAATAAATTTCACTTGTTTCAAACCATGCAGCTTGTGGTATTTGTTATGGCAGTCCTAGGAAACTAATGGAGTTCCTGAATGGTGTAAATGGTTAACCTGCTAGTCTGTAAATCAAAAAGTTGGAGGTTTGAGTCCATCCAGAGGGACCTCAGAAGAAAGGGCTAGTGATCTACTTTTGAAAAATCAGCCACTAAAAACAAACCAATACTTTGGAGATTCAAGTCCCTCTAGAGGCTCCTCGGAAGAAAGGGCTGGTGATCTACTTTTGAAAAATCAGCCATTGAAAACCCTATGCAGCACACTTCTACTCTGACACACATGGTATCTCCATGAGTTGGAGTCGACTTGAAGGCAACTAGTAGGAAATTAATACACTGACAGACTGACAGATACTATCTTCCTATCTCTAAATTCAGTTAATATTATAAGGGATTAGGTAGACAAGAGGAGGTATGTGGATATCTTATGCACTAGATATTGGCCTCTGTGTGAATTTTCACATTTGGTAAGAACTGTGATATTTTATAGATAAAAGAAAAAGAGATTATTAAGTCTGAGTTTGCATCTTTCAAATGGGGCAACAGTAATTAAAATGACATGATCCAAGTTATGGTGCATCTTATGGTTAGGGATTACCCCTTGCTGTCGAGTCAGTTCTGACTCATAGTGACTCTATACCAAAAAAAACAAAAAAACCTATTGCCATCGAGTCAATTCCAACTCATAGTGATCCTATAGGAAAGAGTAGGACTGCCCCACAAGTTTTCCAAGGAGCAGGTGGTAGACTCAAACTGCAGACCTTTTGGTTAGCAGCCAAGCTCTTAACCATTCCACCACCAGGGTTTCAGAGTAAAACTGAAGCAGACTGCCACATCATTCTCCCATGGATCAGCTGATGGGTTCGAACCACTGACCTTTTGGTTAGCAGTTGAGCACTTAACCACTGTACCACCAGGACTCCTTAGTTAGTGATTAGATATCCCAAATACAAATACAAAACATGCCTGAAAACGTGGATGGAGTTGGCAGTACCTCTCTGGTCATCAAATGTCCACTGCACAAATAGTCTCAAAATTAGAAATATTCTGTATTAACCTCCCTTAAAAGACTATCCCCCAAATAAGAGCTTGCCTAATGACAATCTCAAGTTGACATAAAAGAAGACACTTGAAAACCAAAAGCATTCACCTTCTAAAGTGAAATATCTGCAGTCGTAAGAATTTCAAGCATACTGAGAGTTGGTACAAATACTTCGGTGTGGAGATTTTTGCTAGGATCCTTTTCATACCGTATCAGTGTTAACACTATCTGCTTATGTATGTGTGATGGTTTACCAAAGGCCACAAGTTCTACTTTATCACTTATATGGTAGACTCGACTTCTATCACAGCTGGCAAGAGCAGGCAAAAACCTAATTTTCTTATGGGTACTGTTTAGCTAGTATTTCTCTTTGTGGTGCTTTTGTTGTGTCAGATACAATCAGAGATACCAACCTTCCTATGATGCACATTCATTTACTTACTAGCTCACTCTCAACCAGATTCCGTGGCATAAAGTAAGGATATATCAAACAATAAATTAATCATTTAATCAGTTAATGCATAACCACAAATAGTTTGACTAATTAAACAGATACTTACTTAGTTCCCGAAATGTTTCAGGTTTTGGGAATGCTAACCATTAAAAATACAATAGCAAATAAGACACAAACCTTATCTTTGTGTTGCTTCAAGATTATTAAAAACTCTGTTTTAGCAGCTATATTTGTTTTCCTATCCTAATGATCTGGAAAACATGAGCTGTAAGATCCCTCCTCCTCACTTCTTGCAAGACTTAGAGTAGAAGCAGGCCACAGGAAGAATCCCATCTGTTCTTACTTGCTCTTCTAGTTCTTTTTATTCCAATGCAAAGAAAGAGACTTTCTCCTACAAAACCTAGAGCAAATTTGGTCTCTGCCACTTCCTATATTTACATTGTTTTATGTTCTTAATGAAATCCCTGCATTGCTAACCCTAAGGTTGGAAGTTTTAGTCCACCCAGAGGCACCTCAGAAGAAAGGCCTGGAGATCTACTTCTGAAAAATCAGTCATTGAAATACCAAAGGAGCACAGTTCTACTCCGACACACATATACTGCCATGAGTCAGAATCGACTTGACAACAGCTGGTTTTGGTTTATGTTCCTAAAAGGTAGAGGGTCTCCCAAGCAGGAAGTAGCTCCACTGTCATTATACTACTTCACCTTCATGAGCTAAAAACCAGTAGATAGGAAGAAGTAGACCATAAGGAAGAATATAGTTCTTACATTTTATATTGTGTAGTCATACATTTTTATTCCATCTTCAAACATCAACCACTACTCTCAATTTCTTCAGTTTGCTCCTGGTCCATATCAGATGCAAGGGGAGGAAAGATGCAGGGGAAGCAGAGACCAGTCAGAGAAACCAGGAGCCTTCCTCCAGTCAGAGGCCAGTTCATGTGGACCACTGTGTGTACCAAGTTCTGGAAGCAGCTTGAAAAAACCATGTAGCCAGCTTAAAGAAAGCCTCCAGGAAAATGATGAAGATATTCCCTTCCCATTGTACTCTAGACAGCATATTATTCATACTGTCACAGACACCAAAGGATAAATTAGGCTGTCTGAATATTCTCGGCAGAGCAGAAGCTGTAATAGCAAACTGAGTTATACAACATTCTGAGTGAAATGCAATAAGGCATGTAATAGGCCAAATCAACTCCAAAGTTAAGCTTAAGAAAAAGCCCTCTGCTCTCAGTTGTGTGTTTGCATTGTATAATCTATTTTCTCTTCTGGAATAAAGTCAAAGAGAGAGCAGCCTTGACATTACGAATCACCAGCATCAGATGGTAAGCTCCATCACACAGGCAATTTTATTGACTAATATGTTTTAAGGGAAGATTAAAATAAAATTATGGCAAAAAACATGCGGCTGGCTGGTAAATTCATTATGGTCACTGTCTTCTTAATTAATATTTGTTGCACAAACAAATAATTATGCTGTTAGATACTTTAAGTGTCAACTAAATGGTGTATGGCTATGGATCAGTACTCATTTAGATAAATAAAGTTTTTCTGATGAGATTATCAGTTTTCTTTACTCTAAAACAAAAATGGCTAATGTGAAAAATTGGTCTTTTAGATATTCTCATTAATTATAAATAGTTGGCTACATTTTGGGTTATTATTTTAACTCAAATTCTACTTGCTGCATTTTTAAAAAGATTTTACTATGCATATCTGTGTTTATATATTTATGAAAACTACACTAAAACCTCATTAAAACTAGAGCCTCAATTCATTTTACACATTGACAGTATTTTATGCTTCATAACCATGTTAGTCTCAAGTTTCTTAATGGTTATTCCCAAGAAGAGAAAACAATTTAAAAAACCAAAGCAAAGTGACAAGCCATGTTTTGTGGGCATCAATGTCTGATCATTTAAACTGCTTCCATCACTAACGTGAAAACACAGACAAAATGCAGAAGATGGCTTTATATAGCTGCTTTTGGTAGCAGATTATAAAAACACGAAGGACCATCAAGGATCAGAGGGAAAGTAACAGTAAGAGAGAAAACTTGATTAGTAAATTCATTTTCAATGCATAGTTAAAATTCCATTCTTTAAGTAATTTTTTGCTCAGGGAGGTAGAGTACTCCCATTGGATATCATTGAAATTCTGTTGGAGAGCAATTATCTGAGGATCCCTGTGAAAGAGGGGCAGGTGTGGAAAGACTCTTGGATCACAGTGACCAACAAATAAGTGTTTTGATTATTCAGGTATGAAGTGAGTTGATACTAGAAAGGGGTGGAAATTGTGGGAAAAAAACATAGAAGCAGTTCAGAGTAGGGATAAGTAGAATCAGCAATAAACAGCAAAGGAAATAGTATCTCTATGAATGAAACCCAGCCTGCAGACTTGAATACTCATTTGGACAAATACTTCAAATTCACCATATCCCAAAAATGAACATATTATCTCCATGATCCCACAACACTGTTTTTTCTCATAAATTACCTATCTCAGTAAACCAAGTCCACCAGCAATCCTGTTGCCTAACCCAGAAATTAAAGGTCATCCCTCAACCCCCAACTGCCTCTTATTCTCTACATCCCAGCAATCAACAAATCTTAGAAAACAAAATACTCCCCCAAATTTTTGAACCCTGCCCATTTGTCTCTATCCTCACCACCTCGACCCAAATAATACAGTGATCTGCTTTCTGGATTATTGCAGTCATTACCTCACTGGTTTCCCTTTTCTGCTCTTGTTCCTTACCACTAATCCATTCTTCATACTATAGACAGAGTGAGTGTTTTGAAATGCAAATCTGATTCTGTCCATCACCTGCTTAAAACTCAATGTTCTTTGAATAAAATAAACTTCCTATAAAGTCCTTCCTAACATGACCTCACCTTCTCCTCTGGACCAATCTCTCATCACCCCCAGACATTCCCACTAAACTCTGTCCACACTAAAAGGCTTCTAGGTCCTCAAACGTAACTACAGTAAAACCTGCGAAAGCCGGAAACTGTGTAAGGCAGGAACGTGACAGAGAAGAAAATCTAAAATATTTTCCACTAATAGAGAACGATAGAATAGTAGTAAGCTGCATCCTCTTAAAGGTGGAAAACTTGTGAGACCCGGAAAAACAAGGCAGTCCTGTTGAGTTCTGACTCGCACAGGTTTCACTGTATCAGAGCTATTTCACTACTGACAGCAAGATTTTAACCTGTATCTTTAATATTTTAATAGTCTGTCATTTTAAATGTATTATGTATAGATGTATATATATATATATCCAATTTGAACCTGGCTGAAATGTGTGGAAGAATCCTGATGAAGACACAGTGAGAAAATTCTTATAAAATTGGGCTACTTTGTTTAAATTTTACATGTAATTTACATATGAGCCGGTAACCTATTTGGGCCAGCTTCACTGTAAAGTTATTAAATACAAAGAATCACAGAGTATGAATCAAAAATAAAATTAATTCCCATTTTTATTTTTATTTTTCTCAGAAGACACTTACAGGAGACTCAATTTACAATTCTTATCCATTTTCTTACCCATTTACAATTCTTACTTGCCTCCCTCTAATCCCTCTCTACTATTCTTCACCAAAACATGTAAGCATAAACATTAACACACTTGTTTCCACAGCCCCATTTACTCTGAACTCTGTAATGTGTCAGGAAAACCAGCCTCTCTGTACTTCTTTTAGTTTTCATTCCGTCCCATCCATTACCCTCATTCTCTACAAAATGCACGTCCAAGGATGTGATGGAGCAAGCATGCAGTTGAGAAATTTGGAAGTGGGGAAATTAAGAAGACCCACACGTTAGGGATCTTCTCTGCCCTGCACATTTTTATTACTTATTGTGTTATTTTTTAGGGTGGCTGTAATGAAGTACCACAAACTGCGTGGCATAAAATAAGAGGAATTTATTCTCACAGTTCTGGAGGCTACAAACCCAGAATCAAGGCAGGGCCATGTTCTCTCTGAAGGCTCTAGGAGAGGATCCTTCCTTGCCTCTTCCTAGCTTCTGGGATTGCCAGCAATCCATCAAGTTCCTTGGCTTGTGGACATATCACTCCAATCTCTGCCTCTGTTGTCATGTGGCATTATTTCTGTGTATCTCCTCTTCTTATAAGGACACCAGCCATATTGGATTTAGGGCCCAAACTTGTCTTAACTAAACTACATTGGCAAATACCTTATTTTCAAATAAGGTCATATTCTGAGGTTCTAGGAAGATGTGAATTTTAGGGGACCCTATTCAACCCAATATGCATACATATTGCAACATTTTAGTAGTACAATAACTATGATTCCCATGAAGAATACATCAAGAAGTTGCTTAAAATATCAGTGGGGCATCAGGGTAAACTGAAAACTTCACCTTGCTTAAAAAACATGCACAACAAAATGGAAGAAGGACTAGACAAAAGAAAAGAGTGCACCTAACTAAAAGGGTATTTTAAAGGAGGTTCAAGCTCTGACTAAGGTGAGGCCTGCCTTAATGCTAAACGTAATAGCATGCATTTCTATTATGAAACACTTTTGCCTTCCCTCAGTTTAAAATTATTCTTGCTTATTACACTGTAGCAGATATGGTAGATAGACTAACTCAAAATCTGATCCACTCTCTGTTTTGCGTCTCTTCCTGGGCTGTGGAAGCTGAAAAACTAAAAACTACATTTCCTGGATGCCCTTGCAACTAAGTTTCAGGATGTGATTTAGGTTCTGTCAATCAGACACTCCCAAGTTAAGCTTGTGAAGCTTAAATGTGGCATGAAAGACAAATACACCATTGTAGTTTTATTTTTTTAAGCCTGTTCTGGCTAGATTTTATGTCCCCAGTCTCAGTTATCCTTCTTTTGCTCCCATTCTTATTTATACTATTTTTTATTTATCTTTAAGCCATGTTATGAGCTTTCTAGAACAACCAATATTGAAATTACACCTATGGAGAATTTTGAACATCCTTTTTTCAAGACTATTATTTAAAAGTTAACTTCTATAACATGGAGGTGTTGAATATTTTTATATTTTTTAAGTCATTTATAGACCTCTTTTCGAAAATTGCAATTCATATCCTTTGTTTATTTATCTCTTAGAACTTATTAAAGCATATTTTCCTTACTTGGAGGATATTACCAACCAGTTGCCGTTGTGTAGATCCCAACTCACGGTGACCTCAAGTGTTTCATAGTAGAACTGCTCTCCACAGGGTTTTCAATGGCTGTGATCTTTCAGAAGTAGATCCTGAGGTCTTTCTTCAAAGAAGCCTCTAGGTGGATTTGAACAGCCAACCTTAAATTTAGTAGCTGAGCTATTAATGTTTTGAGCCACCAAGGGGTTCCTTGGTGAATATTAACTTTTGCTTTATTTATTATCTATATCTTTACAACTTATTTTTCAGTTTTTAGTAGTGTCTTTTTTTTTTTTTTGTAGTGTTCAAAGGAGTTTGTTTGGAGCCAGGAGAACAGGGAAAGGTATATTGTATAAATACTACCATGAGAGCAAGTAAAGAAAAATTGCCCAACAAATATTTCATTTATATATTATTTAGAATATTTCTTCATAGAGAGGTAGAATGAACCCTAAAAAGGGTAAACTCAAGCCTCAAAATGGATGAGAAAGAGAACTTAAAACATATCTAGTAATTTTAAATGAGTACAAATATCCTGATCACTAAAACCTTTGAATCAGGTATCAGTATATAACTGTTATTAGTAACGTTTTAAGGATCATGAAGAAAAAGAGACCACAGATTAGAAGGGATAAAATACTGCACCAACATCCACTGAAGGAGAAAAAGATAGCATGTGAAAACTTTACAGTGAGCTTGATATTGTGTCTTAGAAAAGTTCTAGCCTTGATAATTAAACAGATGATTTGTGACTATTGGAACCCATAGTGGTTAAGAGCTCGGCTGCTAACCAAAAGGTCTGCAGTTCAAATTCACCAGCTGCTCCTTGGAATCCCTATGGGGCAGTTCTACTCTGTCTATAGGGTCGCTATTAGTCTGAATCGACTTAACAGCAATGAGTTTGGGTTGTGAGTATTTAAGAAGAGTGATCTATAAGAATCAACACAGTCCTAAATTAGTATCGTTTCTTTTCAGCTCAGATCACAAAGTAGCAGATCACAAAATTCCACATTGTTGGTTTTCAGCTGAATATTCGGGAAGTCTATCATATGTCATTGCTGTCTGACAAAATAAGTCTGGACTGCTGTCACTAATGTTTCCCAAGGAATTTTGATCACATAGTTGAGAGAAATTTCTTAACATGGTGATCGTCAAAATTTTTGGTTGAAACCTTTATGAGAAACACATAAAACTATATTATTTACTCTCTTTATATATTAATATGTAAATTATTTGCATACTTCTATAATAAAGGAGCCCGGTTGGTGCAGTACTAACCAAACGGTCTGCAGTCTGAATCCACCAGCTGCTCCTTGGAAACCATATGGTACAGTTTTACTATGTCCTATAGGGTCGCTATGAGTTGGAATCAACTCAATGGCAATGGGTTTTATAATAGAATTATATAGATTATAAAACCTAAACAAAAGGTGAAACTGACAAGAATGAGATAAACTTTGAGAAAATAACATTAGATTCATAAGTACACAAAAATTGCTTTAACTAAAAAATATAGTGTTAATAGTGTTCTGAATACCTGGGTCTTTAAATGTCTTGCAGTTTACGGTGCTTTTGTTTAATTATTAAGTAATATTCCAAGGCACACATACATTCACTGATGTGTTTATCCTCAATAATTGAGGATATAAAGCTGTATTTGAAATAATCTTTTCAATAAGTAAAAAATTGGGGGCTGACTTCTTGCTAAATCTGATGATCATTATGGTATCTGTAATTTGCCTGATTATGAAGTCATTCTAAGTATCAGCTGTGTCATTTTCTTCTTCTTTGCTTATATTTGCAAAATAATATTATTTTCAATTGCAGTTTCTTAGCAAAAATCTTTTAAGCTGCTTTTCCACTGAAATAATCAGGAAATCCACTTAAAACATATAAACTGCAATATGTAGCAATACGTTAAATATGAACAAAACCTTTAGGTTGTCATCATCAAACCTTTCGTGTTAAAGATTTTCTATTCTTTCTAACATTGAAACTCAGTTGGATTATGAGAGTCAATTAATATTAGAAATATTAGTAAAGCTTAATATTGTCTAATTGTGCAGATAAAAATATAAGTAAAATTCATCTACTATCTTCTTCTCCAACTCAGTGACTCAAATTATCAAGTAAAATTCTTGAGAGGAGAACATCTCACTTCATAGACCACCATTTTTAATATTAATGACTTGGCTGAAGACATATGAAGCATGACTATTAAATGTGAAAAGATGACACAAAATTAAGAGGGATAATTAGCATGCTGCATAGGGTTTTAATTAAATACAAGCATAATACCTCTCAAGATGCTAGGGAGTGGGAGGGTGCAGATAGAACGTACAGGTGGTTAAGGCTTTATGATGTTGAACGCAGGTAAGATGAAGACTAATCTCAAAAAAGAATAGTTAGGTATTGGGCAAAATAAGCAAATACCTGGAATGATAGCCATTCTTATTGACATTGAGATATTGATCATTTAGGAGGTGGCTACTATTGTAAAGTGCATTTAAAGAGATGTACTTTATTTTACTATTAGAGTAGGAGATATTCACAATGATTTTGTCAATCTAAAATCCAATCCTTATGATACAATCAAATTACTTTGAGATATATCAAATCTTACTCATTTATAGGAGGTTCTTTTCTCTAGGTATAACTTTCCTTGATTTCTTCTAGACTGACAAAATAATTAAAAAGAGTTGAAATTGTTTATGATGGAAAACATTTGAGAAATATGTTTTTATTTCCCATCTAAAAGCACTAGTATCAAAATAAATTGTTTATACTCATGTGATTATATGCCTACCTCACCAAGTATCTCAATATAACATGGAAACCAAATTCAGCAATTTTCACTCAAAATGACCTTACTGGTGGTACTTTATTAAAGCACTATTGTATAATTTTTACTCTAAAGTTATGTAATTATACTTTAATGAATTAAAATCACAAATATATAAATAACTCTGAAAGAACAGTATGTTTTCTTGGCTAGACACTTTCGATAGTTTAATCTTTTACATTTAATTCATTCCAAATATGTGTTTTTTTGTCTGAATATGGCAGAACTTTGATCATTAAAAAGTTCCACATGGATTAAAAGAGAGTATTAGTAAATATTTGCTGATTGCAAAGAAATACTAAATGTTCCTCAAAATATACTCACTCATGGTTCTGTTCACATGTATAGTCAATCTACATTATCAGCAAAAAGAAGATTTTTTTAAAAAGTCAAATGGAAACTAAGTTTTGATATAGGAAATATAGCTAAGAACTCTATTTTAATCCATAGAATGCTGAGGGATTGAATTTTGAATTTTTCTTAGTATGCAGTATACAATTTCCTATTTTAAAAAAATCATCTTTTAAAACTATATTCTAAACATTAAAAAGACCATATTATTAAGTGCAAAGCTTCTATTTCCAGGAAAATCTACAAAATGTACATTAATTTTGTAATTGTCAGAGAAGAGGCTTAACATTTGGTTTTTATCAAACTTTTTTTCTTCTGAGAGTTAATCCCTGAGTAATCTGAAGAAGACTTTACCTCAGCCAAATACTTCAGAAACTGCTGTCTTCAACTCACGAAATGACCTTTAGAAAGTGATTTATTAAACGTGTATATAGTTCAGTGCCCTCTAGTAAATTCTATTTTCTGCTAAATATAGGAATGTAGTTTAACTCCTCAAGATGTCATTAGAATCAACTGTTAAAGACATCATTGAAAAATCCAATCTTTTGTTATATTTATGTTTTATTCACTGTAAAATAAGCAGCATGGATTTTAGTAGCATAGCATTGTTCTTATTCCATGGGAAGGTTTATATTCCATTCTTGGTGCTGTTTGCTTGATTACATTCAGCTTTTCTTTCTCTTACTAAAATAGGTATATTGGATGTTTGGTCCCCCTGACCAAGCCTTCTTGTTTTGTCAATTTTTTTTTTGAATTGGAAAAATTCAAACTCAATAATTAAATTTGACAGACTCATCACACTGGCAATTTTCTATTTAATTATAGTAACAATTTTTGTCTTCACTTTTATTTTTCATGTCATTAATGCTCTAATGCGTTAATATACCATGACAGTCATTAATTTGCCAGTACAGAGTACTTTACTAAATAACCTGCTATATTAGTCGTACGTTTTATCTCATATAAGAAAAGTCTATTTTGACAGTAATAAAAACAATTTGTTCACATTTGTCTGCTGAAAGAGGGAGTAAAACACACACACACACACACAAATTGGAAGGTCTAGAATGTGTGACCAAAAAGAAAAAAACCTTCACATTCACTTTAAAATAAAAAACCTGAATCTAATTTCAGAGTGGTTCCTGAAATACTGATAATTTCTTGAAAATAAAAAAAAAGTGGAAAAGATAAATGAAGTTATATTTCTATCAAAAAATATGAATAAATCTAAGGCTGAAAATTTAAGCCAGTTCATACAATGATTTCTTGCTACAGACGGTAAGTATAATCTCTCTCCTCAAGAGAAAGGAATGCCAAGATTTGAAGGCTTAGATTGTTTTTCTTACAAATGCAGGAGAATTGTTGCCTTTAAGGCTGCAACTGACACTGGAATTTTTGTAAGCCCTAATCAATCATAACTCTTGAAAGCAGTTATTACAATATGATCTGAAAGTCATACTGTGTGACACGAACTTTCCAAAAACGAGTACTGACAGCAGCTCTAAGGGCACTCATTTTCTTCCTCTTTACATGAAAAAGAAAAGGAAGAATGTGAATGCTTCCAAGTTCCAAAAAAATGGTACTTTCACCTATAAATAATCTGAATGTATAGGGTCAGTATTTTATAAATTAGAACACTTGCATACTGATTTAATGCATTCAATATAAACACAATTTAAAGGCTGGCAGAAATTTACAGATAAAAAATAATTAGCATGACCCTTTTTCTTAAAGAAAACCATCTAGATTAATAGTAGCTTTAAATGTATGTCAACACTGTATTTTCACACAAGTATTGCTCACATTATACATTTTTTTGTAAACCGCCCAACCCCCCCACAGGTTATTTACATAAGCACACTGTACCAATTTTTTTTTTATATGTTGCTGACTTCAATTTCATTTTTTTTTTCTTTCCAAAGGATTTAATGTTAATGTTTCCAAAGGAGTTAATCTCACGGAAACTTCATTTAATGTAGGTATTTTCCTAAACCAAGTGCAACCAATGATGTACCGAACAGACTAATAATGGAAATGGGACGCCATGTTGAAACCAGAGTATGAATGTAAGAAGAGCAAAAAATTAGTAAGGAGGAAATGATCCTAGAATAAAACTTCAAGAACAAGATGTTCATATTTTATTGTTTTCATAAATCTTAAACTGAAACATAATTTTTGATAATCAATGTGTTTGAAATCAACAGATAAGAGTCACCAGAAGAAATTGTGTTTTCATCTTATAATAGGCCATTTTAGTTTATTCACTGATTATCATTATCATCATCATCTGACTCTGGAAGTTGAGGGCCTACAGTGGTTCTCATTCCCATGGAAAAGCTGTTCCTTTTCATGAATGTAGAAATCCAGGTGAAACCCACCTTGATATCCGTCGTTCCTCTGTCATTTGCCAGAAGCTTCACTTTGATTTGAATTGCGACAGCAGAGACAGCTTGATTTTGTTCCCTTTGAGAAACAGTCCACTCTTTCATGTCGTTCTCCAACTCAATCCATTTCACTTTGGGCCCATGGCATGTGAGTTTTCGCAGATTCATATCCTCCAGTTGCTTTCTCCGTTTGCGAATGGACGACTCTCCAGTCTAGAACCCTCTTGCTGCTGTTCTATTGCTTGTTTCTTCGCCCTCGCAACAACTATCAGTTTGAAGTTGGCAGTATAGGACTTGCTTATAATTCCTGACATGATCTTAAAGGATTCTAAGATTTAGATTTATAAACTCAAAAAATGTGCACAATATAATCGATAACTGGCTGGTTCTAGTGAAGAGATTGCAAAATTTAAATGTGAGGTGTACAAGAAGTAAGGGTCTTTTTTATATTCGAAAGCATATGACTAAGGTGACTCATGATCTTTGATCAAAGACAATGGCATTAATAAAACATAATTAGACTATGAAATAAGTCTTGGAGGAAGTGTAGCCAGGGTGTTCTTCGGAAGCAAGGATGGCAAGATTAAGTCTCACATACTTTGGACATGTTATCTGGAGGGATCATTCCCTGGAGAAGGACATCATGCTTGGTAAAGTAGAGGGTCAGCGAAAAAGCAGAAGACCCTCAACTAGATGGATTGACAGAGTGGCTGCAACAATGGGCTCAAGCATAACGATTGTAAGGCTGGCACAGGGCCTGGCAGTATTTCATTCTGTTGTACATCAGGTCACTATGAGTCGTAACTGACTGGATGGCACCTAACAACAGCAACTTAGCTTAATGGTTTCACTTAAGATGATCTGATAAGGTTTTTGCATTCAACTATTGAGCCAAGAGCCATCCTGTATCAGTTTTGCTTTGTTTAATCCTTCAATTAAAAGTCAGAGTTAGAAGATGACTGTGATAATTATGTCAATGCAGATTGAATTGAGATTCGTATTGACAGCTACTGGATGACATTTATGCCAGTGCAGGCTTGGCTTTGTTTACATTTCCAACTGATAGTACATGATTTATGGACAGGCTTTAGTAGGTTCAAGATTCTGATTGAGGACTCAAAATTGACCGGGATTTAATTATCAACTTAAATTAATAGAGAGAAAAGCACAGTTTCAATTGTTTATTTTCTGATTACTGGGGTACTACCAAACTCGATCCATGATTTCTAGACCATGGCTTATACCTTTAACATACAAATATGATCAATAGTAACATTTTTGGATTATTGAGTGAGGGTAAATGAGGCAAAAATTCACTTTTGGAACTGTCACAAGATAAGTGTGGTATATGCATGGGCGTGCTATGCCAGAACTTTTTATATAATTTCATCATTTCAGTAGGTCACATGTGAGTGTATATTATGTACATGGGTGAATTATTTGTGAAAAAATACACTAAATGAAATTACATAAAAGTTCACAGATAAAGGATCAAATGAAAATTGATTTTGATTAGGATGGGTACAGCGGTTGCTTGTGCCCTTTCTATCTCTTTTCATTAACCAAGAGAGATGATCATCCTACTCCTATTAAAAAATGGAGAATGGAGATGGTTAGGCACACGTGTCTATGTGTGACAATAAATAACCAGACGTAAAGGAAGAAAAACAGTATTCTAGCAGGTTGTCCTTACAGATAAACAAATGACTCAGTAAAATTATCCATGAAGAGTAAATCTCAAAAATAGAAGGCATTTTTTTCTTTTGGCAATTGTCTTAAGAGAACCAATAATTTGTTTTCTCTATACCTTTCTTTTTCCTCTATACCCTTTTATTTGACTTGTCCACAAAACAATAGGGTTAGAAGGCAGATGAAGTAGATTACTTTCATTGTTTAACTAAGGGTTACATGAAGTTAATGTCATGAGAATGTTACTATTTCTATATTTTTAAAATTACCTAGTTACCTTACATTACATGAGAATTTTTTTTTTTTTTAGTTTAGATTTGAAAACTTTATTGTAAAGAATTATTATTATTACTTTGGCTTTAACAAAGAGAAATTTATTTTATCACCGTCTAGTAGGCTAGAAGTCCAAATTCAGGGCATCAGCTCCAGGGAAAGACTTTTTCTCTGCTGGCTCTGTAAAAAGGTCCTTGTCATCAATCTTCTTCCGGTGCTGCTTTTTTGGTTTTATGAGGTCCCCCGTCTCTGTTTGCTTCCCTTTCCTTTTATCTTTTGTAAGATAAAAGTGGTGCAGGCCACACCCCAGGGAAACTCTCTTTACCTTGTATCAGGGATGTGACCTTAGTAAGGGTATTACAATCCCACCCTAATCCTCTTTTTTTTTTTTTAACATTATTATTTTTTAAATTGTACTTCAGATGAAGGTTTACAGAACAAATAGTTTCTCATTAAACAGTTAGTTCACGTATTATTTTATGACATTGGTTAACAACCCCACAACATGTCAACACTCTCCCTTTTCGACCGTGGGTTCCCTATTACCAGCTTTCCTGTCCCCTCCTGTCTTCTAGTCATTGTCCCTGGGCTGTTGTGTCCCATTAAGTCTTTTCTTGTTTTATGGGGCTGTCTAATCTTTGGTTGAACCTTGGAAGTGACTTCATTACTGAACTAAAAGGGTGCCACGGGGCCATACTCTCAGAGTTTCTTCAGTAAGTCTGGTCTTTTTTTGTGAGTAAAGAATTATTTTTTAAATATTTACTATTTCTTCCCTATAGAGGACATGACCTAGTAAATGTGATATTTTGACTCATAGAACCATTTATGGTTTTCTTTATTGTTCAGTCACAACAAAAGTAATTCTCAGTTAGCATCAAAATTGTAATTAATATGAATAAAATAACAGACTAAGTTTAGCTGATATATTTC
Source organism: Trichechus manatus latirostris (assembly GCF_000243295.1). Classification (NCBI taxonomy): domain Eukaryota; kingdom Metazoa; phylum Chordata; class Mammalia; order Sirenia; family Trichechidae; genus Trichechus; species Trichechus manatus. The sequence goes on from NW_004443953.1 coordinate 368,910, forward strand.
CAAATAATTTTTATTCTTCTGACCAAAATACAATAGAACCTCAAAGATTAATTATCACCTAAATAAATAACTGGATATTTGAAGGAAAATTAAAGTGTTGTCTTCATAGTAATATGTCTACATAATATATGTGATATGTTACCTTTGTGTATACATAATCTATATGCATATTAATGTTGCAACATATAAATGTAAAATGATATTTGAATACTAATATACAGGCATTCCCTGGGTTACGAACATCCCACTTACGGACAACTTGTACTTGCCCTTTAATGTTATGCGAATTTGCCCTCCCTTTGAGAAGATTAAACCAAACCCTACTCACAACAAATTCTTCATTACAATCACTTCACTTGCTCCATGTGCAGCTTTTAAATCATTAAAAAGGCTTGGAGTCTTTTCTTCCACTAAATAAAGCTAAATAAAAACCCTATGCACTTATTCCAACTTCCTACAAATTCTTGAAGACACACTTAAGAACGGACCTCATTTGTAACTTTGGGGACTGCCTGTAGTGGCAAACAGATACACTAGATATAATTAGTAGTATGTATATTATGGATTGATACGTATGCATTATATTGAAACATCGACATGTAATTATTTTTTATTCATTGTTATTTATGTTATATATTGTATATAAGTATGTAATATATCAAAAACCCATTGCCATCAAGTCGATTCTGACTCATATACATGTATATGTATATGCACACACATATGATATATAGTAACTGTAACATATAGTCTTTTATTACTAGTTACAGTTTTCTTTCGGTTACATTTTTTTCCCTGAACAATCAGTGACTGAGAGCTAAAAATATTTTTTGTCTTTTGTCATACTAAGTATATCTAGATATTAGCAGAACAATAATTATATATCTATAAATGGAGATGGTTATTATTATTTTAGTCCCACTTCTTCCTACCTGTCAGTGTTTTAATCATCATGCAAAATAAGCAGAAGCAACAAGATAGATGTCAAATAAATTGTCTAAAATTGAGAAAAAATGGGTTTTAAATCAGCACAGTTTAAAACGGCAACCATTCTATGAAGGTTTGAAGGAACAGAGATAACCTAAGATAGGTAAATCCATGGGGTGAGAGAGTCTTACATCACTAGAAACAAAGTAAAGACCTTAAAAATCAAATATTTGCATCAATGAGAAAGAAGTACTACTTCTATAGGAAATTTTTTTCTTGGCGAACACCTACGCTAATAGCATTTCAGCAATTGTGTTTAAACAGTAATTTTTCTGTTCTTGTTTATTCTCTAGGATGCTTTTTAAAAACCGTATCTAAGATTTCTAGAAGAGCAAATTTGATATATGGCTATAGTTTACAATAAAGTGCTGTGCACCTCAGTGGAGAATTATTAGGATCTAAAGTCTCATAGGAAGGAACCCAGGTGGTGCAGTGGTTAAGTGCTCAGCTGCTAACCAAAAGGTCGACAGTTCAAACCCACCAGCTGCTCCCAGGAAGAGAGATGTGTCAGCCAGCTTCTGTAAAGATTAAACTCATTGCCATCAAGTTGATTGGGACTCATAGAGACCCTATTGGATAGAGTAGAACTGCCCGCCCCATAGGGTTTCCAAGGAGTGGCTAGTGGGTTTGAACTGCTGACCTCTTTGGTTACCAGCCAAGCTCTCAACCACTGCTTCACCAGGGCCCCTCAGTAAAGTTTACAGCCTTGGAAATCCTAGGGGGCAGTTCTACTCTGTCCCATAGGATCGCTACGAGTAAGAATCGCCTAAACGGCAATGCATAAAGTCTTATAGGGAGGATGCCACAGAAGTGTCTTGATTTCTCTAGACTTCTTGTTGGCCTAATGCATGATACAATCTATTCTCAAAGAAATGGTGTACAGGTGATGACATATTCCTAAATCTAGTAAACCAGATATTATCTCAGAGTTTTATATAATTGACTTTTTGGCCAATCTTTGCCTCTGTTTCAAAAAACTTTTGTATTATCCCAGAATATTTCTTCAAATGTAGCCTCATTTTCTTTATGGGAAAATTGTATATCTCCTTTATATTTAATGAATCAATTTTAATTCTCCTTCAATTATTATTAGATCATATAACTGAATATTATTTGAGACTATCAAAAGTAATATTATACCAAACTCATTTATACTATTTAAGTTTGGATTAAACAGCATTGTAGCCCCAGAATTCTAGCATGCATGCAAAATTAAGATCTAATCTTGATTCCATATATCAATACAAGGAAGCACAATATAGTAGCCTCCAAAAGCAAAACTTTATTATTATCTTTGAAATATGATTTTGAAAAATCTAGTTAATGATCCAAACCTGTTTAATTTTTTCCCCATTTTTCACTTCAGCTCACTCTCAAGCCCAATCTTATTAGAAAAGGCAAATCTCCTCACCCCCAAGCAAGGTTTCCATTCAACATTTTTCCTGCAGAGAAGAGGTAGTTAAGTACATGGCTTTTCTTGGGCTGTCCCTGCTGTCAAGCTGGAAGCAGTTATGCAAAGTGAATACCAATATGCCAACAAAGGAGGTGAATAAGTGGAGTAGTTGTTCATCTGAAATCAACATTTGCCTTGGTTTGAAATAGAGAAGCTATGCAAGTGTCCGGGCTACTTTTAGCTCTCCATTTTTGTGTTTTAATGTGCTAAGAAAAAGAAAAAATAATCTTTTAAAATCTCAAAATACAGTGACAGGTACTGATGATCAGGAAGACAATGTATTGTCACATAGTGAGTATTAGACAGTATCCTGGAGAAAAGAGACCTGGGTTCTCATGTGTGCTTGCTCACTCTCTTTTATGCTTTAGGCTGGACACAACTGCTTTGAGTCCGAGTTTAGCTGAGAAATCATACACTTCATCTGAATGATAATGCTAAGAGTCTCTCCAGTTATAAAATGTCCATGTTTAATTTAATGAAAGGATCTTCACTAAAATATAATCAACACAATGCACATCTGGATAGAAGGTTAGTAATTGAAACTCCAGTTTTTATGTTGTTAGACAACCAAATCATTTGGGACATATTTCCATTTTTCTCTTCTTTTTTTTTGGAAGCACGATGGTAGTCTCTCATTTACTACATAACAGTTTTCATTACACTCACCAAAACTGATTGTTAACGAGACAAATTCTTCACATTACACAAAGTGTAAAAGTAGACCATTTTAAGTAAGACTCACAGATGGTCAACAGAATTGTCAGTATAGCTTAAAAGAAATGGTTTTTCTCCAAATGCGGATGTGATTAAAGTTTGTGTTAAATGAGCATTGTAAAAATAAGACACTCTATTTTTAGAAATTTGTTCTACTTTTTAAAAAAATCTGCAAGGAAGGATCCAACATTTGTTGCTTACCTGGAGTAATTAATTATGATGGTTTAAACTAGACATTTGGTTTTCAGATAGACATCATACAAAAACTACAAGGCTTTGCCTATTTTATATAACTATTTTTTCAACAATGAAATATTTTTAATGTCTCTCTTGACTCTTCCTTTTGCAATCATAATGCTAGAGCCTATTTCTTTTTTTCTTTTACTAGTAAGAATTACACAATTACATAGGGATAGTTTGCCCTGTATATGCTAAAATTTGACAAATAAGATTCAAATGGATTTTTCCTATCTGAGGAGAAAAATCCTCATAATCAAAAAAAGAGCAACATAATAAGGTTTCTTCAGTAAAGCTCAACTCCATTCAAGATAATCATACCAATATGTTATAAATTGAATACTCTTCCTGCTTCAGTAAGAAAAACCACAAAATACATAAAGGCCTCAGCACTGATGACATTTTGGGTTGAATTCTTCTTTTGTAGACCATGTGTGTTCCTTCTTTTGACAGACTGCAGATCCCATGAAGGCTATTATGTCTTTAGCTATGCCTTCTTTGGGGTCAGTGGTATAATTATAAGAGCTTGCCCAGCTGAGTTGATAGGTGGTATATTTATTTGTTTACTGCTTGATTTTGAGTCAGTTTTAGCAGAACAAAAGCCTGATACGAGTATACAGTCAGGTTCCTCATGATTTATGGTTGGCTGGATTTGTTGCAGTCCAATCATCCAACAGAACTAAGCCTCATTGACCCAGGAATGCCCAGCTCCTGGCACATGGATTGAACATGTTGTTTCATCATAACAAATGAAGTTTACCATTTCATGGTCCTCTCAGTGTTTGTTTACCACATGCATAACTGAGTTGTAGTCATGATATGTGTGTATAAAGCTCAGGGGTATTATTTAATTATAAAAAATCAAATATCAAGTATGATGGTTAATTTTAGGTCTCAACATGTCTGGACAACGGTGCCCAGGTTTTTGGTGAAACACTAGTCTTGTTAGTTGTCATAAAGTAGGCTCAGACTCCTAGTGACCCCATGTATAACAGAATGAAATGCTGCCTGGTCCTGTGCCATCCTCACAGTAGTTGGCATGCTTGAGCCCACTGTTGCAGCTATTGTGTCAATCCATCTCATCGAGGGTTTCCTTTTTCGATGACCCTCTACTTTACCAAACATGATGTCTAGTGATTGGTCTTTCCTGATGATGTGTCCAAAGTAAGCAAGACAACATCTCATCATCCTCGCTTATAAGGAACATTTTGGCTGTTCTTCCTCCAAGACTGATTTGTTCCTTCTTCCAGCAGTCCACAATATATTCAATTCGAATGTGTCAATTCTTGTTTGGTTGTCCTTTTTCATTGTTTAGCTTTCACGCGCATAAGAGGCAACAACCCAGCTGTCAGTCTGTTGTATTGTTGTACTGTGGTGGCTTGTGTGCTACTGTGATTCTGGAAGCTATGTTACCAGTATTTCGCATACCAGCATGGTCAACAATGCTGAACCAGGTTTTAGCAGAACTTCCAGACTAAGACAGGCTAGAAAGAAAGGCCTGGTGATCTACTTCCCAAAATTAGTCAATGAGAACTTTATGAATAACAAAACACTTGTCTAGTTGCCTTTATAAAGTAATGAAACCAAACCAGTTGCCATGGAGTCTATTTCAACTCATGAAGACCCCATGTGTTGCAGAGTAGAACTGTACTCCATAGGATTTTCAAGGCCTCGACCTTTCCAGAGCAGATCCCCAAGTCTTTTGTCCCAAGCACCTCTGGGTGGGTTTGAAGTGCCAACATTTTGGTTAGGAGTGGAGAAACATGTGATTAAATCACTTGGCCTTAAGTGCAGCAGATTAACTTCCATAATGTGGGTGGGGCTCAGCCAATCACTTGAAGGCCTTAAGAACAAAATGGGAGTTTCCCTAGGGTATGTTCTCTCTCCAGACTATAAGTAGACATCTTACCAGAAGACTCTTATTACCTGACCTACAGATTTTGGGATGCAAGCCTGCAGTAGCCTCCAGTTTATTGCCTGACCTACCAATAGCAGTCTCTAGCCTGTCACCTGACCTGCAGACTTTGGACTTGCTAGATCCCTACAATCATGGGAGTCAATTCATTGAAGTAAATCGACCTGTTTCTCTCTCTCTTGTATATATGAATCTCACTGGTTCTGTTTCTGTAGAGAATTCTAAGACATCAAATATATGTGGCATTTTTTCTGAATAAACTTAAGTAATACAATATATATGTGGATATAGGCTTCCTTTTGAAACATTATTTGAGGTTATAGCAGGTATCAAACAATGTTGATGTCTTAATTTTTTTTCTTTTTTTTCCCCTTGGGCAGACTCATTAAAAAAAGCTGTTAGATTTCTCTTTTCTTACTCAGAGTCTTTAAATATATAAATATTTATTGAGCCTCTGTTTTGGGCCCAGAGCTATGTTAGGTGTTAAAGGTGCTATAAAAATAAATCAAGACCGACAATTATGCTGTCAGTGCCCCTGAAGGTAGGCACTATGTTATAGCCTCAATGCCTAGCACAAGTAGGTGATCAATAAAAAGTCGATCAAATGAATGAATTCCCTCAAGATGCAGATTGCCAGTTTTAAATAGTTATACAATGAACAATTTTTTCCTGGGATGTAAGCTCAACTTTAAGGGTAAATTAAGTACCAAAAGTGGCTAGAATGATGGTTCCAAGAGTACTTAAACTAGATTATTTCAATTGTTTGATAAATACAATACTTCAAAATCAGTAAAACGCGTTCAGAAATAAAGAGGCAGGTGAAATCTCAAGGTTAATGTAAAATATCATTAAACTAGGCAAAGACTTTGAAAAACAAAAATAAGCCTCTGATTAGAATTTGAAAACAGAAGGTCTTTGGGGATGATTTTGCAGATGCATGCAAATTTTAGGCCTGTAAAGAATTGTGTATTGTCCATAATGGAGGATTTGGATTATTGCCTTTGTGGTTTATAGAAATTGCCTTATTAATAAAGGAGAATAATGACTGGTTTCCATTAAGAATGTTAAAAACAAAACAAAACCTGTCAACGCTTTTAAAAAATAGCTACCTCAGTCATTTGGTTAGCTGCTTTTGTGTAATTGGTTTATACAGAAACATGTAAGCATATTTTCACAACTAATGAGAGAAAGCATGTGTCACAGGAAACTATATCGGGAGAGGCCTACATCATGGTTGGAGTAAGTAAAAACTGAACATAGTCAAATATCATTCCTTTCTTGCCATTGCTTGATTATGTTTTGGACCTCATCCTCAAAGCATCTGAAAAATATAAGCACGTGGCACTAACATTTTGAAAATGGGAATCCAATAGAAATTAAATCTAATCAGGACACATAAGGCTCATCTTTCCTCTAGTAATTCTTTTTTTTTTTTTTTCTTCTCACAGTTTTCCTGCTTGAAATGTGTTATGGCACACTGAATCTACAGCCATAGCAAAAGTCTTGAGTTTCTGAATTCCTCAGATGTTGTCTGTGGATATTTCTGGTTGTGATTTCCTACAGAACCCTCCCACTTCTGCTATTTTCTCACCATCTGTATTCTAGGCCCAGATCCTCTTTCAGCACAATGATTGGAATTTCATGAGTCTTCCTTCTTAATCCATATAAATTTCCTATAACCAATTTGAATTTTTAGCAAGAGCCATGCTGCCCGCTTAATTTCTCAATCATAATTTTTCTTCATAAAATGTTTATTGGTATATAACTTCGATACATAAAAATGCACGAAGTATAACTATGTAGCTCTATACATTTCACAAAGAGAACATACATTTGTAAATGCCACCCATATCAAGAAATAGAACATCAGCAACAACAAGAAGTGTGCATATCAGTTAACTCTCCATGAGAGTTTCAGCTGCTCCACATTTTTTTCTAACACTTTGTATTATCAGTCCTTTACACTTTAGCCATTCAGGTATGTGTATCCATAGCTAATTGTGATTTTAATTTGCATTCTCCTGACGATGATGAATACCCACTTTTTATTGTGTGGTCTGACTTTTACTTGTTGGAGCTCTGGATAAGAGATCTTTATTCTTTATATGTTGCAAATAACTCCTATGGCTTGTCTTTTCACCTTAAGGATATTTTTGATAAACAGAAGCTGTTAATGTAGTCATCATTTATTTATTTTTTCCCTTTTCTGGGTTATGCTTTTTGTGCTCTGGTTAGGAAAATGGTGTCTACTCAAAAGTCATAAAAATAAACAGTATATTTCATTTTCTACATCACCAATATCATCTAAATATAGAGACTGCTTTATTCTTCCTTTCCAATCTTTATAACTTCTACTTTTTGTTTTGTTTCATTTTGCACTGTCCTCCAGGACATTAAACAGAAGTAGTGATAGTAGATACATTTGTCTCATTGTTGATATCAGTAAAACTTTTCAATATTTTAAGTGTGAAGTTTGCTAAAAGATTCTTTATAGAAACCTTAAGAGGTTTCTATTACTACTCTACTACTATTTTACTAAGTTTTTTTTAATCAAAAATGGTTGTTCAATTTTATCAAATGACACTTATGCATATATGGAAATAAACATGTTTTTTCTCCTTTTTTATAGTGAATTATGTTGCTTGATTTATAAATCTTGATCTAGCCTTGCATTCCTGGATTAAATCCCTTTAGTTTCTTTTTGCTAATTTGTTCATGAGAAAGATTGATTTATGAGGAACTGTGGAGCCTCTAGATGGTGTTACTCTCCACCAGAGAGGGTTTACCTCATCCACAGTTAGGCCAACTAGAGTAGGAACAGATCACTTTAATCTATTCTGGGACAGCGCTGAGTCAAGTATGGGTTTGTGTTTTGTAAAACTTGGTTTATTTTGGTTTGTCTTCTCTCCCAAGAGCAGTTTTCCAGGTGTTCCAATTAGAAGGCGGGGGCGTTTACTACCGCTCATCTTCCTTGGTCAATCCTGAACCTCAGTATTATGAGTTTGCTGAAAAATATGCTCTGGTTTTCCGTTATTTTCTGCATAGATTCTTAGTCCTCTAGAATTTGAAATTAGACAAATCCCTTGAGGAGAAAATGTCTGGCTCAGGCTCACTGATTTGTGTCACTGTTCTCTCCAGATTCTTGGTCTCTCAATTCATAGCTTTTTGGCAGTCGCATACCTTTTTTTTTTTTTTTTTCTCTCTCTCCCCACCTCGGTGAAATAGCTAATAACTCTGCTGCCTTTTCTGCCTCTTAGTAACAGGTTTATGCGAGGTTCCCGAACTCTATAATTATTGTAAGGTGCCTCCGCGTCAGCTCTGTCTCCTAGCGACCGTATGCATAACACTGCCCGGTCCTGTGCCATCCTCACAATTGTTGCTATGTTTAAGCCCATTGTTGTAGCCACCGCGTCAGTCCATCTCATTGAGGGTCTTTCTCTTTGACTCCTGTACTTCATCTTAAATAGACAAAGCTACTGAGGGGAAAAGCGTCTTGTAGAATATTGTCTCATAGGTTTGTGGTTCCCTTCAATTCAGGATACTGGTTCCACACCAGGTCTCTGATGCCTTCAAATAGATGATTTTTGTACTTTGACAGCTTCTCTAGCTTTTTTCAGTGGGAGACCTGACCTGTCACAAACTACTCGATCATAACCACAGCAGATGTCTGTGTCGTTTCATTAAAAAGCAAAATTGGGTATATTACCTTATACAGCAAAAATAATCCAAAGCCCCCCTTCACTTAAAACTTCCTATTTTACTCTGTCAGCATTTGTGACTTGCTCTCATGGCTTTCCACCTCTCTGACTACTCCTCTATGAACTCCAATTAAATGCATCTGCTCCCTCAGGAGTCTATCATCTTCCCCAGCTGATGCTTTTAATATCTGCACACCTTTGCTCTGAGGAGAGCCTCGGGTGATACATGGTGACCAGATGGCCTCCTTTGGAAATTACCTCAAAGTTCATGATTCTGAGTCAAAATTTATCTATCCCTTAAACCTCTAAATCTACATCTATCTATCTATCTATCTATCATTTATCTACCATGCCTCTTCCTTCTCATTTCCCATTGTTAATTCCCAGGTTTAAATAATCATTATGTGTTAACTGGGTTATTGCTGTAGTTTTCCTAACTGCTGTCCTTTCCTGCTTTCATCCTGGACCCAACTAGAATCCATTCTCCAAGCTGGTCCTAATCAAACCGAAAACCAAACCAGTTGCCATCAAGTCGATTCCAATTCATAGCAGTCTCATGTGAGCAGAGTAGAACTGCACTTCATAGGGTTTTCAAGGCTGTGACCTTTTGGAAGCAGATTGCCAGTCCTTTCTTCCAAGGCATCTCTGGGTGGGGTAAAACCACCAGCTTTTCCATTAGTAGTCAAGTGCTTACCATTTGTACCACCTAGGGACTCCTAAGTAGGTCCTAGAGTGATCTTTTTCAGCATACACATCTGACTGTATTTTTGGATACTTTAACATTCTTCAACGGATCCCTGTAGCATTCAGGGCAAGGTTAAAATGCCATTTGCTTAACATAAAACACAGTTAATTACTTGGCAATTACCTACTTTTATGCTACTTCTTTGTTTGTAAGCTCAAAAAAGTCCCCCTCTTTGCCACCCTTCTCATTAAATAATACCTTCTCATTACCCAAAACTCTGTACAAATTCTCTGTGTTCACCCATTTGGATTTAGAAGTCTTTCTTCAGGGACACTGTAGTAGAACAATTATCACATTTTATTATAAATAGGTATTTACTTCTTTTTCTCTCAAAGAAAACCTTAAAACCTAGAGGACAGTGATTGTTCCTTATCTGACAATGCAACCCAGAAAAATAGCATAATATCTAGGACATAATCAATGCCCAATAAATGTATGATGTAATTATAGATGAATTAATGTTTGACTGCTGCATACTTTACACATGCAAAAATAATCAATTTATAATTCAATAATAATAAGAGTTGACAAATCAAAAGGAACAGTTTTACCCAATGTGATCACATTGTGATGAGTGATGAAGAAAGAATATTTCCTTTTAAATGTTATATTTAATTGTACAACGAAAATGCATAGGCTAATAAAATTTAATATATGCTTTCTTATTTTAATAACACAATGCCAACTTTTTAAACAGGGATTTCGTAGAGTTGCTTTTATATAGTTCCTTTAAATTTGCCGCTTGTGTTCGGTCTGTTAATTGATTCAGTAAGTTTTGCAAATCAAAAAATTGCCAATGAGAAGTTGAATTGTCAATTGCCTCTGAATTATAGTGATTTGGAGAAGTCTGGAAGATGACCCTGAGGGCACTTGGAAACACAGATTTTCTTTACTGCATTGCTGCAGTTTTGTTAATGTGGCTTGTGGTTATTTTGTTAATTAGGAAGAAAAGTTTATATAAACAACAGGCTTTCTAAATAAAATATTTCCCGAAACTCTGAAGGAAAAGATGTATTGCTTTTGTTTTAAAATTGAGATAATTTAAAGTACATGATAATTAAGTTCTTGCTAACAATGTCCTAAAATTCCAGTACTAGGGATAAGATAAAAGGATTTTTATCTTTAGTCAAATTTAGATACTAAAATAGGAAGCCTGTTGTCCTGTTTTCAAAAGATTTCCAGAGGCTATGTGTGTGTGTTTATGTGTACACATTCACATGTAAAGGATCAAAGGAATATGTATTTAATTACAATATATTCAACATCTCTTGCCTTTGTTTTGTTATAACTTGTCTCTATAAGGGTGTTCAAAACAATATTTGTTCTCTATATTTCCAGTTCTCCCTTTAAGTTTATTTAATATGTATAGTAAATGTATCTACATGTATATGCTATAATTTACTGTATATAACTTCCACTCTTCCCTCTGACCTGCTTTAAAATATCAGAACTTAAAGTATATTCATTTTAAAAGGCATCCCCCAATAGGACATAGCAAGACGTACATTTACATTGCTCATAGCAGCTCTTGTTGTGCAAGTGCCTTCAAATTTAAATATGTCAGAGTTATAATTACAGTAAAATGAAGGCAAATGCAAGAATGGCTCCGAGAAGTTTCTCCTTTTAAACTGCAAATTTAGCTCTTTTACATAGGCAGGTTTAATTTCAAAGATTTTCACAGTGTAGGAACTAATTAATTAGTTAATAATGCATGAAGCAAGTAGAGCATTATCAGTGCTATATCCCAGATGGAAAACCAGAACAAATGAGGAAACTTACATTTAATTTGACCCTTTGAAACATGAAAATCTTAAGCTTTTCTTGTTGTCTTGTTACATTTTTATCAGTTTATTCTACATGTTACTGGTTGTCCCCTGCTCTACCCCCACAAGATTATAGAATTTTTAGATTCCTGGGGTGGAAAAGGGAGGTGACAATAATTTGACAACAATAAACCATTTAAGGGGGTGGTAAAGTTAATTTTAAAAAGTAAAGTGATTATTCACTGTGGTAGCACATTGTCCTGTATGGATTGTTGGTGTCCATTTGCTAAATTGTCTCCTTTATTACAACCAACTAAAACCTAATGGTCTGAGGGATTTAATAACACCCTACATTCCCTAGCCCATCCCCACAACACACATACTACCAGGACGAGAAAAAAAAGAACATTTGCCATTGATTCAACTCTAACTCATGATGACCTCATGTGTCTCTGTGTAGAACTACTCTCCATAAGGTTTTCAATGTCTGATTTTCAGAATTAGATTGCCAGGCCTTTCTTCTGAGGTAACTCTGGATGGACTTAACCTCCAACTTTTTGGTTAGCAGCCAAGCAGATTAACTGTTTGCAGAACCCAGGGACTCCCCATACACACTAAAAAGACTGATAATCTGAGCTCCTCCTCATCCCAAATTACACTTATTATACCTAAAGTGTTACATAAAAATTCATAACAGGGATTTTAAATCATCAAATGTGTTTCTTTCATATCTCTTCTTATAAATACATGATGCTGATTGGACAGGTGAAATTTACTTAATGCCATAAAATGTTATCATAGTTCTATCAATCTTCTGTTTTTATTATCCTTTTCATAGACAGAATGAAACAAAAAAAAATCTACAAATTAAAATATGTAATCTCTTTCTCTTCCTTCTCCTCCTCCTCCTTCTTCTTGCTCAAATTAGGGTTAAATTCAAGCCTCTTCAGTTCATTTTGTGTCTCGTTTGCCATTAACATGTCACCAATAAGGCGATGTGCTACAATGTGAATATTAACTGATCATTGATGTCTATGGGATATTCTTCCTTGGAGAGATCTAAAATGAAGACAGGACAAACTTTCACCCTTAAGAGTGGAAGGTGAAATTGTGAAGCCTTAAAAGTTTCACAATCCAAATAATAGAAACTGAAAAAAAGTTTTATTTTTCTTTCTTTCTTTTTTGATTAATGATGTCCAAGTTCTGCCCTATCAAAACAATGAAAGAAGTGCAAATAATTATGGATTCACAGTTTGAAACACCATTAAATGTTATTTAACTTAAAAACCTACATATTACAATAAGAAAAGTGGCTAAATCCTTCCAAAAATGCAGGAGATTGGTTCAGGAGGTGCCAGCTCATTGGTCCTATCAGGACCATGGATGCATCAAGGATGGGGCAGGTTACAACTGTTGACAGGATAGCTCTTACCTGAAAGTATGAGGTCAAAATAGAGAGCCAAGAAAAATGAAGACCGAGTTATAAATACTTTAAAAAATCATACACGAAAGGCCGTAAAAAATCCTTATTAAGGAATAGGAAATGAAAAGGAGAGAAATAGAAGACTATGTAAATGGAAAGTTATCATGTAGAATTCTAGACTTCTGACATTTCACTTTACCAAAAAGCGATATTTATGGAAAGGTCAGGACTTTCCTTGTAGATCTGCAGTACACAGAGCAGCCCAAATTGCAGGTTGTATTCTTATGACAGGCCAGAAAAGACATAGTTCTACCACTACTCTAATGCAATCAATAAAAATTCTTTCCCCATTTGGATTAATTATATGTATTTGCCTTTTCATTAAAGACAAGTATTTATTGTAGTTGCCACATTGTTACTGTTATTGCTGCCATGCAGTTGGCCCTTGATTCATGGCAAACTCCACGCACAATGGAAAGAAACACTGTCTGACCCTGCATCATCTCATGATCAGCTTCAGATTGGATTATTGTGATCCACAGGATTTTTAAAGGCTGATTTTTGGAAATAGATCATCAGGCCTTTCTTCCTAGTCCTTCTTAATCTGGAAGCTCTTCTGAAACTCCTTCAGCATCATTGCAACACTCAAACCTCCAGTGACAGGTGGGTGGTGGCTTCACATGAAGTGCATTGTCCAGGGGTCAAACCTGGGTCTCCCACATGGAAGGCGAGAATTCCTGTCCTCACAGAGCTTCCAATGTAGTGTGAGAATTGTGTAATTAAAGAAACAATTACAATACAATGCAACAAGTACAATTCTTCGAGATGGGACGGTCAGAGTACTTATAAGAACACAAATCAGAGACAATGAACCAGGTGGGGGAAAGGGAGAATGGTAGTGAGGAATTTCCTCCCAATATATGACATCTTAACTGTATCTGAGAATTATGTAAGGTGTTAACCAGGTGGAAAGCAGAGAGAAGATTATGTCAGAAAAGGATTGAATGGGATATTGATGGTGAAAGAGGGAGCAAGTCACAGTGAACGAACTCATGAGGAGTATGAGTGAAGCATGGAGAACAATAGGATGAGTGGTGAGAAAGGGAACTGGAATAATACGTATATTTAAATGTAAGTTACTAAACCATCTTTCTGGTCTTCTTGTTGTTTTGTGGTGGTGGCAGTATATTCTGTATGTATTAATTACAAGTCAGTCTGAAACACTGTCTAGGATTCCGACAAGATCCTGAGCCAGGAAGATGTAAGACTCAAGATCAGACCTTGCAACTTAAAGAAAATGCTAAGGTAAACTCTGCCAGACCTTTTATTTGAAATATAAAGCATATTTCACTAAAAGCCTATTTAACTCCACCTCATTCTCTCTTCTGTCTTTATTATTTAATACTTCTCAATTAGCAGGAGTTTTTAAAATATCTTCAGCTGCAACGATACACTGATTTTTCCCCAACCACCTAACTTACTAAAATTCTTTATTTTCCTCGCAAATTTTAACTTACTGTAGGCTAATGTTTTATTTTCAAAGTGGAAACTTTGTTTTCAGATGCCATTCCCATGTGTAAGTGCAAACATTTGATTTCTAATGTTATTTCCCAGTACTTTACTGACAGCAGCTCCTCCCACGAGCAGCAAAACCACAGTCCTTTGGGATATAAATTGTAAACTAATACAGCAAACACAACAAAGGAAGTATTTTCTGTACCTTCAGCACTTGGCATCTGTGGCATTTTCAAGCAAAGTTTATAAAAGAAATGGGACACAATTTGGCAGTAATCTTTGGAGGAAGGTTCATATTTAACTATTTTGTGTGCTGTTGTTTTTGTGGTTGTTTTGCTTCAGAAACAGGTGAATAATAATTTAGTAAAGACAGCCGTTCACAATTGCAAAAATAAGTTAAGGCCAGATTTTCCTCTTCGTAAAACTTTATAATCAAATCGCAGTAAGTGCAAATGACATCTTTCCTGAATCAAATTTTTCTCACAGAATACATGTTCACTAAAAACTGTAGACACATGGTGTTAAGTCTATTTTAATATATTTTTTTGATATTCAAAACACTGGAACTCATCAGGCTGCTGCATTCCCTGCAATAAGTAGGTATTTGTCAGTACCAAATGAGACAAAGGATAGAGAATGACAGTATTTTATTTGTTGGGTCAGGGTTCAGTCGTCCATATGTGCTACCTACATAGGAATTATATTTGAACATATTATCACTTTATTTCTAATATCATCCTCAGTAGAGCAGGGCAAAATATTATTTCCTCAGTGCTTTGTAACCATTTCTCTACAGGTGATAAATACAGTACAAATACAAGCCAGTAGTTTGTATTGGGTCACTCAGTCTCCCTACTTTTAAAAAATATTCAGCTGTAAAATTTGGATATAAATTGTAATGCTCCAATTCACACATAAATGTTATGTGAAATAAAAAAAAAAAATGTCAAAATACATTACTATCTTGACCTTGGCATAAAAATTATATAAGAAACGAAAAAGATAAAATATTATCTCTATTTGAAAATCATATTTAAATTGCCCTTTCTCTCATATACATACAAAATATATCTTATAAAACACTTATCATATTTATGTTTAATTCGTCTGCTATTTAATATACTAGCTTTCATGAACTTAAGAAGTTGTAGCCAACTCATGATTAATTTCTTTTTCTTTTCTTTCCTTTCTTTCTACCTTCCTAACTTCTTTACTTCCTTCTTTGCTTCTAACTTCTTTCCTTTCTTCTTTTCTAACTTCTTCCCTTCCTTTCTCCCTCCCTTTCTTTATGGAAAGGAGAATCACATTCTGATTTTCCTTGGAAAATCACCATTAATTCACCCTACGCCTGTGTAATTGAGGTGAGCCTGAATCTACTAATAGCTGCACAGGTAGATAGACATGTGACCCAAGTCAGGTCACTGAAACTCAATTCCAGAACTTCTAGTGAAATCATTGGAAAAGAAAAGCTCTCTTTCCTCTTGCTGTTTAGCTGTGAGAATGTACACCTACAGCTGTTTAGGGCTTATAGAATGTGAGGGGCTGCCTAAGAATTAAGCCAATAAAGAGGAAATGAATAGTCAACAGATGGGAAGAGATGATTTCTGGACAATATTATCTTAGGACCTTGATCTAGCCATTTTTCCATCTGTTGGATAAAATTTTCTGGTTTTGCTGAAGAAAAGTGAAGTAGATTTTTTTTGCCATTTGTAACTAAAAGTGCCCTGATTAATATATCAGTGTCCTTGTAATGAGGGGACCAGAGACCCACCAGAAAGGGCCGCTTTCTGACAAATATACTGAATAAGTCGTTCAGGAAGTGATATGGAAATCAGGAGTACAACAATGCATATTTTTATGACAACTGAAGTTTGAAGGAGACCTGGCGGCACAGTGGTTAACAGCTCAGCTGCTAACCAAAAGGTCTCAAGTTCGAGTCCACCAGCTGCTCTTCGGAAACCCTATGGGGCAGTTCTACTCTGCCATATAGGGTCCCTGAGAGGCAGAACTGACTCGACAGCAATGCGTTCTTAAAGTTTGAAAACACTGTTCTAGAAAATAAGCTCAATAGGTGTGGGCTATATATTTTTGTATCTTTGTATCCCCAGTGCCTTGTATTTGGTCTAGCATATAATTAACACTCAATGATTTTTGAAAGAAGTGCTCTCAAATTTCCATACTTTAGTTGGGCATACAGGGACAAAAAGTACAAAACAAATTACTTTCCTTTAAGGAGAACAGAAATTACGTAATCAAATTATTTCAATAATTCAGCATTTTTCACTTGTTCCAAGAGATGTCAAAAGATATTCCCCAAAAATCAAAAACAAGTTACAGGCTTTAGTAAAGCCTACTATTATTTTTCTTTAAAAGAATTCCAAAATACATTAACACATTAAAGACTCAAAAACTCCTTCAACTTTCAGGAGTCAAGTCCAGTCTGCCAAAATTGAAAATAAAAACTTTTAAAAAATGAAATACCTGTTAACATCTCACATAAGCATTACACGTACCATCATGAGAAAACCTGCAGCAAAGCATGATAAGAGCAATAAATCGGGGACGGATGAAAGGGCTGCAGTGAGGTAATAAGAAAAGGATATTTGACATGGTTCTTGAATCATTTTTCGAGTGTGCATCAGAAAGAGGAGGTACTTAAGTGTTATGCAGGTGGAAGGCAAAGTGTATGCAAAACCATGTACTTCTGCCAGCACTATTAGTACAGAGAATGGGAAAGATTCTTGACACTAATTCTCAATATGGAATAACTTTGCCAGTGCTAATTATTCAGAGTTTTTACTTTTTGTATGAGGACCGTTATATATCATGCACTAAATGCCTTACGCATTATTTTATTCAACTCTTGTAATTCTATGAAGTCTCTGTTCTTTCCTTCTGTTCTTCCTTCCTTCCTGAGTTATTAGGTGCCACTACCCCCCAAAATAATAACAGCAAAAATGAAGGCTTGTTATGTGTTGGTAGATTTCTAAGGGCTTTGTGTGTTTAAATCTGTCAACCCTCACAACAACACTGTGAAGTAGGAACTATTATTATCCCTATTTGATACCCGGGAATTGAGACACAGGGATGTTAAGTAGATGCTCAAGGTCACAAGACAAGTAGATGGCTAAGCCAAAGCCAACCCAGGAGGTCTAGCTCCAGCACCTTCCTTTGACATCATGCTCTGCCATATACCAACACCGGCCTGTGTACTATGTACATCCTGGTGGATTAATACACCAGTCCCATGTCCTGATCGGCTTACAAGGTGGGAAGAAAGTAGACCAAAAACAAAACCAAAACAACAAACTAGTCTCAAAATATGAGCCAAAACTAACTTTTTTTTTTTTTTTTAATCTTGAGTGGAAGGAAGAGGAGTAATAGCTGGTGATAACTGAACAATACAAGGTCAGATTACTTTGTATGAAGGACAACTTTATTTCCATTTTCAAGATTATTTTATGAGTTTTGAAATTCCTCACCTTGGTTGTTTCTGAAAATTTTGATTCTCTGTAGTTAATATAATGAAATTTTCCTAAAATCCTAAAAAGTTGCAAAAATGAGAAGTTAGAAAACCACCTATTAGGGAACCTAAGAAGGAAAAGTGGCTGATAGTAGGAAGGAGGAAGGGCCTAGGCAGAGCTTTGGGAAGTGAAAACTAGACAACAGAATAGGAAGTAAGAAGTGGCCTCACCAGGGGCTCACATTTTGCTTGGAAATCCCTCCAGGAGAAGTAAATAGGGAAGCAAGGCCCAAATGACCCTTTGGTAGATGAATTATTTTGGGGAGGGTGGATTTTCTGACGATGCCATGTTTTTTCACTAATGGAATGGATGCTGAATCATTGCCTGTTGGTACTTTTTTATTATTTAAAAAAATGGGGTGCCAATTGCAAGTGGGCCATATCAGTACCCTGTTCAATGAAGTACATTGCAAACGTGGTACATATCAGTATCATGGCCCAGGAATTGCATTACACTTACTGGTTACACTTGAGCCATAAATTATCTTACTTAACTTTCCAAAAACACACAAAATACTAAGTAAACATTGCATTGGCTGTACATAATTGTTATCAGTTCGATTTAGAATGGGCCACATCAGTACCATGTTCCATGAAGTGCTTCATGCAGTACATATTGATTGGTTCCATGGCCCAGGAAGTTCATCACAAACTGTTTTCACCCTAAAAATAACTCATTTACTCGAATACTTTTGAATGCCGGTAACCGTACCTTCCCAATAACACAAAGAAAATAGTAAACTTACTTACAAGCCTTATCTCGCTGTACAGAAGTCAAAAGACATAAAAGTTTCACACAGTCACTCCTCCAGGAAGCATCCCCTCATCCGAATGGCTCTCAACACTCAAATATGGTGCAGAACAACTTCTTTGTTTTTTAGGCATTTGCCCCAGTATCTGCCATGATGCCAGAACGTACTAAGGTGGCTCAAATGCCTGCCAATACACTTCCAGGGGTGGAAAATGGGAGTGGTAGGTTTATCTACCCATAACCATTAAAGGGTTTAATTAATGGCCAAACTGGCCTCCAAATGCCTATCGCACTTTCCAACTACCTACTTTTTATCATCCATCCTTCTCCCTCCATTCTTCTTCCTTCAAGTTCTGAAATAATCTTTTTTCTTCAATCCTCAACAAAATCCACATTCGTATAGAATGATTAGCATACACTATCCTGAAAACGAAATCTTTTTTCTAGTTGCCAATGTCAGTGCTTCTGGGTATAGCAAGGTCTCCCCTGGCTTTGTCATCTTTGCTGTTTCATTTATTAGAGGGGATCATTGACTCTCTCCTGGCCTCCTAATTAGTCTAAGAATCCACTCCCACTGGTCATCTATTTTTTGTTTCCCAGGGACTTAAAATCACAGTAATGATTATTTAGTCTCTTTTTCCTTCTAAATATTGCTGAGGATAACACAAACCATCGTCAGTTCCAGTGGTATAACTATTGCAGCATTAGGCAGGGGATGCTTGTGAAATATCCTTCTACCTTAAGAATTACTGTCTGAAAGCTCCAAATTTGAGTCAAGTCTACTTTAATAAAGATTTTACTTAGAATCAGTATTTAACACTGTACATGTTTGCTACATTTTTTATAGGCAGATATTCACAAATTATAATCAGTAAAATAAAAATCTAAAATAATAATAACAATGCTGCTTCATGTACATATACAAGATCATTTGCCTTAACCAAGAGAGTCAAATTCCTCAGGAAGAATCACTCAATCAGTAGTCTAAGGTCTTTGAATACCTATGAAGTGCCAGGCCATGTGCTAGGCCTGAGAATGAATTTTAAAAAATCACCTTTCCCCACTTAAGTCTGTCAGACCAATCCTATCATATTCTCTCCGCCCCAGAGAGCACATCCTCAATGCATATAAAAGAAAGTTAAATTTTAAAGAGGTCCAAAGGACAACTGGATATAACACTTAAAATGAGGCTTAAAGTCTTACTCCAAGAAAATCATTAATATTAGGTTAGAAATGAATTTTTTTTTTCCAGTAAAAGATGACTCTTCTCACTCTAAGAGCAGTGAACACATCTTCTGAGTTAAATGCAATAGATCTACAATGAATTAGAAGGAATCAAGAGTGAAGTAGAGTACCCAGGTAAGAAAAAGCTTATGACTTTTTTTTTTTAAATGATGGAATGAGTAATCTACAATTAAAATTGGATTGATGGTATCAGAGTATTAAACCTGATGGTTGCTTTAATCTTCACTGAACAGTTTACCTTCTTCAAATGTCAGTCATTCTCCAGATTTTATGATAAAAAGTAAACTTATTCAAAGGAAATTTTTAAAGGCCTTAAGAAATACACTTTTAAAAACTAAGTAACAGCCAGTCCAACACTTCAGCTCCTGGAAATCACATAAAATCTAATGATAGACATTGGTTAATCTCTATAACAGTGTCAATAGTGTGTGTAAACCAGCTGAGTTTAGCACAACATACTAGAAGCATTGTTTTATATTATAGAATTCAAGGTGACCTTATAGAATTAATAATGAAAAAAAATACGCCTGAAAGCATAGGTGTTTAGCTACTCTTCAGCATATGACATCTTACACAAACAAGATGAATATATAAGCAAGCACACTAAACCCATTGAGTAATTTAGGTCAAAATAAACGAAGTATATAAATAATTTATATTTTCCAGTGAAGTACTCTGCAATGCTAACCAATTTACAGAGTAGAGAACAACACACATAAATGTTTGGAATCTCATTAAAACATAATATGAGTCTACTGATAGATCAGCCAGATTCTGAATTCTTAAAGACTCTCCAATTGTGAACAATGAAAAAATGGACATTAATGTCATCAGGAAAGCTTTAGTAATATATCACAGCTCACCTGCTTCTCTTGGCCCATGAGTTTAATCTGTTTATAGGTCCCTTCTGTCAAGGGGGGAAAATTAAATGGAATCTCTCAAAGGGTATGCAATCTTTCTTCTCTAGCCTATTATAGTTTAAATTCTATGCATTTCTTCCATGCACAAACACGCGGGAAATGCATTTTGAAACAAGAAACGAATTTAGAAATAAGTTCAAGGCTCTCATAAATTTAGTACAAGACAACCCTCTAATAGAAGTTATAAGAAGCATTATTGTTTGACTTCCCCTGTGCCATTAACAAGGGGTTTCCAACTCACTGGATATGGTCACTTGATTTCATAGGATCTGATAACATTGTATCATTTTTGGATAAACTCTAGAAATTCTAGTTCCTCATAGAGTCATTTTCTGGCTCTATTTATTATCTTGTTATATGACATATCATAGGGATATACTGTCTTCCACTGTCCTGATTTTAATTTGGGCAAAACTGAAATTTAAAAAAAAAAATTGTCAGGCAACAGACATACTGGATAACTACTACTCCAGACAGCCTCAGTGATGTGTCTGGGAGGTATTTGGTTTCTTACCAAAAACACAGTCCAGGACTCTAATTGTAGTTATTTTCTTTTGAGAAATGGATGGTAAATGACAAGATGATACTAAACCCTCATAACAAAAAGTCATGAAATTTATTGATCCACCTCAAAACTGCTGGAGTTTTCATCTATCAGGGCTTTCAAGCAGTAGTGTACTTTCCGTATATCATGCACATTAAGGTTTTATTAAAAATTCAATGAAATATTTATATCTCAGTTATAAATACCTGATGGATAGATAAATGCAATCAAGACATAGTGGTTTTCCAGTGTAAGTTTTATACATAGAACGTTTTGTCATGGCATTGGATGTCTTTTAGTTTCTAAAAAGACAACATTTTTAAGTGTCCTACTTCTTACACGGGAATGACTTCTTATTTGATCACTGTTTCAGCTGTTCTCCCCCACACTCACCACCCACCCTCGACAGAAGAACAAAATTGATTTATAAGGGAATTCCCATAGGGCCTATTTAAAACTTCCCTGGGTAATTCAGAAATAATTTCAAATTTCCCTAGGTAGTTCAGAAATAATTTCAAAATAATGTATAATAAAATTCATGCAGATTTTAATGTAGCAACCCTTTCTATTGAAATTCCCAAGATAACATTTCTTACAGTAATTCCTTTGTATAACTACAAAAGCAATTGTCAGTAATTCAAATGATGTCGGTATTTGAAGATGAGGGATATCTATCTCTCATGACTTCTGCCAGCAGAGCTGCCATCTTGCTCCTCTCCCGGGGCAGCATTCACAGAGAAGAGAAACTAAATCGTAACCAGGAATAGAGGCACTGAGAACTAGGCCAAGGGACTCTCCTCCCTAAAAAGTCGCAATTGGATGCTTCAAGTACAGGTTTAAAATTGTTTAAGTGACTGTATCTTCCTACAGGTCTCTTAAGACTTTGAGAGTTTTTATGTGCCAGCTTTATGTACTAATAAAATCTGGAATAAAATTTATTTTCAAAGATCTTCTTTTTTCTTTACATAAATCTTAGTATTTGACTTGAGAATGTTTTTTTCTAGGTCTCTTTAAGCACTTTTAACCAAATTCAGTGGTATAGATACTGGGGCAAAACATAACAACATCTAAAAGAGCAATAAACTCAATATCCTTTTTCAAGTAATCTGATCTTGAGTTTCTTCATAACAGACAAGTTTACAACATCATCACTGAAGCCTGGTTTAAGAAGGGCAAGATGATTAGAACAACCAAACACAATATCTAATATATTTATTTTATTTGTTCCACCTCAGAATATCTCTGCTGGCAATCTTTTTTTTTTTTCCTTCTAATTTTAAAGTGTTAGCCATCTAACAATAATGATAACTTCAATTATATCTTTAGTCAAATAATTTACACTGTTATTTACAAATTTTAAAATCAACAAATTGTTCACACGTACACAGAGGATTTAAAAGGTAATCATTGCATTTCCTATCTTGTATTAGTAGAAAAGGCAATGCATTTAAAAATAATTAATAATGTTTAGGTTTAATACCTCTAATGGCCTATTCTATATTGTTCAACCTTTCAAGGGCATTTCTTTATCTTTTTGCAAAATACAATTCCCTTATTATGAGTCTATCATACTTTTATAAGGCAGATACTACACAGCCCTTAGAGAAGGGCTATGCAGGCAAATTAGGACACTGAGACAGCAAGAACTTAACGTACAAAACTGCTTTAAAGTTAAACACATAGAATTTTTTTTTTTTTTTTGGTCTATCTTTAAAAACTGGACTTTTATTTTCTCCTCATGAGTAGAAACTTACCAGCAGCTTCCTAGCTGTGGTGTGGACTGATGACCTTCCAAGTGTTTCACAAAAGAAGTATCTCCAATCCACTGCTTTCTTTATTTAATTCTATCGTTGAATTTTCTTCCTTTGTGTAAATCTAGGGAGGCAGAGAATAATGAGGAGGGAGATAATCTTACATAACTGTTCATCAGTAAAGATAAAAATGGTAAGCACATTCAAAGTGGGGTATATTTAACAGTCTAAGAAAAAAATCAAATCAGGTGATGTTTAGATCACTATTTAAAAAAAAGAAATCAACTTCTAGGGAGAAATCGTTGAGGACTAGGGAAACAGTAAAAGAGAATTTTTATTGAGAGAGTAAAACTCATCCTCTCTCACTAGCATTACTGTCTTTTATTCTTTGAACTTCTAAGGAATTGATGTTTATAAAAGTAAGTCCAAATATTGTACATTGGTATCGCCCCTTCAGAACTGTCCCGAAATAGTTCTAGCATTGCAATAATGGGATTGCAGAAAACTGGCTTTTTTCTGACACTGGCTTTTTGCCTTGAGAGCTACACTTAACCTTCGTAAACGTTGTTGATGTAACTGGCTTTCCTTGTGCTTCTCCTGTTTCCTTTCCAACCTGCATTATAAATTAAACTGATTTCATCTCAAGCCGGGCCTTTCTAAGCAGACTCCTCACAGATTAATTCTAGACACAACAGAGTAGTAGTTGAGACCTTGAAATAAAACTTGAAATTGATGAGTGAAATGTATAGGAATTCCAGATTTCACATTTCTCTTTTTTTCTTTTATTCTAAAAAATGAGGGAATTCTCTAATTGCCTTCGTACAAAGCTGGCATTGAACATATCTTAGAATTCCTCTGAAAACATGAAATCACAACTTCTAGCATAATCAGATAATCATTTCTGAAGTCTGATTATCTTTGATGTATTTATTGTTTTCTGGTTGCATTGCTAGATATCTCCATTATTCTACTAATTATCTCAAGTCTAGCACAACTTTTTAATCTAAAGACAAGTGTGATTGCTGCCTCATGGATGATTCTGTGGAGGTCAGTTCAAGGAAAAGTGTATTTGTTGGAAGTGTGCTTGATTGTCATTTGTTTAGAGTAAAGGATGATGACGCTTTTGAATATAAAAGCAATTCCTGCACTCATTTCTCAGCATTCACTGCTGCCAGAAAATTGGTGGGAAACTTGGCTGTAAGGATAGCCAGTATTTTCCTGGACGATTTCCAAAATTTAGATGAGTTCTTATTAAAAGAAAAGTCTGTCTGGTATACATAAACATAAAAGTTCTGATTATACACTTAGGACAAGAATTTCCCAAGAATTCTGTGACATTTCTGAATATTTTGGCTAGTATTTTATTTTTTTAATTAAACCAACTTAAACAAAAAAGTAAATAAAATAACCTCAGTTTTTCTCAAAGCTTCCTATATCTAGTCTCTAAGTCTCAAGTCTCTCACAATATGAGAAATGGTAACATGGATAATCAAAATATGATGAAGGATGCAATAAATGCCACCTGTACAGTAAAATCAAGTACCATTATTCAAAATAGGAAAAGTGTTTTTTAGTTAGTAATGCCAGGATAATCAAGGCCATATTTTGCAACTGAGTGTTAAAGAACAGAAAGACTTTTAATAGGCAGAAACCTCAGTGGGTAAAATTCTAGGTGAAGAAAGGAGTGTGGACAAAGGTAAAAAAAGCAGGAGACGCACATAAAATAATGAGTAGTCAAGCTGGGTTAGAGGCTAGACTTTGTATACAGGAAAAGTGGAAAATTAGGTTACTTAAATAGGAGAGGAGGCAGATTTTGAAAAGCCTTGAATTCTAATTCCAAGTATGACATAAAAACACGAATTTGTCAAAGAGCAGTTCTAAGTCTGGTTTCATTATTCCACCTTCATAGACTTTTACACCTTATAGCAATTTTTTTTTATGTGATTTACAAATAAGACAAACAGAAAACCAACAACAACAACAAAAAAAGCCGACCAGCTAATGAGGGAGAGGGAAGACATATAGAAATACACGTCGTTGTTAGTCGCTGTGAGTCTGTTGCAACTGATGGTGACCCCATTTGTGCAGAGTAGAACTGCGCCATAGGATTTTCACAGCTGTGACCTTTCAGAAGCAGATCACCAGGCCTGTCTCCTGAGGTGCCTCTGGGTGGGTTGGGACTGCCAGTCTTCTGGCTAATAGTGAAGCACTTAACCATTTGCACCACTCAGCTGCCTCACAGAAATATGTAACAGGGACAAAAAAGTATTTCTGTATAAGCACATAAGTACAAAGATATGCACATATGCATACATACACATGTTTTGTTCACCCTCCTCATTTTAATCATGATGAAAATGAAGGCCAAAAGACTCATTGCTTGAATCAATAGCAAAAGAGTAGCAATTCAGTTATTCTTACTTATAGTACTAGCTTATTTAAGAAGATAGATTTGGTAGAGTTCAAAGGAAGAAACTTTTTTTTACGCCATGCTATGCCAAATCCTCAATTCTCCTACCACAGATCCGTGTACACAAACATGCACTAGTATATTACTTAACTTGTGTGTAAGTGTGTAGGTGGTAGTCAGGTTGCAATATTAAAGAATAGTCTCATTTTGGGGAATTAAAAAGTGCAGTCAAGTCTACTATCAACCAACCAACATGTCATCCAAGTTAAAACATCTCCTTTACCTCAGCTTGGGTCTTCTCTACTCTTAGAAACCCACAGTGGGGAAGGGATGCACAGAGGCCTACGTGTTCCCTCTGCTCGCCTTCAGTTATTCTAGGTTAAGTATGAATAAGGAGGCATATCAGTAAGGGGCAAAGTTTTAATTGACTAGCGTTATCCTGATATGGCAGTGGTACTCTCTGGATGTGACAGATGGTATAATACTGGCTATCTTCTTCTGTCATGGGAAACTTCTTTCTCTATTTCTTGGCACTTGGGATGCAAGGTCCTTTGAATTACTTTACAACCTGGCCCTATCAGCTTCTCCCTCCAATGACACATCTATGACCTCCTTCTGTGGAGCTAATAACACCTGGAAGGAAAGTCTCTTGTTCAGTGCCTTTCTGAAGATGCGTTAGGCCTAGCACGACCACTTACTTGTTCCATAAGATAACACATCTTACCAAGATGTTGATGGGTGCACAGCTCACCTCCCTGCCCTCAGTCTCATCTACTTTCCCTGCCCTTAAGGCAGTTCCAGTAACCTTTCAAATACAGAATTCTTTAGGTGAGAATCAGATATCAGTCCTTATACCCCTCAAACTGCAGGAAACATATTTTGGGGTCTTCCAAGGGCTCTCACTGTGCATTTTACTCCAGTTTGTTTGTTTGTTAGATAAGACCAAGGTATACAATTTTCTTCAGTTCCTTGGGGGTCAGAGATCAATCTCCCTTCCTAAAAAGCAAACAGTCTCTCTTTGAGTGGTTTTCTTGCCTTGAGTAGAGAAGGCTCAACATTCTAGCAATACACTCCAATGAATTACCTTTCCCTATCACATTCCTGTGCTCCTCTTACCTACTTCTAAAGTGGGGGATGAACTAAGAAGGGTCAGTATCCTTTTCTTTATTTTGTTGGCAGTCAAGGGTGAGATTTGCAGTAAAGGATTACTCAGGAATGTCTATACAGATGATTTGGCAACTCTCTTTAGAATGTAATGATACTTAATCTGTTTTCATATTTTCACCTCAGCCAAAATTCAGAGACAGCAGGTCCCACTGAACACCCAGTTATAATTAAGAGCTCTCAATATTTCCCACTGCCTCCAATATCAAGTTCAAACTCTTCAGCCTGCATAACACTATTCAGTTTAGCTATTGATACTGCCAGGTAGCAATATATGAAAATTCAATAGTTTACAACGACAACAGTCATTTTATTATTTATCGTGGTTCCTGTGGGTCAGGAACTGGGGAAGGATTTACTGGTCAGTTCCGACTCAGAGTTTCTCCTGAGGTTGTAGTGAGATAGTAACTGGAGCTGGAAATGTGGGAGGCTAGAGCAGCTGAATATACCATGGACTGCCAGAAGAATGAACAAATCTGTCTTGGAAGAAGTAAGGCCAGAATGCTCCTTAGAAGTGAGGATGGCAAGACTTCATCTCACGTATTTTGGACATGTTATTAGGAGAGACCAGTTCCTGGAGAAAGACATTATACTTGGTAAAGTAGAGGGTCAGTGAAAATGAGGAAGACCCTCAACAAGATGGATTGACACAGTGGCTACAATAACGGGCTCAAACACAGCAACTATTGTGAGGATGGTGCAGGACTGATCAATGTTTCATTCTATTGTACATAGGGTCGCTATGAGTTGGAAACAATTCAGTGGCACCTAACAACAACAAAGCAGCTGAGGGCTGGCTAGGTATGTAGCCTCAGGTCTTTCCATGTGGTCACTCTATGGGTTAGTTTGGGCTTCCTCACTAGCTGACTCAAGGCAGTCAAACTTATAATGTGGCTTAAAGCTTCAAGAGCAATTATCCCAGGGGCCAGGGTAAAAGCTGAATCATCTTCTATGACTGAGTCTGAGAAACCCTGCAGAAGTCCTACACCGTTACTTATGCCACATTCCACTGTTCACACCAAGTCACAAGTCTGCCAAGATTCAAAGGGAAAATAATTAGATTCCTCATCTTGGTGAGGTAGTAGGGAGATACTATAGCACTATGTGGGACAGAAAATATTGTTGCTATCTTTGGAAAATAAAATCTACCACAGATATTATTCATGGCCAGGTCCAAGCAAACTTCCAGATTAATTCCTTCCATTTCTTCGTATACAACAATGCATCACCTAACACAGAGAACTATTTGGGATTCTAAAAAAATTTTATGCCTTTGTATATCTCAGTGCCATTGAGACTATCTCACTGCCATTGAGGCTATTGTTACTCTACTCATTTTTTTTTTTTAATCTACGCAGCAAAATCCTATTCAGCCTCAGAAACCAGTTGTCTCCGCGCAGCCCTCCCTGACTCTGCCAGAGAGTTGTTCTCCTCTTTGATCCACATGTGTCTTACATTTAATTATCTGAAAAACATTTATTAAACTGTATTGTAAGCATTTTTCTATATTCTTATGCACACATTTTTTTACATATATCTAGACGTTTTAACTCTATAATTAAAAAAATAATGTTCCATATCTTAAATTGTCATGTTAAAATCATTATTTTACTTGTCGAAACAAAGACGGGATGGTAATGTATTTATTTCAATACGACTGTCCATCCTCTAAATGAGATATCTGTGGAAGAGTATCTTTTCAATGACACTGTGGAAATGCAGGTAGAAGAACTCTTTCTTCTAATCCCTTGAAGAAACTTAAAATATTTAAAATGTGTATCACTTGATGAGAAAAACATTTACTATATCAAAAGTAAATTGAGGAAACCCTGGTGGAGTAGTAGTTAAGTGCTACAGCTGCTAACCAAAAGGTCAGCAGTTCGAATCCACCAGGTGCTCCTTGGAA
>NW_004443953.1:397673-420729 GCF_000243295.1 Trichechus manatus latirostris
CCACCAGACTGAGTCCAGTACAACTAGATGGTGCCCGGCTACCACCACTGACTGCTCTGACAGGGATCACAACAGAGGGTCCCAGACAGAGCTGGAGAAAAATGCAGAACAAAATTCTAACTCACAAAAAAAGACTAGACTTACTGGCCTGACAGAGACTGGAGAAACCCCGCGAGTATGGCCCCCAGACATGCTTCTAGCTCAGTAATTAAGTCACTCCTGAGGTTCACCATTCAGCCAAAGATTAGACACCCTAATAAAATAAAATGAGACTAATGGGGCACAACAGTCCAGTGACAAGGACTAGAAGGCAGGAGGGGACAGGAAAGCTGGTAATAGGGAACCCAAGGATGAGAAGGCACTGTGTTGACATGTCATGGGCTTGTTAACCATTGTCATAAAACAATATGTGTACTAACTGTTTAATGAGAAACTATTTGTTCTGTAAACCTTCATCTAAAGTACAATAAAAAGGAAAAAAATAAAACAAAAATGAAAAAGCAAGTTAAAATGAAAATAAACCAAAATTTCCTGATTTAAAGCAGTCTCATCTTTCAGTCTGTTGTACTGTGGTGGTTTGTGTGTTGCTGTGACGCTAGAAGCTATGCTACTGGTATTTCAAATACCAGAAGTGTTACCCATGGTGGACAGGTTTCAGAGGAGCTTCCAGACTAAGACAGACTAGGAAGAAGGACTTGGGGTCTCCTTCTGAAAAAACTGGCCAGTGAAAGCCTTATGAATAACAGTGGAACATTATCTAACATACTGCCAGAAGATGAACCCTTAGGATGGAAGGAACTCAAAATACGACTGAGGAAGAGCTGCCTCCTCCAAGTATAGTCGACCTTAACGATACAGATGGAGTAAAGCTTTTGGGAGCTTCATTTGCTGATGTGGCACGACACAAAATGAGAAGAAACAGCTGCCAACATCCATTAATAATTGGAATGTGGAATGTATGAAGTATGAATCTAGGAATATTGGAAGTCATCAGAAATGAAACGGAATGCATAAACATCAATATCTTAGGCATTAGTGAGCTGAAATGGACTTTTATTGGCCATTTTGAATCAGACAAGCATATGGTCTATTCTGCTGGGAATGGCAAATTAAAGAGGAATGGTGTTGCATTCATAGTCAAAAGGAACATTTCAAGATCCATCCTGAAGTACAACTCTGTCAGTGATCAGATAATAATCATACACCTACAAGGAAGACCAGTTACTACGACTATTATTCAAATTTACACATCAACCACTAATACCAAAGATGAAGAAATTGAAGAACATCTGCAGTATGAAATTGATCAAACATGCAATCAAGATGCATTGATAATTACTGGTGACTAGAATTCGAAAGTTGGAAACAAAGAAAAAGGATTGGTAGTGGAAAATATGGCATTGATGACAGGAAAAACGTTGAAGACAGCATGATAGAATTTTGCAAGACCAACAACTTATTCACTGTGAATACCTTTTTTCACCAACATAAGTGGCAACTGTACATGTGGACCTCGCCAGATGGGATACACAGGAATCAAATCGACTACGTCTATGGAAAGAGACAATGGAGTAGCTCAATATTATTAGTCTGAACACGGCCAGGGGTCAACTCTGGGACAGACCATCAATTGCTCATACAAGTTCAAGTCAAAGAAAATTAGAGCAAGTCCACAAGAGGCAAAATATGATCATGAGTATATCTCACTAGGATTTAGAGACCATCTCAAGAAGATTCATCTCATTGAACACTAATGTCCGAAAATCAGTTGAGTTATGGACATCAACGACATTGTACATGAAGAGAGCAAGAGGTCATTAAAAAGACAGGAAAGAAAGAAAAGACCAAAATGGATATCAGAAGAAACTCTGAAAGTTGCTTCTGAATGTCGAGTAGCTAAAGTGAAACGAAGAAATGATAAAAAGTAAAAGAGCCAAACAGAAGATTTCGAAGGGCGACTCGAGAAGACAAAGTAAAGGATTATAATGACATATGCAAAGACCTGGAGTTAGAAAACCAAAAGGGAAGAACATGCTTGGCATTTCTCAAGCTAAAAGAAGTGAAGAAAAAATTCAAGCCTCGAGTTGCAATATTGAAGGATTCTATGGCAAAATATTGAACGACGCAGGAAGCATCAAAATAAGATGGAAGGAATACGCAGAGTCACTGTACCAAACAGAATTGTTCAACATTCAAACATTTCAGGAGGTAGCATATGATCAAGAACTGATAGTACTGAAGGAAGAAATCCAAGCCATATTGTCTTGGAAGAAGTACAGCCAGAATGCTCCTTAGAAGCAAGGAGGACGAGACTTGGTCTCATATACTTTGGATATGTTATCTGGAGGGACCAGTCCCCGGAGAAGGACAACATGTTCGGTAAAGTAGAGGGTCAGTAAAAAAAAAAAAGGAAGACACTCAACAAAATGAATTGCCACAATAGCTACAATAATGGGCTTAAGCATAACGATTGGAAGGATGGCGCACGACCGAGCAGCATTTCCTTCTCTTGTACATAAGGTTGCTATGAGTTGAAAGTGACTTTACAGCACCTAACAACAATAACTCATCTTAAAGTACATATGAATTACTATTATACTTATATTTTTACAATAGAAGATAGCGTGTTTCTTTCATTGCAAGAAAATTTTCTGCTGGGCTCAAATCTTTTAAATATTCTGCTTATGGGACTCTCATTCAAAGTAATTATGAATCTAAAGAATTATAACTCCTGTTTTCTTGTACCAGTGAAGAAATGATCAAAGCAGACTAGGATAAGTTAAGGAATGGAGCAACGTAACAAACATGAATATGACAGAAATTATTATTTTACATGACAAAACTAATGTGGCCCAAAGAAATCTTATGGCAAACTGTATACATAGGTAATAACACCAACAACAAAAAAGTGTTGCTGTCAAGTTGATTCTGATTCATAGGTAATAACAGGGTAAATACAAATAATATGGCATTATGCTTTGATTGCATTGTAGGCCACTAAATTTGCTTATATAAAAAGAATAGGGCATTTCTGCTTATGGTTATTTGATGGACTATTATACATGGTTTAACTTTGGCCACTGAAAACAATTATACATCCTAGGAGCCTAAGTAAATATATGTTATATCAACTTTTGAAAATAAATATTTATTAAATCAAATAAAATTTAAAATATTTTGATTACAGACTTTCTAATTAAAAATGTAAATAATGAAGAATGTTTCACTCTAATCTCTGTAGATACCTTTGAAAAGTTATTATGAAAATAGAAATAATAAAATTAAGAGTCAATAAAGGGATCTACATTGTTGCTTAAAAATAATGCAATTATGGGACTTAGTATTAAAGTTTCCTGCAATACTACTATAACTTTTTCATTCTACACATTCATTAATATAAAGATTTATATCACTTTTGAAATAAAATCTGCTTTTTAAGGAAAAATGAAAACAGATGGTAATTATATTCTTTGTATGTAAAAGTATCCCTGGTTGCACAGTGGTTAAAGCGCTTGGCTGCTAACTGAAAGTTGGCAGTTGGAACCCACCACCCGCTCCAGGGGAGAAAGATGTGGCAGTTTGCTTCTGTAAAGATTATAGCCTTGGAAACTCTATGTGGCAGGTTTAAACTGTCCTATAGGGTCGCTATGGAGTCAGAATCAACTTGATGGTAACGGGTTTGTATATAAAATTTTACTATGTATATTTATACTCAAACTACAGGCATAAAATATTTTAGGTTTAGCAAAAGACCATAAAATAGATCCTTACATTTTCATATACAAGATTATGAAGCTATTTAGTTTTTATTCTCATAATTTTTTCAGAAAATTATCAAACATGCTCCAATTAATCATTTTTGTGTAATTTCACATATACATCTTAGATCATCAGATTCCACCCAATATTTAAATCATTCTTTAGAAAATCCACATATTGCTCTTTGAAGAATAATGCATACCAATGCTTCAATTTGTTGTACAGACAATGGCAAAGGAAATCAATATTAGCTAAGGTACAAGGTTCAGGAAGAATTTAAAAAGAATGAAACTGCTAAGTTAGTCATCACCCATTAAGTTTTACAATTTTTATATGAAAAGAGAGACAGGGAAAAGCCAGGGATGTTGATGAACCAGCCGCATAGATTTTCACAGCATCGTAACCAACAATACTCAAATATGTCAAAGCCTGTGGAAAAATGAAAACCAGTGACAATGAAAGCATTCAGCTTGAAAGATATATTACCTCTTTCCCATGTTACATTTCAGAAACAATACAAAACAGGATTACTAGTCCCAGCGGAAAGAAGAACTCTTTACAAGTGATATTACCATTTCAAAATATCTTTGTATAAAAGCAGAGCTAAATAAAGACTTTGAAACATCAAGCCTTCTAAGACAGAAGCTAGAGTTTCTGTATATAAGGTATATTCCTGAATAGGAGAGAAATGGCAGTTGCGAGTCGAAAGGAGTCAGTTCGTACATCACTGGTTCAAGCTTAGTTGTAGTAAAGGAAATAAAAATCTGTGAATATAAAGATTGTAGTGTATTATTACAATGTCTCATGTGTGTTTATAGAGCATAGTATTTAAATCAAATAGTGGTATGCAAATGTCAGAGAAGCTAGTACCCTGAAAGGAAGTGCCCATTCAGAGACCAAAGAGCTAAATGTCTGCAAATCATCTAAAAATTATTATGCAATCTACTTGGTGAGAAGGTTCCTTCTCTGATCTGTGTTGGCTATTTTCTAAGATCTCTCGGAGGGTAAGGAGCCCTGATGGTGCAGTGGTCAATTGCTCATCTGATAACCAAAAGATTGGCTGTTTGAACCCACCAGCTGCTCCATGGGAAAAAGATGTGGCAGCTGGGTTCCATAAAGATTACGGCCTTGGAAACGCTATGGTGCAGTTCTACTCTGTTCTGTGGGGTCATTATGAGTTGGAATCGACTCAACAGCAATGGGTTTTTCTTGAATGCTAGATGGGAAAGTGTAATATTGCATCTCAAGTGCTACTTTCTTTTACTTTTTCCTCCAGGCAATATGCAGTATGAACTTCTCATTTGTCTAAAAGTGAGGACTCTCCTATGAAGCAAGGAAAAAAGAGTTCAAGTTTTCTATGAACTAAGAAAAAGAGTTACATAATCTAACTTGAGTAATGCTAAAATAAGATGGGGAAATATTACTTTAAAATAATTTCAACCAATCTTAAGGTTTTAAAGACAATATTACTGTATTGATTTTAGTTGAGTAATCGCCTCTTCCCCCAATATAAAAAGTGAAAATTTTCCTTGGTACCTTTTCCCAGTTGGAGGATTATTCTTATATTTGTGTATGTGTACAGATGTGTGTGTTTTAAGTTACTTTTAAGGGCTACCATCTTTGTGGAGCAACTAATAATGCTTAAGAAATATAATCTGTTTTTATGTATTGTCACATAGAAAACAATTGTATCTGGAATAGAGGTAGTCCTTGACTTGCGAAGTATTCAAGTTACAATGAATTGTACTTACAACTGTCCACTTTGTTTTTTTTTTTTTTTTTGGTATATCTTGTCATTTTTAATATGTAGTACATCAAATGTTGCAGCATGAAATTGGCTGACGTTATCATTCTCCGATGTAATGTTTCTAACCCCCAAAGACAAATAAAGACCAAATTTTTAAAGATACTGATTATATAAGGCAATAATAATGAAAATTTAAAAAAATGAGATATTCAACTTATGTGAGAATTGACTTAGTAGTCTTCAGAATGGGTCCCCATTGTATGTCAGAGACTATCTGTATCTGCTGAAGAAATAGAGCTCTGACACATTTCAGAGCTAGGATATACAACTCAGCTTTGCTGAAAGTCCTCTACCTGCCTTTAACCAAGATGTTCCAATGATTATCACACTCACAAAATATTTTATTGTATCTTTTACTTATCGTAAGACTATAAGAGATTATATCCGTAATTACAGAATAAATCAATGTTAGTTTTCTAGTGTAATGCAACAGAGTGTATAATCAGGATTATATACAATATTTTCCTCTAAACTCAAAGTTTATAGCGTAGTGGGGGAGCCACTTTTTAAAATATATTATTTTTAAGAAAATTGGTGACATAATGATGAGATATAATTATTTTTAAAATCCCAGATATGCATCATTTTTTCTTTAAAAATATCTCCTGTGTACCTAATCCTTCTCAAAATTTTCACATTTCGACTGTAAAGGCGACATGCATACAGCTAACTTTGTCAAGTAAATATTTCTGCTAATTTAACTATTTCGGCTAGGTTAGAAGGAAGTGCATATGATATGAATCCTTTTCTTTTTTTTTCCCACTCCAACCTCAGACAGCTTTTGCAATAGGGGCACTTCTAAACTTTTAGGCTGTTTGAATGCATCTCTTTCCTAGATGCAGTGGCCAAGTTAATGTTAGGAGAATACATTCCCTATGTATTCTTCCTCACAAGATGCACTTTTTGACAGAAAACTTGTCAGGCCTATTATAGGAGGAAATATTTACTGGCTGATATTTCATTAATTCCTCATAAAATTTTGTTTATAGGCTCCAAATTCAGCCGCTGAACTATCAATCAGATCAACTTCTTCGTATTAAAAATCTAAGCTTTATGATCACTCTTCGAAATTCTTTGGCAGTATCTACTAAAGCTAAACATGTGCTTACCAGCACATGACCCAGCAAAAGACAAGTACTAGAATGTCCACAGCAACATGCTGTTCAACAGCCTCAAACTGTTAACTACCAAAATGCTCTTCATTTCCCATCAATGCTAGAATGGATAACTACACTGTGGTATTTCCACCGAATGGAATACTATAAGGCAATGAGAATGAAGGAACTACAAGTACACTTAAAAATATGAATGGCTTTCACACACATACTACTGAGCAGAAAAGAGAACCTGAACTAAAAGAGTTCAGACGGTATGAATCTATTTATATGAAGTTCAAAAGTTGACAGAACAATCTATGGCATTAAGAGCCAGGATAGCGGTTACCCTTGGGGTGAGGATAGTGACTAGAAGGGGGCTGAGGGGGCTTCTGGGGTGCTGATAGTGCCTTTTGATCTTGGCATTAGTTAAAAGGTGTCTTCAGCTCATGAAAATTCATTGAACTGCGGAATTGTTTTGTTCACTTTTCTATACATATGAAATAATTCAACAAAAAGTAAAACCAAGATAAAAAGCTTAACTGTACAATCTCCTCAATGGTGAGTGTATATGTTGTGTAGGGGTGGTTAAGGTTGATTGAAATTTTGATCTGTCACAAGTTCAGTTTAATGTGTGCAAACAGTAAAGATTTTTAAGCACCTCACTTATATTACTTAGAGATGCCAATTTTTAAAAATCTAAAATTTTCAGAATCAGAGTTTGGGGCACCCTATATAGATTTAGCATTATATAAGTAAATCATGCCTTCCTAGCTGATCATTTTATCTGTCTTTTATCTCTCACAAGAGTACTGCATTTTGTTCTCTGTGAAATAACTGATTTTCTCACTTCTTGATTATCTTCCTTATGTTTATTCATCCCCTCACTTCTGGTCCTTTCCTTAAAGCTTCAAATTTCCAGGAGCTGATTTCCTTGACTTTGACTTCTTTTAAAGTTACTCTAAAATATATTCTCAAATGGAAAACAAAATATATATCATATGGCTCAAATTAAAAAATTTAATGACACATCAAAATCAATGATTACCAGTGCTTATCCATTAGCATGACCTTGAAAACAGATATCTTTCTCCCATTCCCCATTCCACGTTCTATCAAATCCTAACTCTAAACCTCTGCCTAATGCATAAACATTCTCAAAATGATGATGATACAAACCATTCTCAAAGTAAATCAGGGTATTATAAACAGAAAGAGCCAGTGTGATCAAAAATTTAGGGATGGTTTTGTTGGTTAATATAAGCACCACCTGAGACAATCCCAGAGGAGTCCATTTGTCTTCTCAGAGCCTCAGAGAATAAGGACTAAGGTGCTGAAAATTGATGCAAGCTCTAGAATGTTCTACTTGGAAAACTTCAGTTCATTCTTCTACCACAGAGCAGTCCAAAGCTCACGGAAGAGCTAAATAGAGACTGAAGGAGCCACTCATTATGCATAAAAGAAATTACCTGGATAGATTTTGGACCATTTTGCTATCCTTCAGGCACAACAGAGATTAGACTAGGTTACGGGTTTAGGTAAACCCTCAGGCCCAGATTGTTTTCACTTTCTTTCTCACCTCTGTATTCCTACAACCCTGCATAGTGCATACAGCACACAGTGAGCAACACATCTTTCGACTATATGCATGCATAACTTCACAAATGAATGGATCAAAAAGGATTTAAGAGTAGGTCATTCACTCTAGGACTAACGAGCAGAACTGTGAACAGGCCTAAAGAGTGGTAGACATGTGGATGTGCATTAGCAGATACTTAATGAGCAGCTTAATTACCAGGCTGAGTCTGACCTCTATTACAATGCATTATTTTAAGGCCATAAAGTATTTATATGGCTTAGATATACGTATCTGCTTTTGTCCTTTTTTTTTTTTTGTAAATACTTTGTATTAACTTGCATCTTGACAAAGAATACAATTATGTGTATTTCCTCAAGATAAGGGAGAAGATGTATCTCCAATGGAAAAATCAATTTGTTAAATCTATATTTTTCATGTTATAAAGTATTTTCACTTTGAGAATTACCAGGATTAATTGCCCTCATTTGTTCTCCATGTGGTGGTATTCAAATCTTTCAATAGATGTATTCACCCTGCCCCCACTGCACAATAATTTCTTAAAGCTCCTTTTGGAAACATTCCCAGATGTAAGTAAATATGTTGAAAATAACAGAACTGAGAAAATAGTGTTTTTCAAAGGGAAATTTCATAAAGATAACTTTTAGATGGAAACTAATTTTTGTTGAATTAAAGAGGAATGTGTTACCACGGGCCTGAGAAATACCAGCACAATGGTGGTACACAGCTCATCAAGACTGCAGCAGAACTTCAAACATTACTTTGAAGATGGAAGTGGATATAATTCCACATGGTTCTTAAAATAAACACACTTGGGTCCATTGTATGGGCCTGAGCAGCATTACCCTTAGTAAAAACAAGGTGAACTGGGATCCATCAACTTATAGCCACAATTGAAATAAGCCAATTTTGTTAATGGAAATAGGTTCCCAGAAATGGTGCATGAGATTATAATTAACTACTTAAAAAGACAGGCAGTATGTTAGTAGAGTGGTAGGTTTAATTCCAAAGCTGTGACAGAAGCAATAAGCAGTCAAAATAGCAAATGACTCTTAAGATTTTTTTTTTTTTATTTGGGTTAAAGGTTTTCCTGCATTGCTGAAAATAAAAGAAAAAAATCACTAAGAGAAAGTTTATATTTGTTACAGCAAACTCTTTGTGCATAAAGCATAGAAAAAATGGTCCAAAATGTGTCCACGACATTTTTTTTTTTTTAATGAATACCGAACGGCTACTTCATTGTATCTAGCACTCTCATGAGCTTTTGATTGTACCATGCTAGGAAGACCAAAGAATCAACTTTAATTTGAGCCACTCAGCTTCAGATTGTTCCGTGGTCATGAACTAAACACTTACCTTAAATATCTAATAATTGTGACAAGATGAGGGATACAGAAAAGCAGAAAAATAACTGATTATATGGTTACTGATTTGTGCCAGCCATAAAAGAACATAATAATAAAGTGTGTACAAATATATAAATCTACTTAGTCACTCATCCAGCATCCATCTATTAAATACCCACTGTGGAAGGCCCTACAGTCAGAATGCTCCTTAGAATTTAGACTTCATCTAGCTTACTTTGGATACATTATCAGGCGGGACCAATCCCTGGAGAAGGACATGAGGCTTGGTAAAGGAGAGGGTCAGTGAAAAAGAGGAAGACCCTCAATGAGATGGATTGACACAGTAGCTGCAACAATGGGCTCAGACATAGCAATGATTGTGAGGACGGTGCAGGACCATGCAACATTTCGTTCTGTTATACATAAGGTCACTCTGAGTTGGAACCAGCTTGGTAGCACCTAAGAACAACAACATGGAAAGCCCTATAGAAATTTTCTAAAGTTATAACGAAAGGATAATTCAACCTTGTACTCAATGAGTTCAGGACAAAATATTAAAGTATGGCCATTGAACAGGAATTGAACTATGCAATAAATCACATAAACATTTAAGAAATCAGGTGAATGCTATGAGACCCTTTCTTTGAGAAGAAAAAAACATGACAACATTTGTACAAATACCAATATAATTCCACATATAATTTTGGGGGTTCACATACCTAGAAAACCCATTTATGGAACCGGGGTTCATGAGTCACAGGTTACAACCCCTGTCCTGGGGGACTTCTCATACCTAACTAAAACCAGTTGCCATTGAGTTGATTCCAACTCATGATGATGTCATATGTGCCAGAGTAGAACTGTACTCCATAGGGTTTTAATGGTTGATTTTTCATAAGTAGATCACCAGGCCTTTTTTCTGAGTTGTCTCTGGGTAACTCAAACCTCCAACCTTTTTATTAGCAGCCAAGATAATGTAACCATTTGCACTACCCAGGTATTCCTATACCTAACTAACTACTATGATTCCTCATTTCATAGCTACCTGACATACTGAGGAAATTTTTTACTATCACGTTTGTATTAGATATATATTGTCACATTAACCTTAACTACTTCAAAATTTAGCAGCTTAAAGCACAAACATTTAATATCCAACATGGTTTCAGAGAATCAGGAACCTTGGAGTGACTCGCCTCAGTGGTTGTGGCTTGGGGTCTCTCATAAGGTTGCAGTCAAAATATCTACTGGTGCTGCAGTCCTCTTGAGGCTTGACTGAGTCAGGAATATTTGCTGCCAAGTTCACTCACATCGCTAATGGCAAGAGGCCTCAATTCCTTGCTGGCTGTTGGCTGGAGGCTGCAGTTCCTGACCACATGTGTCTCTCCTTAAGACTGCTTGTGATATGGCAGCTGGCTTCTCCCAGAGCAAGTTGTCCAAGAGAAAACAAGATAACATGGTGTTTTTGTAAAGTGTGGTCCCAACAGGAGGACAATTCATGAACTGCATCAAAAGAGAATTCTTTATACAACAGTGCTAAAAATGGGACTTCTTTTCATGTTTTTATAAACATGAAGCTCAACTGTTGCTTATAATTTTTTTTAATTTTGTATTTTCCAAGTGTGCACATTGCATACTTTTTGGGGGTATGCTTAGTAATGCTATGTTTTGATCTAGCCTCAGGTGTGAAATAGTCTGATTTAATCTATTGGTCACACACATTAATCCTCATACAACGTGGGAGTGGAATTCACAAGGGCATGAATACCAGGTGGCAGAGATCATTGGGGACTATCTTGGAAGCTGGATACCATAACATTTAAACTATAATAATGAAGATAAAACTGAAATACAGTATTGGGAGTGGTCAAGGGACTTGGAGTATAGCCTAGTTTCTGAAATTAGTTAATAGTATGATATTGACCAAGTTGTTTATCTTCATATGTAAAATGAGAGGCTTTGATTAAGTTTCTCAGGTCTCTTCTAACTTGAATACTGTGTGATTAGATGACCTTCCCATCACAATTTCAAAATGTAGCCATTATAGAGCTATTAAGGAGGGAATTGTAAGACTCAGTCAAACCCAGTATAGAGTTAATTAATAAATGTTCCTAACAAAAGTTAAAAAATAAAACAAATGCTCCCAACTAATGTGATTAGAAAGACACAATTCATTTTACCTCATTATGAAATGCAGTAATTATTGATAATAAATACAACTAGCCATAAATATATTGCTTTTACTATGAGTTTTATTATCTACCTCGTAATTATTAGTAAACTGACAAATAAAACATTAGCAATGCCTTTCAAAAAATTAGTGTTGTTGAGCTGTTTTAAAATGTTAGTGAAACCTAGCATGTATTAAAGCATCTCCAGCTTATATACAACTCCTAACACAAGGCCTACAGTGTTTTCAGAAATCCATTTTCGCTCCTCGTGGGTAGGTTGTCATCAGGAAGCAGTAGTTCATGAACGACTGCCTCAAGGACATTTGAGGAGGATTGCAAGTTATTGGAGTGGAAAAGACTTTTATGGGATCAAAATATATCCTAATATTAACCCTGAGGTCTCTTGTTGCATAGTCAAGCATGGCTGCCTAAAATAGATTGAATAAAACTGGAACCATTAGACAGCTCTGCTTCCCAGGATTAGTGATGGATGGCTCTGGCCAGATGCCATCAACACTAACTTGACCAGTCGTTTCATCATAAAAGTTTCAAGCTGTTGGTAAAGTTCTCTGGCAAACCAACTTATATCGTCTTTGTCAGAGTAGAGATCCTCTGCTGTCAGCAAAAATTGTGGGAGATTACTAATCAAAATGTTGACAGCTGAAAGGATGTAACATTCCTGTCCATTGTAAGATGGTATCACTGGAACCAACTGACATGTTCCTAAAAATCTGAGGGTGAGGTATTCTTGATTTTTCAAAAAAATTAAAATCAGTAAAATACATTTACCATTCAATGTGACTCAACTAATATTTAACAAGGATACTTGAGTAAATAAGATCAACAAGATCTTTGCCCTTAGGTGGCTGATAATCTACCCTATAGAGGGAGACAGAACTTAAACAATTACAGGGTGATGAATAGTAATTATCATAATGAGTTTTCACAATTCTTGCAATGGAAATCATTTCTAGGACCCATAATTTAAAATTTGACAACTAAAATACCTGTTTTGTCTTTGATATTTACAGCTACCACCTTTTTCATTCTCTCTCTCTCTGCCACTCACTTACTCATTCTTGCTCTGCTCTTTGCTTTATGGAAAATTGGATCATATATCTTCTCCCTGCCTCTCAAGAACCTGTCTCTGTCATCCTTTACACTACTCTTGGTTCTGGAGGCTGACTCTGAATGGCTACACAAATAGTCTTCTCTACTCTCAGACTTTCATTTGGGTTTGGTCAATGGGGAGCCACATCAGTGGTAGAAAAGGCAGAGCAGATTGAGCTCAGGGTTTTCATTCCCCCAAGTCCTCATCTTGCTGGGTCACCTATAGTTGACTGAGGCCCTTGACTAATGAGTCACAAAGTCTCTCTCCTCATTCCTTTGTGCCTATCTTGGTAACAGCTCCAGGGTATTATACTGTCTT
Organism: Trichechus manatus latirostris; assembly: GCF_000243295.1. Taxonomy (NCBI): domain Eukaryota; kingdom Metazoa; phylum Chordata; class Mammalia; order Sirenia; family Trichechidae; genus Trichechus; species Trichechus manatus. Next base: position 410,877 of record NW_004443953.1, read on the forward strand.
AGTCATCTAGTGGTGCTGTAACAGAAATACCACAAGTGGATGGTTTTAACAAAGAGAAATTTATTCTCTCACAGTCCAGTAGGCTACAAGTCCAAATTCAGGGCATCAGCTCCAGGAGAATGCTTTCTGTCTCTGTCAATTCTGGAGGAAGGTCCTTGAGATACATCAGTCTTCCCTTGGTCTGGGAGCTTCTCTGCGTAGGAACCTCAGGTCCAAGAGACACCCTCTGCTCCCGGCACTACTTTCTTGGTGATATGAGGTTCCCATGTGTCTCTGCTCACTTCTCTCTTTTATATCTCAAGAGATTGGATTAAGACACTATCTAATCTTTTAAACCTCATCAGTATAACCTCATCATAGTGATAGAGTTTACAACACATAAGGAAATTACATCTGATTACACAATCATACAGTAGTATGAATCATGACCAGCCAAGTTGACAGATATTTTGGGGGGGGCACAATTCAATCCATGACACTATCCCTGTGGTTTCTCTACACACATAGCATATACACTGTTGTTGTGTGCCATCAAGTAGATTCTAAATGTTACCTTTATTCAACTACCCTTGAATTATCCTAATTTGGGTACTCTGTTTCCTACTGGGATACAGACATTTTCAACAAACGTCTCCCTCCTCCTATAAGAACTCCAGGCCCTTCAGTTCTTTCTTCCTCTTGTATTAGCTCTGCTACTGGACCACTTATCTTTTCACTCCCCCAGGGAACATCATATCTAATTTCAGAGAAAAACAAAACAAAAATAGCAAATACAACTAGGTTCTACAAATAAGTATTTGACTGAGACTCTTTATTGGATCACTGGCTGGTGGTTTCTTTGTATTTTTGCTTCTGCCTGTTTCTTCCCACTTTGGTGAGGACAGAGGAGGAAAACTGGCTTTGGAGTGCCAGTGAGAGAGAAGAGGCAAAGGCGAGTAAACCAAGTAAGTACTAGAGATGGATCTCTGTCATAAAAAAATTCATTTATATTACACTGGTAGGGAGTTCTATAATTGAGGGAAAGTAAACTTGGGTCACAAGAAGAAGAGTGGAGGGGCTATGAGGAGAAAGATAAATTCTAAAAATACAGCAAGACAGGGTAACCCTTATTCATACCTGCAACTAAAAGATTAGTGCTTGTTTACATTTAATAAAGGGTCCCTGGGTGGTACAAATGGTTAATGTACTTGACTGCTAACCAAAAAGTTGGAGGTTTGAGTCCACCAAGAGACTCTTCAGAAGAAAGGCCTGGCAATCTACTTCTGAAAAATCGGTCACTGAATACTCTGTGGAGCACAGTTCTATTCTGACCATGAGTTGGAATCAACTCAAAGTCAAATGGCTTTACCATTTAGAGGACAATCACTGGATTCATTTTGGGAGATCAAATACATTTTTGCAAACTTGTGAAGGCAGAGCTAAAGGAAAAATATGTATATATAAGTGTCATTGCTGGCAATTGAAAGCAAGGTCCAAATTACAATTCTAGAAGATGGCACCCATTTAGTTAACGTCTTTTGTCTTGACATTTTGTGGTGTTTACGCCTACTGCTCTTTTGTTTCTGTCCACCGAAGTCTGACCCAAGGTGTAGGGAGAGGCATGTGCTTGCTTCCACCACATTCACATTCCAAACCATGCTGATCATTGTAGGGATGCTGCTTTTATGTACTGCTTGAGCACAGCCTCAACTTCTAATGTTTGGTGTGTTCATTCTTCCTGTATTTGTAACAACCAGTTTACCCACTGCACATGATTCATGTAAAACTGCATTCAGAGCAAATGCAATTCACCTAAGTACACTGAAATCTGCTGATGGCCAGGAAAAAGTTCAGTGCTCTGCCAAATCCATTCAGCTTGAAGTCAGTCAGCCTGCAGTCATTTTCATTGGGCTGTAATGAGATAGTACATTATGGAAAGTGACAAACAAGGATGTGGAAACTTGTAGGAATGTCTGGGTAAAATATAACTAAATAAATAAATAAAGCCTGTGGTCAGTGCAGGACCATGAAACTTGGCACAAACAAAGAGATTTAACTTTTCAGGGGGGGAAAAAATACCTATTCATACATACTGAGATACAGAATATAAAAAATGAAAGCCCAGTAAACCTTCTGAGATTTAAACTGCAGATGTGTGGTTCCTGTTGCTTCCCTTCCAGATGTGTTATCCATCAAAGAGCTACCCTATTAACCCTGCCGGATATGTTGGCTCTATGAGACAGGGCATAGTCATTTCCTTGGTTATCCAGGGATGCCTGGTAGTCAGGCTAATGCAAAGCTTGGGTCCCTGTCAGTGGCTGGCTCTGAAATGCTCCTCACAAGGCAAACCAAGCCTCAAGTGGTCCATGAGTTCACCAGGCCTCAGAGTCTCCAAAGACAGCTGCAAGCCAAGAGATGATTTTCTTCCTTTAGCTGCAGCTGCTCAACTCCGTCTCACCCACAGCTCCAGAAGTTCAGCATAATTTTTGTCCAAGTGATTCTGCGGGCGGCCTGCATCTAGGGAACAATACCACCATTTAGTCAAGCTTATACTGCTAGAGCAAAAACCTAATTCCAACTCTAACACTTTTACTTGCCTTTCAGTTTATCTACTCCATATCCCTGCCTTGTTACATGGTCAGGCCTGTGAGAAGTCATACCTACCTTGTTCAGTGATAAAGTATTTCTTTGTATGATCAAGACATACAGGTAAAATAAGTAAGTAGCTCCTTGGTAAAGGTTTTGTTTAATACCAATAACTAAATCTTGGGTTTTGTTTAATTTGGAGAACATTAGAGTTACATTAATAGTTGCAAATATAAATTAACCTGAAATCCAAAGGACCATAATGTCTTAATAACTTCATTATTTTTTAGACACTGCTTCATCAGAAAGTCAAAGTAGCTAAAATTATTATTTTTTCTTACAAACAAATATATTCAAAATGCATCAAGGAATCATCACAAGAGTAAATAAAACTCCTAAACTGCATGAGGAGGTATGATGTTCATATTCATGTGTACAAGGGAACACTGAGTCCTAGGTATGTAAGTTTACATTATATAATGTTTTAGTGATAAGGATTTTTAAAATAGTTTAATTACAAAAATAGTAAGTGCTCAATAAATATAACTAATATGCTAAACAATAGTCTAAATACAATTGTTGTATCATTTAATTATTATAATTCCATAACATTATCATCTTTTTAATTTGAGAGTATACTAGTATAAAGAGATACAGTAATTTACCCAAGGTCAAAGAACTAGTAAGTGTCAGGGTCAGAATTTAAAATGTGCAATCCATTAATGTACAAGTGGTGACTTGATAAAGAAAATATATATTAAAAAAACCAACATATATATTACTTTACAGTAGTTACAGTAGACTTTCATATTCAATATCTAGTTTACTCTTCATCTAATTTTGTGTGTTAAGTTCAGGGTTGTTATTTTTACCATTATGTAAATGAAATAGATAAAGCATAGAAGATCGACTTTCCCAAAGTCATCCATTTATTATATTCAGGTACATTTGGAACCCAGGTGTAGTTCTTTTGAGATAATTTTTCCTACCCATCCCAAATACTGATCTAAGTGGCATTTCATACAATATAAATTAGAACTCAAATGTTATGAAGCAGATGGAAAATTAGAGCATTGTGATCAATTAATATGTGGTAAATTTTAATTCTAAATGGGGAATGAAAATTATCCATTATTAGTAAGAAATCTATTTTATAGATGGTTTTATTCCCAGACTTAAAAATATGGCCTAACACAAAATAGTGTTTCAAATATTTATTGAGGGAGTAAATGAAAAAATATATATTACAAGACTTATGATAAGATTTTTTGCTTGCTGTTGTTTTTATTTAAACCACTAGAAAATTATCTAACTTTGAATTTAAGTTTTGAATACTTAAAATTTAACCCAAAATTAAGGAATTTAAAAAATAATCTAAAATTGATATATATGTTCATACAGTATGACTTCTTGTAGTGAAGAATGAATAGAATTAACTTTAGCAAAATGTCGGACACAGGGATAACAATTATGCTGTTATAAATTATCATTACTCAGATTAAACATTTGTGTTTTCAAATATAACCAGTTTCTCCATTTTCATTAAATCTCAAAAAAAATACACATAAAAATGACAATCGAGATTCTGTCCAGTCTCAAAATTTAATACTTACGCCCAAATGTTACATTTTTTTAAAACCTTAATACAGTAATTTTTTTTATTGTACTTTAGATGAAGGTTTACAGAAAAAAACTAGCTTCTCATTAAACAGTTAGCACACATATTGTTTTACGACATTAGTTAACCCCACGACATGTCACCACTCTCCGTTCTTGAACTTGGCTTCCCTGTTACCAGCTTTCCTGTCCCTTCCTGTCTTCTAGTCCTTACCCCTGGGCTAGTGAGTCCTTTTACTCTCGTTTTGTTTTATGGGCCTGTCTAATCTTTGTTTTTTGTTTTTCTGTTTTTTATTGTTGTAATTAAATGAAGTTTACATTTCAGGTTAGTCTCTCATACAAATTTTTTTTTACATACGTTGTTATGAGAACCTAATTGTTCAGCCCATTCTGAAACAGCACATTCCTCCTCTCCGCCCCAGATTCCCCATGACCATTCAACCAGCTCCTAACTCTCTCTGCCTTCCCATCTCACCCCTGGACAGAAGCTGCCCCTTTGGTCTCTTGTATCTACTTGACTAAGAGGCACAGTCTTCACGAGTATCACTTTATATACCAAGTCCAGTCCAATCCCTGCCTGAAGAGTTGGCCTTGGAAATTGTTTCAGTTCTCTGCTGATAGAGAGTCAGGGGCCATGCTTTCTGGGGTACCTCCAGTCTCAGTCAGACCATTAAGTCTGGCCTTCTTACTAGAATTTGAGTTCTGCACCCCATCCTTCTACTGCTCCATCAGGGACCCTCTGTTTTGTTCCCTATCAGGGAGTTCATTGGTGGTAGCCGGGCACCATCTAGTTCTTCTGGTCTCAGGCTGATGAAGTCTCTGGTTTATGTGGCCCATTCTGTCTCTTGGGCTAATACTTTCCTTGTGTCTTTGGTGTTCTTCGTTCTCCTTTACTCCCAAGTGGTTGGGACCAATTGATGCATCTTAGGTGGCTGCTTGCAAGCTTTTAAGACCCCAGGGCCTGTCTAATCTTTGGATGAAGGGTGAACCTCAGGAGTGACTTCATTACTGAGCTAAAAGGGTGTCCGGGGGCCTTACTCTCAAGGTTTCTCCAATCTCTGTCAGGCCAGTAAGTCTGGTCTTTTTTTGTGAGTTAGAATTTTGTTCTACATTTTTCTCCAGCTTTGTTCGGGACCCTCTATTATGATCCCTGTCAGAGTAGTCAGTGGTGGTAGCCAGGCACCATCTAGTTGTACTGGACTCAGTCTGGTGTAGGCTGTGGTAGTTGTGGTTCATTAGTCTTTTGGACTAATCTTTCCATTGTGTCTTTAGTTTTCTTCATTCTCCCTTGCTCCCAAAGGGGTGAGACCAGTGAAGTATCTTAAATGGCTCTAATACAGTCATTTTTAAACTTTACTGTGCATAAGAATCACCTGGAAGACTTGTTGGAGCCCTGGTGGCATAGTGGTTAAGAGCTCGGCTGCTAACCAAAAAGTTGGCAGTTCGAATCCACCAGCTGCACCTTGGAAACCCTATGAGGCAGTTCTACTCTGTCCTATAGGGTCATTAGGTGTCGGAATCGACTCGACAGCAACAGTTTGGAGGACTGGTTAAACCACAGATTGCTAGGCCCTATTCCAGGAGTTTCTGATTCAGTAGGTCTGGAACTAGGCCAGAATTTGTTTAATCAGTTACCAGGTGATGCCAATACTGCAGATCTGTGGACCACACTTTGTGAACCCCTGCTATAGTGGAAAGTCCTACACTTATCTTGAACCCTTACTTTAAAATTAAGGATAGAGGATACCAGATTGTCACCAGTTCACAGATCTTAACCACTATCCTCTCTTCCCACGTTAATCTCCAGATTTGTCCTGTATCCTAGATAATTTATGTTATAGCATCATTAGATTTCCTGAACTAATAGGTTCCAATATAACTGCAGAGCTTTATATTGAATTAGTATAAATTCTGCTTGTATGGAGGATCCAATGATTATCAAGTAGTGTAAGAAGTCAAAATGCTAAATCACTACAATTGGTTTTTCCATCTAATCAAAATATTTTGAAAAGTACATATAATTAAAAGTGCAGTGTTTTACCATTGTCCAGCAAAGGAGCAACTAGGTATTGCTAGTACAAGTAAATCAATATAACAAAAGGTATTAGATGTTTTCATTTGACTATATCCACAGAGGTATCAGGTGTAAACATCAACTGCCACTGGTAGCACTGACTACAAGTAATTAATATGACCTTGAAAAACTTACTTCACTTCTCAAAGCCTTGCTTTTTTTTTTTTTTTAAACATTTTATTATGTTTTAGGTGAAAGTTTACACAGCAAATTAGTTTCCCTTTCAGCAATTCACACACACATTGTTGCGTGACATTGGTTGCTACCCCTGCAATGCGTCAGCACTCTCCCCATTTCCACCCTACCTTCCTCATTTCCGTACCTACGGTTTCCCTGCTCCTCCTTGCCTTCTCATCTTTGTTTTTAAGCAAATGTTGCCCATTTGTTCTCATATAGTTGATTGTTCTAAGGAGCACATTCCTCACGGGTGCTATTTTTTATTTATTGGCCAATCTATTATTCGGCTGAAAGTAACCGCTGGAAGTGGCTTCAGTTCCAGGTTAAAAGGGTGTCTCAAGGGTTCCTCCAGTCTCTGTCAGTCCAGTAAGCGTAGCCTTTTTTTATGAATTTGAGTTTTGTTCTACATTTTTTTCTCGTTCTAACCAGGACCTTCTATTGTGTCCCTGGTCAGAAAGGTCATTAGTAGTAGCCAGGCACCATGCAGTTCTTCTGGTCTCAGTCTAGAGGAAGTTGTGGTTCATGTAGACCATTAGTCCTGTGGACTAATTGCTTCCTTAAGCTTTTGGTTTCCTTCACTCTCCTTTGCTCCAGATGGGAAGAAACCAATAGTAAGTAGTATCTTAGATGGCTGCTCGCAAGCTTTTAAGGCCCCAGATTCTACTCACCAAACTAGGACACAGAACATTATCTTTCTGAACTATGTTATGCCAATTGATCTAGGTATCCCCTAAGACTATGGTCCTTAGCCTTTAAGCTCAGTAACTCAGTCCCAAGAGGTGTTTGGATATGTCTAAGAAGTTTCCATAACTGTACCCCCATGTACTCTATTATATATATGAATATATAGGTAGCACATATAAATACGTATATAAAAATGCCCACAACTATACATATGTATGCATGCAGATGTACTCCCATAAGCCTTCCCTCACCTATATAGCATACATATCTATCTGTGTGACCACTCACAAAGTTTTGGTTGTTATTACTGTTGTTGCAGAATTGCATGTTATAGAATTTACCGTAGTTGTCCTTTATTCTTGTGTACCTTTCAGAGTCTTGCTCCCTCCTCTTCCCATCCCTGATAACCATCAAAGAATGTTGCTTTCTGTGTGTAAACCTATTCTTTACTTGTTATAAAAGTGGTATCATACAATATTTGTCCTTTTGTAATTGACTTATTTCACTCAGCATAATGTCCTCTGGATTCATATGTTATAAAATGTTTCACAGACTCATCATTATTCTTTATTGCTGCATAGTATTCCATTGTATGCATGTACCACCTTTTGTTTATCCATTCTTCCGTTGATGGACACTTAGGTTGTTTCCATCTTTTTGCTATTTTGCTATTGTGAATAGTGCTGCCATGAACTATTCATGTCACTGCTCTTATTTCTCTAGGATATATACCTAGGAGTAGGATTACTGAATCATATGGTATTTCTATTTCTAGGTTTTTGAAGAAGCACCATTCCATTTTCCATAGTGATTGCACCGTTTTACAATGCCACCGGCAGTGTAGCAGTGTATTTAAGAGTTCCAATTTTCCTACAACCTCGACAGCATTTGTTGTTTTCTTTTTTAATCAGTGCCATTTCTTCAAGGGTGAGATTGTATCTTACTATGGTTTTGATTTGCATCTCTCTGTGGCTAATGATCGTGGGCATCTCTTCACGTGTTTGTTAGCCACCTGAATATCTTCTTTGGTGAAGTGTCTGTTCATGTTCTTTGCCTATTTTTTGATTGAATTTTTTGTTGTTGTTGTTGTTGAAGTATTGAAGTTTTGTATATATTTTAGAGATTAGACCCTAGTCAGATATGTTATTGTCAAAAAAATTTTTCCAGTCTATAGGTTCTCTTTTTATTCTTTTGGTAAAGTCTTTTGATAAGTACTTAATTTATGGAGGCCCCAGTTATCTAGTTTGTCTTCTATTGTTTCTGAATTTTTAGTTATGTTTGATATTGTTTGATAGTGTGTTTATGCCACAAATCAGGACCCCTAGCTTTGTCTCTATGTTGTCTTCCAGGAACTTTATAGTTTTAGGTTTAACATTTAGGTCTTTGATCCATTTTGAGTTAGTTTTTGTGTATGGTGCGAGGTATGGATTCTGTTTCATTTTTATGCAAATAGATATCCAGTTTTGCCTGCATCATTTGTTAAAGAGACTATCTCTTCCCCACTGAATGGATTTTGACCCTTTGATGACGATCAGCTGTCCATAGCTGGATGGATTTACTTCTGGGTTCTCAATTGTGTTCTATTGGTCTGTCGGTTGTACCAGTACCAGGCTGTTTTGATTACTGTGGCTGTATTGTAAGTTCTGAGCTTGGGAAGTGTAAGGCCTCCTAATTTGTTCTTTTCTTCAGTAATGCTTTAGCTATTCAGGGCTTATTTGCTTTCGGTATAAAGTTCGAGATTAGTTTTTACATTTCATTGAAGAATGTTGTTGGGATTTGGATTGGGATTGCATTATACCTATAGATCACTTTGGGTGGTATTGACATTTTCACAATGTTAAGTCTTCCAATCCATGAGCATGGTATGTTTTCCCATTTGTGTAGGTCTCTTTTGGTTTCTCAAAGTAGTGTTTCGTAGTTTTCCTGGTATTAGTCTTTTGCATCCCTGGTTAGATTTATTCCCAAGTATTTTATCTTTTTGGGTGCTACTGTAAATGGTATTGTTTTCTTGATTTCCTTTTCAGAGTTCTACTTGTTAGTGTAGAGGAATTCAATTAATTTTTTTAGGTTGATCTTGTACCCTGCCACTTTTTAATGAATTCTTCTATTAGTTCCAGTAACTTTGCTGTGTAATCTCTGGTATTCTCCATCTACAGGAACATGTCATCTTTAAATAGGGGTAGTTTTACTTCTTTCTTAGCAATTTGGATGCCCTTTATTTCCCTTTTTTGCCTTATTGCTCTTGCTAGGACTTCCAGTACAATATTGAATAAGAGTGGTGATAATGGACATCCTTGTCTAATTCCCATTCTCAAGGAGAATGCTTCCAACCTCTTTCTGTTGAGAATGATATTTGCTGCTGGTTTTGTATACATGTCCTTAATTATGTTGATGAATTTCCCTTCTATTCCTATTTTGCTAACAGTTTTTATCAGGAAAGCGTTTTGTATTTTATCAAATGCCTCTTCATCAATTCAGATGATCATAGGGTTCTTTTCCTTTGTTTTATTTTTGTGGTGAATTATGTTGATTGACTTTCTAATGTTGAACCACCCTTGCATCCCTGGTATGAATCCCAGTTGACTGCGATGTATTATATTTTTGATACGCTGTTGTATAGAATTTGGTTGAGAATTTTTTTTTTTTATTGTACTGTAGGTGAAGATTTACAGAACAAATAGTTTCTCATTAAAAAGTCAGTACACATATTGTTTTATGACATTGGTTAACAACCCC
>NW_004443953.1:420829-467873 GCF_000243295.1 Trichechus manatus latirostris
CATATTGTTTTATGACATTGGTTAACAACCCCACAACATGTCAACCCTCTCCCTTCTTGACCTTTTTTTTTTTTTGGTGAAAATACACATAGCCAAAGTTACACCATTTCAAAAATTTCTCCATGCACAATTCAGTGACATTGATTACATTCTTCCAGTTGGCTGCTATTCTCACTTTAAATGAAGGTTTACAGAACAAAACAGTTTCTCATTAAACAGTTAGTACACATATTGCCCTATGACAATGGTTAACAACCCCACTACGTGTCAACACTGTCCTTACTCAGAATTTGGTTAAGAATTTTTATGTCTATACTCATGAGGGATATAGGTCTGTAATTTTCTTTTCTTTTTTTTCTTTTTTGTGGTATCTTTGCCTGGCTTTGGTATCAGGGTTATGCTGGCTTCATAGAATGAATTAGGAAGTATTCCTCCTTTTCTACATTCTGGAATAGTTTGTGTAGAGTTGGTGTCTACTCTTCTATGAACATTTGGTAGAACTCTCCAGTGAAGTTGTCTGGTCCAGGGCTTTTTTTTTTTTTTTCTTTTTACCTGTTGGGAGGTTTTTTTTTAATGACATCTTCAATTTCTTCTTTTGTTGTGGGTCTATTTAAGTTTTCTACCTCTGTGTTATTTTAAGTAGACAGTGTGTTTCTAAAATTTGCCCATTTCTTCTAGGTTTTCAAATTTGTTAGAGTTCAATTTTTCGTCATATTCTATAATGATCCTTTTTGTCTAGGTTGGTTCTGTTGTAATGCCATTTATTTCATTTCTTATTTTGGTTATTTATGTTGTCTTAAGCTGTGTTCTCTAGAGAAGCAAAACCAGCAAGGTGTATAAATATATATATATATAGAGAGAGATTATATCAAGGAAACAGCTCATGCAATTGTAGAGGCTAGAACATCCCAAGTCCGTGGTTCAGGGTAGAGGCCTCTCCCAAGTCACACAGCTGCAGAAGCTGGCAAGCCCAAGATCGGCAGGTTGGAAAGCCGGACTCCGGCTCACAGGCTGTGCAGATCGACAAATCCCAGGTTTGGCAGATAAACTGACAGCTCAAGTCCCAAGAACGGGAGATGAGACAACAGGAAGCAGCCACAGCATCCAGAGAGAGCAAAACGCCAGAACATTTGCTTATATATAGATGCGGGCCACACCCCTAAGGAGACTCCGTTTCATCTGATTGGCTACTCACAGTATATTCAATCATGGGAGGGATTACATTAAAACATGGAGAATCATGGCCCAGCCAAGTTGACACACAATCTTAACAATCACATATGTCTTCTCATTTTTTTCCTTTGTCAGTTTGACCAGTGCTTTGTCAATTTTTCTGATGCTTTCAAAGAATCAACTTAAGTTTTGTTGATTCTTTCTATTGTTTTCATATTTTCTATATCATTTATTTCTGCTCTGGTCTTTATTCCTTCCTTTCTCCTGGTGACTGTGGACTTCTGTGATGCTCATTTCCTATTTATTCAAGTTGTAGGGTTAAGTTATTGATTTTAAATCTTCCTTTTTTTTTGATGTATTTATTGCTATAAATTTTCCTCTGAGCACTGCGTTTTCTGTGTCCCAGAGGTTTTGGTATGTTGTGTCTTCACTCTCATTTGATTCTAAGAATTTTTTAATGTCATTTTTAATTTCTTCTATGACTCAGTAACTTTTAGGTAAGGTGTTATTCAGTTTCCATGCATTTATTTTTTTTTCCTTGTTCTTTCTGTTATTGATTTCTAGTTTTATAGAGTTATGGTCAGAGAAGATGCTTTGCATTATGTCAATGTTTTTGAATTTACTGAGGCTTGCTTTGTGTCCTAGAATATGATCTATTATGGAGAATGATCCATGCTTGCAGGAGAAGAATGTGTACTGTGCTGCTATTGGGTGGCGCATTCTGTACATGTCTATGACGTCAAGTTGGTTGATTGTATTAATTTAGATCTTCTGTATCTTTATTGAGTTTCTTTCTAGTTGTTCTGCCCATCATCAAAAATGATGAGTTAAAGTCTCCAACTATCATTGTAGAAATGTCTATTTCTTCTATTCTGTTAGACTTTGGTTTATGTATTTGGAGCTCTGTCATTGGGTGCACAAATATTTATTACTGTTATCTCTTCTTGGTGGATTGATCCTTTAATCACTATATAATGTCCTTCTTTGTCTCTTATAATGGATTTTCATGTAAAGTCTATTTTATTTTAAATTATTATTGCTACTCCTGTTCTCATTTGGATATTGTTTGCTTGATATATATTTTTCCTTCCTTTAATTTTTAACTTGTTTATGTCTTTGTGTCTAAGGTCTCTCTCTTGTAGGCAACATATGATGAATCATGTTTTTTTTTATCCATTCTACCACTCTGTCTCTTGACTGGTGCATTTAATCCATTTACATTCAGTGTGATTAACAATAGGTAAGCATCATTGCTGTCATTTTGATATGCTTTTTTTTTTGGTGTTAATGGTTTCTTTGTTGCTCTTAATTTTCTGTGCTGAGTTCATTTTCTATATGGATTTCCTTTGCTATCAATCCTTTTTGCTGAGTCTTTTTGGTTTCTTCTTTATTTTGGTGAGTAGATACACTAATTTTCTTGTGATTACCCTGAATTTTACCTTAATCCTCTTAAAATTAAAACAATCTGTTAAAACTTGGAATTGCCTTGACTTTCTTCCCATATGGAATTTCTATAACTACCTCTTTTATTCTCCCTTTTTGTTTTGAAGTTGTCATCATTTACAGCTTAATTCCTCTGGTTCCCTGTACTCAGTTTTTTAACTTTATTTTTCTTTTGTGAAGTCTCTATCTGGGTTGGTATCTGGGTGATATTATCTTGTATCTTTATCTCAGGTTGTTGTCTGAGGTCACTGGTTCTTATCTAAAGGACTCCCTTTAATACATCTCATAAGGTTAGTCTGGTTTTTAGAAATTCCCTTAGTTTCTGCCTATCTGGGAATGTTTTACTTTTGCAATCATTTTTGAAAGATAATTTTGCTGGCTATATGATTCTTGGTTGGCAATACTTTTCCTTCAGGATGTTGTATATGTCATCCCATTGCCTTCTTGCCTACATGTTTTCTGACGAAAAATCAGTACTTAATCTTATTGGTGTCCCTTTGTAAGTGATGTTTCATTTTTCACAAGCTCCTTTCATAATTCTTTCTTTGTCTTTGGTTTTGGAAAGTTTGATTATGATATGTCCTGGTGAATTTTTTGGGAGGTCTGTCCTGTATGGCTCCCTATTTGAAACCACCAGCAGCTCTGCAGAAGAAGGATGTGGCAGTCTATTTCCATAGAGATTTACAGCCTTGGAAACCCCATAGGGTCACCATGAGTTGGAATGGACTCAATGGCAGTGGGTTTGGCTTTTGGTAATCCTGTATGGGATTCATTGAGCTTCTTGGATGGTAACTGTCTTAGTTATCTAGTGCTGCTATAACAGAAATACCACAAGTTGATGGCTTTAACAAAATTTATTCTCTCACAGTTTTGGAGGTTGGAAGTCTGAATTCAGGCACCCACTCTAGGGGAAGGCTTTCTCTCTCTTTGAACTCAGGGAGAAGGTCTTTATCTCCTTTAAACCTCTGTGGGCCCAGTGTTCCTTGGCAATCTCCATGTGTCTTGGCATCAATCCTCCTCTGGGTCTAGGAGGTTCTCAGCACAGGGTCCCTATGTTCAAAGGATGTGGTCTTCTCCCAGCTCTTCTTTCTTGGTGTAGTGAGGTCTCTCTCCTTTCTGCTCACTTCTGTCACCTTTTATCTTTGTAAGATAAAAAGTGTTGCTCAAGCAAAGGTGTGACTTGAGTAAGGGTGTCACTTGAGGAAGGATGTGACTTGAGTAAGGCTGTGACTTGGGTCATGCCCTTTAGTAAGGGTGTGACTCAAGATACACCCTACACTAATCCTGCCTCATTAACATATAGAGGTTTAGGATTTACAATACATAATTACACAATATACAAAATGGAGGACAATACACAATACTGGGAATTAGGGCCTAACCAAGTTGACACAATTTTTTTAAAAAATTTTTTTTTATTGTACTTTAGGTGAAGGTTTACAGAACAAATAGTTTCTCATTAAACAGTCAGTACACATATTGTTTTATGACATCAGTTAACAACCCCATGACATGCCAAGTTGACACATATTTTGAGGGGACACAGTTCAATCTATGTCAGCAACTTTCTCATCTTTCATTATATTTCAGAAGTTTTCAGCCAATATATCTTCAAAAATTATCTCTCTACTTTTCCCCCCTCCTTTTCTGGAATTCCTATTACGTGTAAATTATTCCTCTTGATGGTGACCCACATAACTCTTAGGCTTTATTTTTCTTCCTTCTTTTTTAAATTGTTTCTCAAACATATTAGTATCAAGGGATTTGTCCTCTATTGCACTGATTCTTTTTTCTGTTGTTTCAATTCTACTTTTGTGTCCTTCCATCGAGTTATCTATCTATTTCTGACATTTTATTGTTAACCTGAATTTCTAGTTGCTGTTTTTGTATGGTTTCTGATTGTCTATTGAGTCTTTCATTTTGTTCTTGTATTGTTTTTCTGAATTCTCTAGGGTTTTTTTTCTTTGTTTTCCTTGATCTTTAAAAAACAAACAAACAAACAAATCCATTGCCATCGAGTTGATTCCAACTCATAATAACCCTATAGAACAGGGCAGAACTGCCCCATAGCATTTCCAAGGAGCAGCTGGTGGATTCAAACTGCCAACCTTTTGGTTAGCAGCTGGAGCTCTTAACCGCTGCATCACCAAGTCTTTTGAATTCCTTCTCAGGTAAATTCTGTTATTATTTCTTCTGGAAAGTTTTCTTACCCTTTATTTAGTTCACTTATTTGAACCAACTTTTCTTTTTTTTGTTTTTTATATGATGAGTTATTGTCTGCTGTCTCCAAAGCATTAAGGTGTTACTTTTACATATATATTTATTTATTAATTATATGTTTCTTTCATCCTGATTTTTTGTTTTGTTTTGTTATGATATGTCAGAGCGGGTGGGGCAGGCGTGCTCTGTTGATTGTTGGACTGGTGGTACAGGACTGCTCACCACCTGTTGCCAGGTGGGCGGGGTGGTGGAGGGCGGGGCAATTCTGCATTACTGTTCACCAGGCATGCTTGATGGCTGGCAGCAGGCTGGGCAGGCATGAGCTGCTGCCTATCATCATCCCAGCAGCATGGGAGCACATGATGGTGCTCACCAGGTGGGCAAGGCAGTGGGCAGTGTGGTTGTGGCAGGTGACCAGCAGAATGGGCACACCCACTGCCACACATCCAGTGGGCCACTTGTGCGGTGGGTGGGAAGTGGGCAGAGGGGTATGGCGGGTGACCAGGGGTACAGGAACACTCTCTGCTGCTTGCTGGGCGGGCAAAGCAGCAGACAGATGGTAGGCGGGGCTGAGGGGGAGAAGGCGGGCTCATATCATGATCACCAGGTGGTCAGGGTGGCAGGGGTAGGGAGGTTTCCACTGCTAATCATCAGGAGGGTGGAGGAAGAGGGAGAATGTTCCTCTGGTCACCGGGTTTCGGTGCCCGTGTACTACCCATTGGCTGCAGCCAGCAATCAGGACCTGGCGCTCACCTAGTGCAAGGGGGGAGGCTGCCCAGAGTCCAGTCGGGCAGGGGACCTCCTGTTGACAATCTACAGATCTATTTCTCTGTGTGGTGAGTAATGGTCACTACCTTAATGGTCAGAGACTACCACTGGTGAGTAAACCTGGCTACTAGACCCTGGCTCCCTCCTTGCTCTGTGGATGCCAGGATCCCTGGAGCTCTCGCCCTACTTCCTGTACTTTTCTTCCTCAGATCTGGTTCCTGTCCTGCTCACCTTGCTTCTCTCTGCATATGTCTACACAGTTTTTCTGTCCCGTATTAGGAATTCTGTGAAGTTACCTTCCTGTGCTCCTCACCCGGGGTTGCTGGTGGCTTTGTGTTGGGCCAGGTGGCTGGGCACTTCTGTTTTATATCTCTCCTTGTTTGCCTTTTTCATTCAGTTTCTTCTTCTAGTCAGTGCTTGAGCTAATTTTTATCCTTTCATTTGATGCTCAGTGTTCCAGGATTGTCATCTGTATCTGTTTCACTTAGTTTCTCAGGTCTTTGCTCTAGATGGCTGGCATGGTGTGTCTGACTAAGCTTCCATTTTGGGCCATCTCCCCTCCATACCTTGCTTTTGTTGTAGTAAAAATTATTTTGGCCATAACACTGCAAAATCTGCAAAACCTTTGAGAAACACAAATGACTACAGAGGGTACACTGTGGCCAATTCAAGGTTGAAAATGATACTTAATTAAAACAAACAAAAAATATAGAAAAAAATATGCAGAACATTATTAAAATGCCAGGGTTAATTAAAAAAATGAAGATTTAAAAAAATCTATATTTGTAAAAATAAAGACATTTAAGGCAGAGATGTGCTATCTGATTGGGAATATTAAATAAATGCCAGAATTAGTAATAATGAGATTATTATATATGTGTCCTTTATGGCTTTAATTCTGATACTACTTCCAACAGCCTGGTTTTCAGATGAAGAAACTGAGGTTCAAAGATATGGCCTAAGGACCGTCAAACAGTGTGTCAAATAATGTCTACGTATTTCCAACATAGAGTTCAGCTACATACATTACAATAACCTGGTTTACTAAACAGGCCTATGGTATTCAGGTTCAGATATAACCTCTTAGGTCTAATATTCATATAGTCCCCAGTGGCTCATACTTTACTATGCATTCCTTTCTTGATTACAGATTTGTATCACCACAGTAGAATTTTTATACTAATTAATGCACATGTATGTCTAGACACTTTTATTTATTTAAACAATAACAACAGGAACTATTATAAAATTGTAATACATTATAAAAACACATCTATTCAGTGACTAACAACTCAAAACCATCTTTCTGTTTGAGGAAATTTGTTAAATTGCAATTCTATCTTTTTTTCTCCATTGTCAATTAAGGATAACTGTTTCTATCTATTCAAAGAAATATATTGAGCATTAAGGAATTAACACATGCAAAGACTATGTTGCTTTCCTGAAATACATGCAAAATAGGGTATTTCAGTATGCTGTACCCAGCTTAGCCAGGCTTCTTTCTGCTTTACCTGCTATGGAAGTTTCTACATTTGTAAGATTTCTATTGCATTCTAATTATCCACATTACTTTTCTTCTTTCTCTTGTTAAAGTAGTTGAGTATCTCAGTCATTGAAGGTTATCAATGATTTCATTACTTTCATACCTCTCCTAATTTATTAGCAAGCGTATTTTCTATCTCTTTTTTTACTGATATGATTGTAAAACCTCATCTTTATTTTTTTCTTAATGCCTTTTGCTTTCCTTATCTCAGGCTGCCTTCTGTATCTTAAATTTCCTGAAAGCCTTATTGGATGAAATATATTCTTTTTTGGTTCCCATACTACTTCTCTGCTGGTAAGTCTTTTAACACTATATGTATATAGTATTTATTTATGTTTATTAATCTTCACTTCCCTTCCATTTTAGAGATGTATTTTATGCTTTCATTGGCCTTATAGTTAATAGGAAGGGGACTCAAATTAATGTCAATTCACATGATATAATCATAAATTCTATTAATAGTCTAGTCTTCTGTCTTGGGCTATTTATTATTCTCTATCTAAATAATAGATATATATCAAACAATGCTCATTTTATTTTTGCCCACATATTCCTTTAACATTGCATTTAATGTCCTTAGATTTTTAAGTGGTTAAATAGAGTAATGAATCAGACTCTATTTATCTACTTTGGGAAAATAAGAGCAAACACTGTAAAAAATAAAGACTAATAGCTTGTAAGAATTAATGTAACCTTTAAAATAGCAAACTTATTTCCAGTGAGTAACTTAAGCCCTAGCTTACCATTTTGAAAATGTAAAAACTCTATGATTAGAAACTCAGATATAAGATTAAAAAAATAAACTAGTTGAGTTTTTTTATCCTCAAGTAACATTTCACAGAAAGTTGTTGCATTTGACATACAATTAAGATGTTGGGCCATACTTAAAGTCATGCCTATGGGAGAGTTATCCGTCCTTAGTTTCTGCTGGAGGGACCATTACATAAAGATCATATAAGTGCCCCCTCCCTACAGTTGGCTTTCCCAGGACATATGATCCAAAAACTGCCAAATCACAGGTTGGCCAGTAATTTTGGGGGTGGTCAGCCTTAAAAGTTCTATCCTAACTGAGCTTAGCCAATCAATTCTTATTCTTGCTTCTATAAATCTTAAGAGAATTATGTAGTTATCTGTAAAATTTAAAATGCAAGGTTTGTACACAGAGAGGCAAGATTAAGTAAACATTAAGAAAAATTACGTAGAAACTAGAAAAATGAAATGTTGAAAAAGTATCACAGTTTCTCAATGGGCAGGGATCTGGGGTATATCTCTGAGAAAGTGGATTCTTGGCACATGAATAGAATAAGCTTGGAAATATCTGGCAGGAGATTCACAGTAGAGGAGAAAAAGACTGAGAGACACAGACACTTTGGAAAGTCATTAAGAAGTAGTAACAGTGGTCACTAGAGTGAAGAGTCACAAATTCTTGCTACTGTAATTGCTAGAATGGTCTTAGATGTACAACTTTCATATATTTTCAGTATCTCTAAAGCCACAAGCTAACGTATTTTCCAACCTAAGGTTTTGATTAGCTTTTCTCTTACTCTCGCATTTATCTTTATAGTAAACTATCACCAACTTGAGCTATCTTGAGTGAATTTTTTTTCTTTATAACCAAGATAAGGCCAGAAAAATACTCATTCTGGTTTGTTCATTTCAGAAGTATTTTTGATTACCTGAAGTGTACAAGAGACTGTACAAAATATAGAATATATATTCAAAGATGAATAGTACACAAATTCTAATCTCAAGGAACTTGTCATCTAATAAAAATTAAAAAATAATCCCAAATTTAATTAAGCTCAAACAACCCATAAAATGCACCTGAAAAACAAAAAGGTTAATGTCCTCAGATAGGGAAGTTTCCTCCATTTTCTTCCTATAGTATACTCTGCTCTTAAGAGTATTCTGTGGTAAAGCTCACATATAATAGAGGTAATGCTTGATCCCAAACACTAAGCTTAAGTAAAGAATACAGAATAAGTTTTAAGGAATAAAAATGTGGTTTTCCCCTCATATCAAATAATTGAGACTGATAGGAAACTGACAATATAGCCTTATAGCATGATTTTATTGTCCAGAAAATAAATATGATCACTGTTCCAATTCAGTTAATAACAAGTGTATCTAAGTATTCCACATGAAAATTTTTACCTTTTATTAAGTGATATCATATTTTGAAAATCATATCACTTGAAAAATCAGCCTTCACAAAAAAATCTCTTCAACAAAAAGAGAAAAGGATCTTTTTTAAAGATGACAGTTGTTCAGAGCTTGATATTGTCTGAGAACACTGCAGGAATTATCTGAAGTCATCATAATCATGAGTAATTATGAATGAGGACTATTCTGATTGCACTGACAAGACAAGGAGAAGCAGGCTAAGGGGGCAGCAGATGGGATTCAGATTAAAAAATTAGAATGACATCTCGACTCTAACTGAAATATGCTTTTTTGGCAAGAAAAAGAAATCCCTGTTTCCAGCAATTTCTCAGGACAATGAAGACTACAGTACAGTACTTTAGTGCAAAAATTTGGATTTCGGTTTTCCACTTGAATTAACTTCTAAATGTGATTCTAACTGTATTTTTTATAAAAGTCACTCATATACTTCAAATAATACCATACTTTGCAGTAATAAATTAAATATGTAGACACAGACACCAATAGGTATATATCCACAACTGCCTATCTAGCTTTTCAAAGAAGATTTATGATTATTTCCTGAAAGGATACATTTTGCTTTAAATGCTTACTAATCCATTCATAAAATATTCATTGAACACTGGTTATGTGCTAGACCCTAAGATGGCTCTTGATATTTAGAAGAAAAGATCATTAGCTAAACGTACTACCCTGAGTTACTCTGCCTTTATGCATCACGTCAGGCAGTGACAAAGGGACAGAGCTAGTTAGTTTTATTGAAGTAGCTTGTCTTTTTTTGTTGTTTTCACATAATAGCAGTCAAATAAACAGTTCTATATATGGAAATACAAGGGGGAAAGAAAAAACCCATATTCTCTTTATTGCACAAAATCTCAGGATGCTTCACAATGAGGACCCCCTACAAGCAAAACAAATTGACTAAACTAAGTTACAATATTGATTATATTCCTTTATTTTTATTCAATCAACACTGCTTTAACTCTAGAGCCAAGCTATCAAAATGACTGATTAAATACTATTAAATTGGGTCAATAATAGAATAGTATATAGATCTAAATTTGCTTTTAATAATCTTGGAGTTTTGTTTTACTTTCTTGAGCAATAAAAAGTGAAAAATGTCAATTACATGAAGTGTACTCAAACACTGCACAGTGCAGAGAGTTGGGATTAGATAGTTTATGAACGCAATCTTACTTTATATAAATAAAAACAATGGCGATGATGAGTTCTTTAAAAAGAATGAATCAGACAGATAATCACAATTTTGTATTCAGAAATGTAAGCCATAAAAAGAATCAAGTGCATAAAATAGTCTCCCCACTGAGCATCATATTTTGTATTATCTTGTACAGGAGATGAAATTTACAAAAGAAACATTTTACCTTTAATGAACTCTAATTTCGATAATCGAGTTGCCAATTAACAGAGTAATTGCAAGGGTAGATTAATGTCACAATTCTCATTCAGTTATTTTACATCCACTCTCTATGTACGTGGTAAATATTCAGAGTACTTTTTTTTTCTTTAGCATTTCCTCAACTCAGATTTTACCTTAATGTTAATTGACAAATTTGGAGGGCACACTTTACTACAAGAGCCTGAGAACCTGATCCCATCATTAAAAGCACCCCAGGAAGAAAAAGCCAAATGCAAATTTCAACTGACCTTTGCGGAAACAACTCATATTATTTTGCATCAGTAGCCACTAGAGATTTGTCTGGCTATATATGGATTTCCACATCTGTCAGCTATAAGTGCACTTCATCTGTCTGCTAAATCAGAGAGCCAGAAATAGATGACAGTGATCAAGCCTCTGAGCTTCTCTTAAATTAGCCACATCATGAGGTGAAGTTAGTTTCTCCACTGGGCTTTCATTCTAAAGGTTTACCCTAAGAAACTTAGAGGAAAGAACACATCAGAAAAGCAAATAGAGTCTTATCTCTTCCACTAGGTAATTTTTTTTGTTTTTAATTGGAAGGGAGTGCTGACCAGACAGCCTGTCCAGGGTAGGTCCTGCTGGGAGAACTGAGCATAAATTACTCTTGTTTGCAGCTACCTCTGCTCTGCCACCAAAACCCAACAGCAGCAAGAGAGCTATAATGAACCTCACCTGTGTCCAGATTTCCCTCCAGATCCCCTTTACTACCTCCTACTGTGTCTTTCCTTTGTGGACTGATTTTAAAAAAGTAAAACCTTACTCATCGTTGGATATAAGTCCAGGGTGATATGCACGCCAGCTGCTAGTGTAGAAAATGCATTGATTGCTTTCCCTTATTCCTTTCCATCTCCACTTTTCATTAAATAAAGGGTCAGTGTGATGAGATAGGAAAGCACAACCACCTGTAGAAGACAGCACACTTCTGCCTAACATTTGGCTTCTCAGTTTGACCATTAGACTTTAGAAAATATTTCCTAAACTAAGGTTAAGGAAAAGCAAGACATCTCCAGGTCACTCTGGGTAACATCTGGGTATTATTTTCCACAGTGTGGTCAGTTAGAAAGAAAAGAGTTTATAGGAGGAAAGATGTGTAGAGGAACATCTTTTTGTAGAGAGTAAAGGAAAAAAATTGTTTTCAGTTAGTTGGAAAACTAGAGCCCCCTTTGTGGGACAAAAGTCGGGGCCATTATTTTTAAGCACAAAGGATAGCAAAAAAGTTTAAAACCTGCATTCATGTTTCAAGAGAATCCATCCTTTACTGCTGCCAGGTACAGGGTCTTTAGCCCAACAGTAAGACTGTGTCTCTTAGGTCATCTGACACTTAGAGGTGCTGAGTGTTGAAAATTATTCAGCTAATTGTGGACAAGATACCTTAGCCAGACGTCCCACATTCTATCCTCGATGCATGGAAGATGTTCAACTTCTTCCAAATGACCTTGATTTTATGGCAGATTTAGGGAGTGTCAATGAAATATACGTGTATGTAGCACATAACCAGCTTATTATAATTCATTATATGGGTGTTAACATTGCACTTCTTGGCAAGCCAAGGAATTCTTGATGCCTGCCAAATGTCATTTTCTAGCCAAAAACTCTTAAGGTAATGTCATCAATTTCTTCTACATTAAGGTTAATAATCAAGGAGGGCCTCCAAATTCATAGTAATGTATTTAACATGATTACTCAGAGCAATTGTATATGAACTATAACTCAGTACCTGTTGCCCTTACAAAGACAATAACTACATTAATAATTGTTCTACCTTCTTTCTAACTGTGAGATTATCTGGTGTTATTATCTTCTGGTTTTTTATAAGTCCACATTTTACGAGAGTTGGAATTTAACTTAGGCCAGACGGAAGGAGCAGAAAGAGGAGGAGGAGGAAAAGCATCTCATGATGGCACTATTACTTTATGAAATACATCTATTTTTACTTCTTAGAGGAAATTTCCTCTATCATCCCTGTTTATATCCTTGATATTTTCTCTCAAGAACATGTTTGAAGCTTCTGAGCAAGTTCAAGAGAGACTCTTCAGTTTCTCAGAGGAAGCATGCTGTCACCTAGGAGGGCTGGCAACAGCTGATGAGTAGTTATAGAATAATCAGGAGAAAGCTGGCAATTATATTTACCTTAGGTACACGGATATCCACCACGATCCTGTCCAACACACATATTACATTTAATTCAAATAATATATATATTTTTGAACTTCATTTTATAGTTAATAATTAATATTTCCATAAGTAAAGTAATGTAAGCAAGGGGAAAGGGTCAGGCAGACTATGGAAGAGCAGGCAGTCTGTTGCTCCAGAAAATCCCAGGCAGGAGATGAAAGCAGCTTTGTGAACTTGGGAAAATTATTTAAACTGTATATTCCTATATTTCTCACATTCCTGATCTATAGAATGGAGAAAGTAATACCCATTTCATAATACTCTGGAAAAGAAATGAAATAATGCCTTTTTCCACTCTTTCATAGAGAAATTGTGTAGAAAAAGAAAAAGACAAAAATCTAAGAGTAATTATTTGTCTGATCATTAAGTTACCTCTCTCATTTCTTCTTTTTCTAATTATTTCCTTTCTTTCTCCTATCTAAAGATTTTCTCATGTCAAATTCTTTCATGCTATGATTTTACATTATGTAAAAATGAAAGGAAAACCGAGTGCCAGAATCTGGGTGAGTATGGATCCTTACCTAAGTCATCTCTATTCATCATTTCAGTGTCTCTAGAAGTTTGAGGCATTGAAGATTAGAATTAAGAGGAGGTACTGACTGGGAATCCCACATCACATCCTTTGAGGATGTCCCTCACCTATTACTTCTCCACAGGGCCAGCAGTGAAGGAAGAAGAGGCCTCAGAGCTGAACAGATCTGCCTGGTGAGTGCAAGGCACTCTGGGAGTAGTTAAAGAACTGTGCACATCACACTCTGTTCCAGCTCTTTATTCCAAAAGATTTTACAGCCACCCAAGTTGACAATCCAGACAAATACAATCCACACACTCTACCTGATTTAAGTACCAAGGCTGCATAGAAACTATTCACTCAAGAATTTTTAAAGAGAAAAATAAAATGACACAAATACTAACAAATGATACTGAAGGGAAAATAACTTTTATAATTAAGGTCACAGAAAATAGATTATTCATGCATACTTTATTTAAAAATAATTACTTGTTTTATTGTTTAATTACAAGTAATTAAAACAATTAACTAACCTAACAAGACATAAAACAAAATCAATAGTTCAAGATTGAGGAATTTATGGTAAAAAGGACTGGTGGTGAGCACTGAAACCAAGTTTTAAATTTTAATAGGATTAATTTAAATTTGAATAGGAATCAGATTAGAAGAAGACCAGGTAAGAAAAGACAGGAATGCAAAAAACGCCATTTCAAAATTGATCCTAACAATTAGGAATATGAACATTACAGAATGTACTTGAAAAATGTAAAAGTAAGCAATCACTTATAGAATTTAAAATAGGTCATAGAACTTCAAAGGACAGGTAGGATTTGGAAAATACCATTATCGTGTTTGCTTTTAATAGTTGCAAATTAAAATCTTTATCTTAAAACCTAAGAAAATACTTATTTAAAATACACAGACTTTTTATTATTGTTATTGAAGTATAACACTCAAATTTAAAAGTGCATAAAAGGAATATAAAGCTCCGTAATTTATCCCAAAGTGGGTACCTATGTAAACGTTACTGGGCCATAAAGTAGAAGCTTCTCAGCAACCCAGGAGCCCATCTCATGCTGCCCTGTTATCACTATTTCCTCCTTCCTTGCCAAAGAGAACTAATCTCATGACTTCTTATACTATAGATTTATTTTGTCTGTTTTTCAACTTAATTTTAACGGAATCATATGGCAGGTCTTTTTTATCTAGCTTCCTTTCGTCAACATTATATAAAGAGATTCATGCATGTTGTTGCATAAAGCTGTAGTTCATTCAGTTTCAAAGTTGCAATTTATTCTTTTATGGCTGAGAATATGAATAACTCCAAAATTTATAGATCCATTCTACTGTTGATGGATATTTAGGTTATTTTGAAATTATGAGTTATTATGATTAATGCTGCTAAGAATGTTATTTTTACTTGCTTCTAAATCAACTTATGCATAAATTTCTGTATGACATATACCTAGAAGCAAAACTTCTGGGTGATGCCATGTGTGCATATTCAACTTTAGTAAATACTGTCAAACTTTTTCCTAAGTGCATGCATCAATTTTAATTCCCATAAGCATTACTGTATAGTAGTTTCCATTCCTCCCATCCTTGCCAACTCTTAATAGTGTCAGTCTCCTTAATTTGAACCATTCAGGTAAGTGCATGATACTATCTCATTTGGTTTTAATATTGTAGTTTCTTGACAAGTAATTAGATTGAATACATTTTCAGATGATTAATTTATCAAGTGCTTATCACACCTTGTATCCATATTTCTATAGGGTATGTATGTTTTTCTTATTTATTTTTGGAATTCTTTATATAATCTGTATACAAACATTCTGTCATTTGTACACAATTCAAATATCTTCCCTTTCTCCACAGGGTGCCTTTTCATTCTTTAACTTGATAAAAAGATGTCCTTAATTTTAATGTCGTCCAATTTAGCAATCATTTTCTTTAAGGTTAATACTTTTTGTGTTCTGTTTAAGTAAACTATGTCTATTACCAACATCATGAAGATACTGGATTACAATGATTTTTCAAATGTTAAACACATCTTGCATTTCTAGAATAAATCCAACTTTGTCATGAGGTATTATCCCATATACATATTTGGATTTTATTTGAATAGTATACTATTTGCAAATTTTGTACTCTCTTTGGTATAAAGGTTACACTGCTCCATCTAATGTGCTGGGAAGTATATTCTTTTTTCTCTTGAAGAGATTGGGTCAGCTTGGCATTATGTTTTCTTAAAAATTTGGTATAATTCATCTGTGAGACATCTGGGTTTTTTCTTTCTAATTTTAGGAAGCATTTTAATAATAGAGTCAATTTTTTTAATATATACATGGATAGTCATAATTTCTATTTTTTTGCATCAATTTTGGTAAATGTATTTTTTTAGCTACTTAACCATATAATTTATATTTTCAGTTATTCAGCATTATAATAACTTCTTATTATCTATTTAACACATATAACATTTATCATAATGGTTTCATTTTCATTGTTTACAAGGGTCATTTATATTTTAATTGTTTTCATCTAGACCATTTTTAAATGTCATATGTTATGTTATAATTTGGATCTCAAAATTAAGAAGCAGAAAATTAACATGCCATATTCTCTAACTAAAATTTGATATAACCAAATGTAAATACTAATATTTAAATACTCAGAGAAATCATTCTCTTATCTAAGAGAAAATAAAAACTATTTAGAAAGTAATGACATATTATATCAATATATATGAAATGTTACCACAGATCTACTATAAGGTTAAAGAACAAAAAATCACATAATGAAATATGAAATAAAAGAGTGAGAAAAATTTGAAAAAAAATCAACAGAATTAAAATCTTTCATGGAAAATGTAAAGATAATATCTTATATTGTGAAATAATGGAGATAAATTAACCACAAAGCAAAATGAATTAATCAGGAAGAAATAAAACAGAAAACTTTAAAAAAAGTATTAAAAATGAAAAAAAAATCTAGAAAAGTATTCTGTGTTGAGACAGTAGAAGGGAGCTAGATTATTGAATCTCGCCTAATACCTGTATAATCATTTTAATTTAAATAGTGAAAATTTACTCCAAAAGAAATTAAAGGACACAATCTTATACCATACTTCAAAAATTGCTATTGAAAGTAAGAAAAAAGAATCCTAGTATTCAAGGTTTAGTGGAGTGTAGTAGGTATTTGTGTGTAAGACACGCATGGATGACGAGGCAAAGAACATCCCAGGAAGCTTCTGTTCTCCCTTCATCTCCTTACCTTGCTGTACAAGGCTACAGATAAACCAAAAAAAACCAAACCGATTGCCATCCAGTCAATTCTGACTCATAGCGACCTACAGGACAGAGTAGAACTGCCCCATGGGGTTTCCAAGGAGCGCCTGGTGGATTTGAACTGCCAACCTTTTGGTTAGCAGCCAGAGCTCTTAACCACACCACCACCAGTGCTTCCTAAGGCTACAGATAGTAGCCCCCAAAACAATCCTTTATTACTGTTCTTATGTTCCAAACAAGTACTGATGGATGTCAAAGAGAATTTGTATGTATTTTTCTGGAAAATAAAGCAAATTGGCATATCTGCCTATTAGGCAAAAAGCAATTGGAAAAAAAAATGGCACGGCAAGCTGTGTATACACTTTACAGGGTACATAAAAAAGAAAGGAAACACAGCATGCAAAACAAGAATGAACATGGCAGTGTGCTAGAACATGTAATACAAATAACCGAAAAATAAGCCTGCATAACATTCATGCTAAGAAGTCTAATAAAAATGTAAATTCAGTAAAACAGGAAGATTATAAAGCAACAAATTTAAATAAAAAAATAGAATGAAACAATGTGATTACAAAACTAATTATTAATTGAAGACTGCAAGGTCAAGAACAGGTACCATTAAAAATCAAATCATAGGCATAGGAAAAAGGCTTGAAGTAATAATAATGAACACAGAAGAAAAATACAAACATTAAAGTATTTATAATGGATTGTTGAAATGTGCATTTCATATAAATTTGAATTTGACATACATATATTTGCATTTATGTGTATATGTATATTTAAAGACGTCAGTGTGTAAATAGGAAAAAAATTAACAAGGAGACATTTCCTGTTATTCAAAGATAAGAATAAAGAAAGGATTATTTAGGCTAGTAGGCAGGAAAAAAAAAAAAGAAAGAAAAAAGATCAGCTACAAGAAGGGAAAATAGAGTTGGCTTCATTCTTTGACAGAGCAACTCTCAATGCCAAAGAAAATTGAACAATGTCTCCAAATTTTGTGAACACAATTTGATCCATGAGTATCATGCCTAGTCAAATTGCCACTCAGGGTATGAATCAAGAGACAGACATTCCAAAAATGAAATAACTCAGGGAAATGCCGACTATGAGTCCGTCTTGAAAAAGTACTTGGCAGTGGAAGTCAAATAAATAGATGAATCAAAACATAGAATCTAGGAAAAGAAACTATGGTATAAAGGCTGAGTGTGAAACTGAAATATATTTAAATACAGGACTTAAATAAAACAACAGGTGTGGTGTTTGCAGGATAAAATCTGAATGTAACAAATTTTGACAAATTATATATCTGGACTGGAGAAGAAGGGATGGGAGAAAGTATTCAAGAACTCTAGGTCAGTCTTTGTGAGCAAGAGGCCAACTGACAAATTTTAAAAGCATACAGGTAATGAAAAGAGAAATAGAATGATCCCAAACTCTTTTTGCTCTTAATATTTTTTTACTTGAGATAAATATTCCAGAAACTAATATTTTTTTGTTAAAATATTATCTAGAACTGAATATTTCCATCAGTTTCACATCTTTTTTTATTCTATTAAATACAAATAAAATTAAATGTAATAATTCATTAAAATTCATATACAGCATGCTCCCAATTTTATGTTATTAATTTGGCCTTCATGTCTGCCTGTCTACACTTCAACACATAAGTCTGTGGATAGAAATGCCAGAAACATGGCTTATTAAATGTTCAGAGTGGTTATTATTTGGTGGTAAGTTAGTACCATATTTTTATGCAAATAACATGCGACTTCTGCATTTGTTTGCCAGCTGCACCCTCCCACTGTGAGGCACCTTCACAAGCGCGGCCATGCCAATCCTCTTCCACATGTTGCTGTGAAAAAAGAAAAGTTAATACCTCACAGGGGAGGGCAAAGTGGGCAAACAAAAACAGAAGGACGCATTATTTGCATAAAAATATAGTAGTATTTGTTTTCTTTTCAGTACTTTTCTGCATTGTTTAATTTTTAATAATAAGTATTTGTCATTTCATAAAAAAATGTCCTTAGGATGATATAACAAAAATATTTGGCCAGAAAGGGCAATATAAAATTCCTAAAAACATTAAAAAATATTTAAAAAATAGAATTTTACTGCAGGAAAAGACATACTATTTACTCAAATGGAAATAAGATGGTTCAATAGCATAAAAAGTTAATTTTTCACAATGTATAAATTAAATATAATCTATTTGAACTTGGAAAATAATTTTATTTTTTTCCTCACAGAATATACAGGTGAGAGAATCCAATAAATATTTGAAAAAGAGCCTATGATAGGAGAGATAACACTCGGAATTATTTCCTCACACACAAAGACACACACACACACAATCACCAAAACAAAAGAAAAAAGCCCATATTGTGAAAAAATTAACACTGTATAGAAGTGACATAATAGTAATTAGGTAGATCAGTGGAACAGCACTTACAGTTACTCAGGAATTTTTTTTTACTAATGCAATTTTTCGAATTAGTAAGAAAAGTATTGATATAGCACTTAGGTATCTCAGACTTTTAGAAAAATATAATCAAGTCATTTCACAATATACAAGCAAGATGTAGTCAACCTAGACCAAATAATTTAAATATTTAAACAAATCCATTAAAGAACCGTAAGAAATTTGGATGGCTTGGATATAAGTTCATGGTGGGAAAGGCCATTCTCGACAAACAGTAGCAATCATGTAGAAAAATGTAAACGTTCTGTTATTCGACAAACAGTAGCAATCATGTAGAAAAATGTAAACGTTCTGTTATTTAAGTAATACTAGAGATTTCATGCCAGGATGGCTTTGGATTGGTCCCTCAGGTTTAAACATACCAATAATAGATAATATTGTTTGAATATTAAAAATATATAGCATTATTTAAAGAACTAGGTACTAGAATAGAATAGTGTTGCATGGAGGCTCAAGCCAAGAGCATCTAGGACTCTAGGATCATTAATATTAGGAAATGGAAGTTTGACTCTATGTGTGTAGGGAAAGCAGAGGCAGGTTTACTGCAGGAAACCTGAGGCCAAAATGGGACTATCAATCCTGAGAAACAGAGCCAAGAATTATTCTGAATGTGTCTGTGGATGAGGAACCAGAGACAGCACCCTGGACAGTACCTTAGACAAGTGAGCCACTGGTTCTAGCATCAGGATGCTTAGGGCCAGGTGGAGATAAGCAAAATATAAAATTAGCGGAGACAGAAAGAGAGATGTGAGAGAGAGAGAGAGTAAGAAACTTACTTTAAATGAGCTCTCAAACATGTTCAAGCACATAAGGACAAAGTACATTTAAAATATAAATTCATTTCTGATAAAATATAAACAATAGAAAAATCTCAAAATAATTTAAAATAAATGTTTGATATGAATATTCATTAGAAACGTAAAAAAAAAAAAAAAACTTGAAAAACAGATATAAATTAAGAATAAAACCAAACCAAACCCATTGCTGTCGAGTTGATTCCAACTCATAGCGACCCTATAGGACAGAGTAGAACTGCCCTATAAGGTTTCCAAGGCTGAGAGCTTTACGGAAGCAGACTGTCACATTTTTCTCCTGTGGGTCAGCTGGTGGGTTCAAACTGCTGATCTTTTAGTTAGCAGCTGAGCATTTAACCTTTGTGCCCCCCAGGGCCCCTCCCAAATTAAGAACACAGATATGAAAAAAAATCAATTAGAATTCCTAGACCTGAAAAAAAAACAAAAAAAAAGTAATTATTAAAATTATAAAAATAAATTGACTAGATGGGATAATTCTAAGCTAAACAAAGCTGCAGAGAGAATTAGTGAATTGGAAAAAATATGTCTAAGAATTTTATCTCAAGGTCACACAAAAAGATAACGAGTAAATACAGTAAAACCTGTGAAAGCTGGAATCTATGTAAGGCAGAAACCTGTCAGAGAGGAAAACTCAAATATTTTCCACTAGAACAAGTAATAGGAAATTGATAAGACTGCATCCTGTCAAAGGCAGAAATCTGGCAAGACCAGGAAAAACAAGGCAGTCTATCAACTTCTGGCAGTCCCAGGTTTCCCTGTATATGAAAGACAAGATGAGATACAGAATAGAGATCTAAAGATTCAATAAAAATTAATTGTAAGGAAGCAATATTTGAAGAGATAATAGCTAAGGATTTCCCGGTACTGATGAGAGATGTATTATCGGTGGATTCTCTCATTCAAATCAGCTTATGCCAGTGATGAATTTCTATTCTAATGGCAAGGGTCATCTTTAGGATATTATTTTTATTGTTCTAATTAAATAAAAATTGCAAAGGACACAACAAATCATTCACAGAAGACAGAGAAGCAAATAAGCCTATTAAAAAAGATGTTCAACATCATTAATAATCAGGAAATTTAAATTATCAAAAAATGTGGCACCATTTTACACCTACAGAGTGTCTTGATATTTTAGGGAGGAATCTCTGGTAGAGATCTGAAATCAGAATAATAAGATTTACCACTGATAGGCATTTTTGCTTCCCCTTACCTTTCCACTACCAAAATTGAAACTGTAAAAATAGGTGTGTTCTCTGAGAAAAACTATTTATTGAGACAGCAGCAAAGGATCAAGGGCTAAAGTTTACGGAACACTTGGAGTTAGGGGAAGGATAGAGGTTAGAAAGAAACAAACAAGGTATTAACTGAAATAGAAGATGAAAAGAAAAAAAAAAAGAAATGTAATCACTTAAAAAGAGTTTCTAGAAAGATGTAGATATCAATATTATCATATTCCCAGATGACAATGAGGATGAGCATTGAGTGTCATTACATGTGATAACTAGAAAGTCTTCAGAAACTTCAAAGAACAGTTTTACTAGTTTGTTGGAGGTAGAAGTCAGATTTAAGGAACCTGAGAATTAATTAATGAGGAAAAAAATCAATGTAATTGTAATGTTTATGCATTTAAGACATTTGATCAGATATTGAGTTGCTTGGGGACAGGGATTACATTTTATTCACTTACAAATTCTCAGTTCCTAGGGATTTCCAAAGCACATAGTAAACCCTCATAAACTCTGGGTGGTGCAAATCGTTAAGTGCTCAGCTGCCAACCAAAAGGTTGGAGGTTTGAGTCTACCCAGGGGTGCTTGGAAGAAAAGCCTGGCAATATACTTCTGAAAAATCAGCCACTGAAAACCCTATGGAGCACAGTTCTACTCTGACACACATGGGGTCACTGTGAGTCAGAATTCACTCTACAAGAACTGGTTTAATCAATCTTCAATAATATTTAAAAATTAATCAGAGAAATGAAAAATGGGATCGTCTATACTCACTCTTTCTTTGTCTCTACATTTCATTCTTCAGCTTCCTCCAGTAAGGTTTTCAGCCCAACCAATCCTCTGCAAAGAGCTATTGCTAAGGTCCTCAGTGACCTTCAGAACACTAAATCCACCTTTAGATATTTATCCATCTTTATTTATCTTGACCTTTCAGCAGCTTGCAAGCTTTTGAATGCTTACTCCTTGATTTACACACACTTTTCTTGGTTTTCAGGTACCACCCCCTCATAGTTTTCTTCTTCTGACCACTCTTCTCTGTTATGTACAAGCCCAACCTCCTCCTGTAAGCTGTTAAATTTGAAGTTCCTCAAAACTTTAGATGATAAGTAAACACATCTGACTCAGAAATTGATGTGTTCAGCACAAACATTTACTCTGAGCTCCAGATCCATAATCAGCTCCTAATTTGATATCTCTTTTTGGATTTTTCAAAGGCACTTTAAAATCAACATGATTAAACTTTGAACTTTACCGTGACCAAAATGCTTTTCTTCCAGTGGTCCCGTCTCAATAAATGGCACTGTCATATCCTTGCAGTTCTGTAAGACAGAAACCTAGGTGCATTGCTGACACCTCCCTCTCTATCACCACCCATATTTATCCTGAAGTCTTTTTGATTTTTATCTACTAAATATCTCTCCATTACTTCCACTTCTTTTCAAGTTAATTTAGGTCCAAGCTAAATTCATCTCTTCACCCTGTTTACCTTTGTGACCTCTCTGTTCTGGTCTCATCAGTTTTCTTTCTATTCTTTACATTCTCCACACTCGCTCAATATTGTCCGTGTATGGAAGAGTTTTTCCTAAGAGAGCTCTTTTCCTTTCTTCAACCATTAAGGCCATGTCTTCCTTCATATCTCACCTCAACTTTTATTTCCTTAGGAAAACTTTTCCTGAGTCCCCTGACCAGACCAAATCTCATTTTATAGGCACTTATAACACCAAACTATTGATTGGGGTGAGCACTCATCACAGATGTAATGTTGCATTGGTTTATGTACTCATTTAATTAATCTGTCTCTTCAATTAGACTGGAATCTCCAGGAGGGCAGTAATAGCATCTATTTGCTCACCACTGTATCTCTAGTACCTGCCACATAGTATATACACAGTAAATATTAATTAAGTGAACATGAAAGAAAATGAAATTTACTAAACAAAATGAAAATTGTTTAAAAAAATCAGCTTGTCAAGGGAAGGATCACTCAATATGTGAATAGCCTACCAAAATTAGAAGATAGAGAAAGTGATAACAAAAGAAGGAGATGTTAAAGTTTGCAGGGAGACAGTACACAGATGACAGGAATGGATGAACCACAGAAGGGAAGCACAGTGCCTGGCACATTGTATTTATCCAATGCCTATCTGGTGATTGAATGAATGTTATTATTGGAGACTAGAAATAATACAGTCTTCTTGGGAGAGAAAGATGAAAAGAATAATCATAAAGACAATCTCTAGTTTGAAGTCAAAAATTTCCCTTAGTACAATTTTTTCCTTAGAAGTAAAAAGTTCTTTGGTGTCTCAATTACAGAGCTGTCCCTGTACTTCAAGTCAAAATTGCTATCTCTGCAGCAACCGGCATTGCAAATTGCTAGCATTTTATCAATGTCCCAAAAGGAACCTTATAAATTAACTTTCTTGTTCTCGGCTCTTAATAACATGCTCCACTTTGCTGAACTAAGCATTTCTTCTTATTTAGTGTATTTCAGTCTTTCTCCATTCTTATTCCCTCAACTTCTACATCAAGACAATTTTACACTTTGTCATGGATTGAATTGTGTCCCCCCAAAATATGTCAACTTGGCTAGGCCATGATTCCCAGTATTGTGTGGTTGTCTACCATTTTATCATCTGAGGTGATTTTCCTATGTGTTGTAAATCCTACCTCTATGATGTTAATGAGGCAGGATTATAGGTAGTTGTTAATAAGGCAGGACTCAATCTACAAGATTAGGTTGTGTTTTAAGTCAATCTCTTCTGAGATATGGAAGAGAGAAGCAGGCAGAGAGATACAGGAACCTCATACTACCAACAAAGAAGCACTGGGAGCATAGCACATCCTTTGGACCCGGGGTCCCTGAGCTGAGAAGCTCCTTGACCAGGGGAAGATTGATGACAAAGACCTTCCTCCAAAGCTGACAGAGAGAGAAAGCCTTCTCCTGGAGTTGGCGCCCTGAATGCAGACTTCCAGCCTCCTAGACTGTGAGAGAATAAATTTCTCTTTGTTAAAGCCACCCACTTGTGGTATTTCTGTTATAGCAGCACTAGATAAGTGAAACAGAATTTGGTACTGGGAGTGGGGTCCTGCTCTAACAGGTACCTAAAATGTGGAAGCAGTTTTGAAACTGTGAATGGATAAAGGCTGGAAGAGTTTTAAAGTGCCTAATAGTAAAAGCCTAGGTTGCCTTGAAGAGACTGTTGGTGGAATTACAGACATCAGACAATTCTGGTGAGGACTCAGAATGAAACGAGAAGAGCTGTTACACTAGAGACAATGGCAGCAGCAGAGAAACGGTTGCAACAGAGAAACGGCAGCAGCAGAACAAGGAGACCAGTGCGAGACGGTGCTAAAGCCAATCCATTGAGGGAGAGAGCTGAGTGCCTTTGTGCAGGAGGCTTCCTGGCAGAGTTGAGTGTCTCTGAGCACTTATCGGTGGAGCTAGGCTTGCCAACCCATGGAGCAAGAGAGCTGAACTTACTGGTGGAGTAGCATGCCTCCAGGTACTTATCAGTGGAGCTAAAGAGCTTTGGAACACTTGCCCTAGCAGGGCAGACATGGGCAGTGAGGCCCGAAGGGCTGAGAGGCCAAGGAACCAGGAAGCAGAAGCTGAAGAGACAAGGAACACAGGAAGCAGAGCTGCCTCATCCTCAAAGGGTAGAGTTGTCACTCAGATGGACTAGGAGAATGGGGCCACCCAAAACCGAGGGAGTAGAACTGCCATTCCAGTGTGCCTGTAAGGTGGAGGTAAAGCCCAGCACTGAGGGGCCTTCACTCAGAATCTAGGGAGTGTGGACAATACCTAGAGTCTGGAGGGCAGGGCCATTGCCTAAATGGTCTCAGATAACAGAGGATTATTTTCAAGCTTTGAGGGCTAACGTAATGTGTTCTGCTGACTTGCTTGGTGCCTGTTATTCCTTCTTTCCTTCCAATTTCTCCCATTTGTAATGGAAATATCTAGCTTGTGCCTGTTCCACCACTGTACTTTGGAAGGAGATAACTTGTATTCTAGATTTCTCAGATGAAGAAGAATTTTTAGATTTAGGACTTGGAGTTGATTTAAGACTTTTGCTACGATATGATGGAGTGCATGTGTTTTACATGTGGCGAGGATATGAATTTTGGGGGGCCAAAGAGTGGAATGTCATGGATTGAATTGTGTCCTCCAAAAATATCTGTGAAGTTGGCTAGGCCATAATTCCTAGCATTGTGTGATTGTCCAACATTTAGTCATCTGATGTGATTTTCCTATGTGTTGTAAATCCTATCTCTGTGATGTTAATGAGGTGTGATTAGAGGCAGTTATGTTAATGAGGCAGAACTCAATCTACAAGATTAGGTTGTGTCTTAAGTCAATCTCTTTTGATATATAAAAGAGAGAAGGGAGCAGAGAGGCATGGGGACCTCATACCACCAAAAAAGTAGTGCTAGGAGAAAATCATGTCCTTTGGACCTGGGGTCCCTGTGCCGAGAAGCTCCTAGTCCAGGGGAAGATTGATGACAAGGACCTTCCTTTAAAGCCAACAAACAGAGAAAGCCTTCCCCTGGAGATGATGCCCTAAATCTAGACTTCTAGCCTACTAGATTTTGAGAGAATAAACTTCTGTTTGTTGAAGCCATCCATTTGTGGTATTTCTATTGTAGCAGCATTAAATAACTAAAACATAGTTCTTATTCCCTAACATGATTATGAAGGACTCCTATTCTTTCATTTGTGATTCTCACCATCCCAATATGCCTCCCATTTAGGGACTGGATAGTGTCCCCCCAAATTATGTGTTGGAATCCTTACCCCTATATCTGTGGATTTAATCCTGTTTGGAAATAGGGTTTTCTCTGTTGTGTTAATTAAATCATATTCAAGTAGAGTGGGTTCTAAATCTAGTCACTTCTGAGTTATAAAAAGGGTAGGTTAGAGATGGAGACACATACACATTGGGGTGGGGGATGGGGGCAGATGCCATACCAGGATCATTTACAAGCCAAGGAACATCAAGGACTATCTATAAGGAAGGAATCTCTAAGATCCTGATTTAGACTTTTAGCCTCCAGAACTTTGAGAAAATATATTTCTGTTCTTTAAAGCCAACCAGTTGTGGTATTTCTGTTACAGCAGCACTGGGAAACTAAGATACCACCTGTCATGGTTTGAATTATGTCCCCCCAAAAATGTGTATATCAGTTTGGCTGGGCCATGATTCCTGGTACTGTGTGATTTTCCTGTATGTGGTAAATCCTGCCTCTATGATGTTAATGAGGGAGGATGGGTGGCAGTTGTGTTAGTAAGGCAGACTGGATCTACAAGACTGGATTGTGTCCTGAGGCAATTTCTTGAGATATAAAAGACAGAAGTGAGCAGTGAGACAGGGGGATCTCATACCATCAAGAAAGCAATGCCAGGAGCAGGGAGCATCCCTTGGACAGGGGTCCCTGCGCCGAGAAGCTCCTAGTCTGGGGGAACACTGATGAGAAGGCAGACAGAGAGAGAAAGACTTCCCCTGGAGCTGACACCCTGAATTTGGGCTTTTAGCCTACTTTGACTGCGAGGAAATAAATTTCTCTTCGTTAAAACCATCCACTTGTGGTATTTCTGTTATAGCAGCACTAGATGACTAAGATACCACCCCATTACATTTCCATACTATTCTTCCTGTCAAGCATTAGCAAACCCATTATCTGTTCTGCACTTTAATCACAATACTATTCCTTTGGTCTTATTTAGACTGGACCCATCCCTCAATCTAAAATGACTTTAAGGAAGCAAATTTTTATCTCCTTCAAGTATACTCTCTCTTGGTTGGCCTCAAGGCAAATTAATACAGCTGGGTCAGGATATACATACTGGCTTTCTTGACACTAAATAACTTTTAGAAACAGAACACACCATCCGGAAGCATTCCTTATGGTTAAGGCACATTAAAAATTCAAATACTTCCATGTTAACATAAATTGAAAAGCATATGATGACAGAAAACATTTTTTCCTTCATGTCAATGCTATTACTTGAATTGCTTTTTTTCTGGAACAGGCTAGCTAGCATACAGGTGTCTGGAAATAGAATGCCTTGAAACAGAAAATACCCATAAGTTTTCGTATTTGAGAGCCAGATGCAAGGAGGGTAGAAAGGTCTAAGCACATTGATGATCTAAACATACAGACTCCAGCCTGAAATACCAATGAAATTCTTCAGGGCTGACAGAGGGAGATACTCATATTATAAAACATCCTCTCCTAATGGGACCCTATAACTGGCTGCAGAATTGAGATTTTGCCTCTGTTCATCAGATCATAATTATTTTCTAATTTTATGATAATATATGATTTCCATTTCCTCAAAAAATAATTAATTTACAATGTGAACACTTTTTAAAGTCCATTATTTGTGGGCTATCTGTGGCTTCTGGTTCTCCCAGGACAGTACCAGTTTCAGATTCTTATTTCTGTGTAATTATTAATGGTACCTTCTTCTATTCTCAAAAGGTTACATAATAAATGATAGAATCACCCTAATTATAAGGCCTTGATGTCTTGCACTAAAATTCTAATGTACCTTTTACAAATAGTACTGCACAAACCATATGTTTGAAAGTGTAAGTAATACCGTACTTTTATGCAAATAACATGCACCTTCTGCAGTTGTTTACTGGTCACACCCTCCCTCTCAAGAGGCACCCGTACAAGCACTACCATGCCAATCCTCTTCCATATGTTGCTGTAAAAAAATTAGCATAGTGAGCTTATGAAAATGCCTCAGGGGAAGGAGGGCATGGCCAGCAAACAAATGCAGAAGGTGTGTGTTATCTGCGTAAAAATATGGTATTTACCTGTCTGAAGGCATAAAATGTGTTTGTCTATTCAAAAGCACTTTTTAAAAGGGGTGGGGGGAGAAAAGAACTCTCAGCAGAGACCCTAGATGTGAATATTTAGAATCCATGATTAGATTCCTTTGAAAATGTCACATTAGTTATTACCACTGCACTGTGTAAATTGCATTCATCTCTCTAGTGGTCATGAAACAAGAAGAACAATAGTTTATCATTGACTTCACAAATAGATATAGTACCCAGCTAACAATTTTCTAGGGAATCTTCTCACATACTTGGTGTGGAAAGGACTGACACATGTCAAACCTTGTCACTTCTCTTGTATTTGAGTACAAAGTATGGCAAACTAAATCTTTGTTATTCTGGGGACAAATAAATATTACATTGGTGGACTAACGGAGGAACATTTAACTCCAGTTTTCAAGACAAAGATATATATATAGCAAATCCTACCACGACGGTATTCAAACCTTATGTTAAGAGCTTGAAACATCTGCAGTACTGCAACAGTTCTAAAACACTGATGGAAAACAGCACGTAAGCTGGAGGGAAAACTGCTCTTTGACAAACATTACTTCCCCCTTCCACCAGTTTGCCCTCTCCCCACTTCAGGATACTCATACTGTTCACAAAATGTTAGAAAGAAAATTTTGACTCATTTCAGAGTTTGTCAACCTATCAAGAAGCTAATTTGTACAGGCTGCCTTCTAAAGTTAAGAACAAACTCTAGCACAGGAAAGAAGAGTAAAGCCTGGGCTAATCCCATTAGTTAAAACACCTGATAGTCGTCACTTACATAAGTTTGTGATTTTTTTTTTTTTTTTTTTTTAGCCATTACTTCACAGTAAGTTATAATTCCAAATCAAATGTTTCTCTGATAGGAAATGAGATATCTAAATAGGTTGCATAGCCAGAAAAATCACACTTAGCTGACCACAGAAAATTTTGAAAATTATGAATAATGTATACTACATTTATTATGTTTTATGTAAAGAAACCAAACCAAACCTGTTGTCACTGGGTCGATTCTGACTCATAGCAACCTTATAGGACATAGTGCAACTGTCCCATAGGGTTTCCAAGGCTGTAATCTTTATGGAAGCAGACTGCCACAAATTTCTCTCACAGAGCAGTTGGTGGGTTCAAACCACTGGTCTTCAGATTAGTAGCCGAGTGCTTAACCACTGCACCACCAGGGATCCTCACATAAAGAAAAACAAAACAAAACCTAACCCGTTGCCGTTGAGTCGATTCCAACTCATAGCGCCTGTACAGAACACAGAAGAATTGCCCCATAGGATTTCCAAGGAACGCCAAATGGATTTGAACTGCTGGCCTTTTGGTTAGCAGCCCCAGCTCTTAACCACTATGCCATCAGGGCTTCCCATGTAAAGAAAAAGGACAGTTTATTCAGAAAACTGAACAGGTATTCTTATGCAGATTGTGTATAAGCCAGGGCTTGGAACTGGTTTGAATCAGAATCTACATTGTAACAAGATCCCCAGGTGATTCTTACATATAACTTCCTGGAAACTTGTTAGAAATGCAAACTCTCAGCAGGGGTTTGAACTGGAACAAACTGGTTCAACACCCTGGTATGAACTAGAAGATATGTGGTTTATGCATGTATAATCTGATGGTCAGAGCAACATAAAAGAAACGGAAAAAAACAAGATAGGTAATGAAACCACAAAATAATCTTTTGGTTTAAATAATTTCATGATACCAGGCCTACACAAATTATTTTCCAGGGACTTTAAAGAATCAATGGATGAAATGCTTATGGAATGGAGATGTGCCAGAGGACTGGAAACATTCATATGTGCCCTGGAGTTTCAATGGTGGGAAAGGATGAGGCCTGGAAATTGCCAAAAAGTGCTTGATTAAAGAAGCCCTTGGCAAAACTCTAGATTGGACTCTTCATGTACAAAATTAGAAAAACAAAAGAATAACTGCCAAGGATGGCCTGAAGTCTTCTCTCTGAGTTCAAAACTAACTTTAAGTTCCATAAAATAAAATTAGATCTTTTCATCCACCACTGAGCAACTGTATGCTTTTATTTATAAGGTTCTCTTTAGGCCATACAGGATTGCAATTGTACTTCCCTTCCCACACTTCCCTCTACTTCCTGTGATATGGAGTTGCTTCTGAGGAAGATGGCGAAGAAGGGGAGAAGAGATACTGTGCCTCAAGCCATTCCAATCTTGTATATATGGTTTCCAACTTATCTCTCCCATTGGGCACATTCCCCACAAAAGAAAGGGAAGTCATCTTTTCATTCCCACATGAAAAGTCCCAGGACCATCCTCCTCGAGCATTAGTTTTCTCAGTAACCCATTACAGCTGGCCTGTTAGATAGATAGTTCCCAGATGTGCTCTCTCCTCTTACCCAAGGCCAGCTGTGTGCTTATCAACAATTCCAACTTGGCTCTTTGGGTCATACTCTTCTATTCTCCTTTTGGTAGTAGAGGTTTTGAAGCATACAGTAACGGATTGTTTATCTGCCCCATTCCTAAAATCCCAGCTTTTCCATGTATACCATGCTCTGGAAGACACTGAAAACTTTATTCCCTATGGTTGTCTGCGGCTGGAATCTTCAAAGAGGTCTGTCTCCCTCTTCCCTTTTTTGTCCAGTTACACCAGTTTCTCCTATTTTGAAGTGAAAAAAAAAAAAAAAATCTAGTTTCTTTTTAGTTTCTCTCAATTTATTATTTATTTATTTTGTCAATGCAGAGAGAAAACTCTCCCCATTCCAGCAAAGTTTCCCTCATTCAAAAAACAGATACTGACTACTTACAATGTTCCAGATACTGTGTTTTGATCTTGTAGATACAAAAGATTTGACCAAGATTTGAGATGACCACCACCAGTGTGGAGGTGTTAAAGAACCCTGAGATAAAGATACTACATGGGAAATCAACACAGAATTTTCCAGGGATTATGCAAAAAAGTTGAGGAAATGGTAAAAAAAGAAAAAAAATCTGACATTTAATGATGGCAAGAAAACTATGCCATAGCTATACAGCATCTCTGAATGATGAAATTATGAGAAAGAATATATGCGTACTATGAAGAAGTGGAGCCCTGGTGGCACAATGGTTAAGAGCTCAGGCCGATAACCAAAAGGTCAGCAGTTTGAATCCACCAGCATCTCCTTGGAAAATCTATGGGGCAGTTCTACTCTGTCCTACAGGGTCACTATGAGTTGGAATCCACTCAAAAGCAATGGTTTTTTTTAATGAAGAAGTAGGAGCCCTGGTGGTGCAGTGGTTAAGAGCTTGGCTGCTAACCAAAAGGCTGGCAGTTGGGATCCACCAGCCGCTCCCTGGCAACCCTATGGGGCAGTTCTATTCTGTCCTATAGGGTCGCTATGAGTTGGAATTGACTCAACAGCAACAGGTTTTTTGGTATGATGAAGTAAGAGTTCTGAGTAAGAAGGCGCTCTAAGGTAGACACAAGTTGTACAGAATTAAGGGAGAGAGCAAGGTATCTAGTAGGAATAGGAAGAGTAGAGAATTAAGAAGCTTTGTGGAGCGTATGTGAGTCATGTGGATGATGGTGTTGGGTTTCTGCTGTTCTCCTAGCTAACATGATTTCTCCTCCCATCCACTTAACTTAAATTCAAGAAATCATTCCTGAGAGACAGCATCGTCAGACGCTGCTCAACTGTGCCATTACTGAGGTGCAAAATGGCAAATCTGCTATGGCTCCCTTCACAGGTTGCCCCTGATTTCTAGATAGCCAGGAGGCCATTAGAAAAAGGGAACTAATAACTAATGTGGATTGCTCCAAAAAGATCACATTCTTCTGATCAGAGCCTGAGCACATCTTAGCATATGGAAAGTAAATTTATTGCTTACAAAAGGAATCAGACAGCATACAACAGGTGAGCAATACCCATGGCTCAAAAGCTGTATGGATGGAGATGGAAAACTTCCAGGCACACCCCACTTGGTGTTGTGGATGGGAAACTTATATGGGATAGTTCCATAATACATCAACCCCCCTGGCTTCTGGAAACTGCCCCTGTGATACATCGGACGCTTCCACACAAGCCCTCAACCAGGCATCATAGCTGAGGGATACAATCAGTGCCTACTTTCTGCCAGACTCTCCCTGGCCAGGTAGGTCCAGTTAGGTGGACTGTAAGCTTAATGCTACACATGCCCCACCTGCACCACAGCTGAGGAGATAGAGAAAAATCCCCCACCTCCAGCTATTTTATACCCCCAGCACATCTGACCTGTTACATGGAGATTTTTCTCACCTGACTACCTGAGGAGGGGTTGTTCAGACACCTTAGTGCCTAACTCAGAATTGTATCTCTTTTACCCTGCTGACATTTAGACAAATCTTTGGAGGGGGGATCCAGTGGTTTGTTGAGAACAAACATGCTAGAAGGGAGAGGAACGGGGAAGACCACAGCCATTGAGTTTGTCTGAAGGACTTCCTCCTCACACTTTCCTAGACTACCAGATTTGGTCAGAATCCTCTTTTACTATTCTCACAGGAACGCATACTACTCTTTATATCATTTATGGCATTTTGTAATCATATAATTATTTTTGTGATTAGTTCATTAATTCATGTCTTACCTACAAAATCATAATCTTTATGAAATTAGGAACCCTGTTTTGGCTCACCGCTATATTCCCAGAACCTAGCCCCATACCTAGCACATGATAGATAAAAAATTACTACATGAATGTGTCTTCTCCCTTCCATCGCTTAAACCAAGAGCGTTTCTGAGAGAGAATTCTCAGTGTAGCCATGTCCTGTAGAGTCAGGTTTATGAGTAGTTTCGGTAGGGTGAATGCTGATTCCTGGCACCTCCTTTTCTTTTTCTTGGTACCCACTTTAATTGAGTTTGGAATTGAGCACTAGAGGCTCTTAAGGGTTACTGTAAGTCCTAGTTTGCCTGGGATAGAATTCATTTTCACCAGGCTCTCCAGTATAATTATTAATAATGCCTCCTTCCATTTTCAAAGGTGCCCAGGTTTGAACAACAAATTCTATGATCCCCTTAATCCTAGTTGGGGCTACCCTATTTAACCCTTTACACACACAGTTTAAAATATCAGGGTTGGTGAAGTTCAAGATAAAGAAAATAATTTACCTCGATCAGAATCTACAATGCCAAACAGCGGTAGAAGCCTAGTAACAGTTTTTTTCCAATGAGTTATTGTGATTATTTAACCTCGTCTGTTAAAAAATAAAACTGGTTGGAAACTTCCTCAACCCTGAACAAAAAAGAAAAAGGAAAGGAGGTCAATATCAATAATAAATTGCAATGAGAGCCAAATGGCTCTCCATTTTTAGGACCTGAAGACTCTGAAAAGGTTCCATACAAGATAAAAAGATATAAGGGAATTTCTCTGCCTTAGAAAGACTCCCATACTAAGTTCAATTGTGATGTCTCTGTATTATAGGTCTTTATTGCTGGAGCAAATGAAAATGCAATCTGAGGGGAGTGAAAAACTTGGAAAATCCCACACTGTTAGTAAATTAGTTCTTTTAAAAAGGAACATCCCGACAAGCTCAAATAAATCAATGTGAGTCTAAGAAAAAACACGGAAAGGTTAAGTGCACTTTCAGGGTTACATGTTTGTTCTCTTTTTTTCTTAGCTGTTTAACACATGTGGTGAAGTAAATTTCTCTTGCTTTTTTTTTTTCCTTCATGATCTAGAAGTTACTGAGCCTGATGGATTTAACTCACGAGAGTTTTAATTACAAACCAACACAGTAGCTGCAGAGAATGGCAGCACTGAGCTACTGAACCAACTGGCCTCAAGATGTGCGGCTGGAATCTTATATTGACTTTGCTTTATAAAGACGTGAGACGGACCAGATGCCCTAACAACAGGGCTTCTTTTTGCTGAAAGGTAATTAAACTTTACAGACAAATGCAATGAGTTGAGTTCTTACAGAACCAAACTGGTTAACACAGTTGAAAAAGCACCACCATAACGACAGTAAGACACCAATAATGAATAGGTCACTCTGATGGGATTCTCAAATATTCCTCTTCCTTCCCATATCTCATCAAAGTAAGTAAGTAGTTGCTCTGTTCTTTTATTTTGCCTAAATAAAATAACAGCTCAAAACATTTTAAAAATATAATATACTTGCTAAGTCATATGAGGATAACAGGTCCCAAAGTTTCAACATGCTTATACTTATTTAGGGGGACCAATCTTCCCGGTAAGCCTGAGATTGTCTCAGTTTTCACACTGAAGGGCCTATGTCCAGAGAAATCCGCTTCAGTTCTGAGCAAGCCAGGACACACTACTACTTGTTTTAAAGGAGATGATCGATTCAATTTTATAAATTCAATATTACAAAACCTCTCTACAGGGGCAGTGGTGCCTTAGTGGTAGAATTCTCGCCTTCTATGTGGGGGACCCATGTTTGATTCCTGGCCAATGCATTCATGCACAGCC
Source organism: Trichechus manatus latirostris (assembly GCF_000243295.1). Lineage (NCBI taxonomy): Eukaryota > Metazoa > Chordata > Mammalia > Sirenia > Trichechidae > Trichechus > Trichechus manatus. Next base: position 455,347 of record NW_004443953.1, read on the forward strand.
ACCACCCATCTGTCAGTGGAGGCTTTGTGTGTTGCTGTGATGCTGAATAGGCTTCAACGGAGCTTCCAGACTGAGACAGACTAGGAAGAAACGCCTAGCAGTCTCCTCCTGAAAATCAGCCAATAAAAACTCTATGAATCACAATGGTCTGATCCCATAACTGATCATGGGAATGGTGCAGGACAGCTAAGGTTTTATTCCTTTGTGCATGAGTGGAGCTAACTCAACGGCAACTAACAACAGACCTCTATATTTTTAATGTATACTTTATATGTAGACAGTATGTAGGCCTACTTACCGTATATTGGCATTCTTGTTGTTAGCTGCCATGAGTTGATTCCGACTCATGGCAGCCCCACATGTGCAGAATAGAACTACTCCATAGGATTTTTAAGTCTGTGACCTTTCAGAAACAGATTGCCAGACCTATCTTCCAAGGCACCTCTGGGTGGGTTTGAACCACTAACCTTTCTGGTAGTAGTCAAGCACTCAATAGTTTGCGCCACCCAGGGGCTCCTGGATATAGTAAATGTATGCTTTCTTTCTGTACAATTGTTTTGTTTTTCATATTTTCAGAAAGTGTTTTGTTGTGTTTCTAATTAAAAGAAGATATTATTTGAGGACTGTTAGATTTCACTAACACTTTCATCAACACATGCATGGGGGTTGATATTGAAGACTGTATTGTGTAGTTCTTACATAGGCTCCATCTTCAGGGATAATGACACCAGATAAGCAATGGGGTACAAGGTGGAAGTGACAGTTTCCTTTTCTTTAAGACACAGATTACATGAAAGGTAAAGGAAAAGACTGAGAAATATTTTCTACGAAGTTTGAATAAGCTAGTCCTTATTAATCTAGGAAAATTTTCTGGAGGATAACAATAGCAACAACAAGCATACTGGAGCTATTATCAACATTAAAATATTTAGTGGAAGCTATGGTATAAATCTATGAGTTATAATAAAAATATATTTTGTTCGGAAATGATAGATGTTAAGCAGGGTTTACTCTGTCTTAGATTAAAAAAGATAGTACAACTAAATTTAGGAATACATGGACAATAGAGGAAAATCTAAAAATTCTTAGACAAACCATGATTTTTACCTCATTATAATAACATACGAAGGCAGAAATTATGAATTTTATAGTAAAAATACTCTGTACAGAGAGTGATTAAGGCCTGCCCCAAGAACTCAACTGTAATAGAGAGACTCAGTGCCTGTGAAAAACCAGTTGCTGTTGAGTCAGTTCTGACTCATGGCAACCCCATGTGTGTCGAGTGGAACTGTTCTTCATGGGGATTTCAATGACTTATGTTTTGGAAGTAGATTGCCAGCTTTTCTTCTGAGGCACCTCTGGGTGGACTCAAACTTGAAATATTTTTGTTAGCAGCTGACCACATTAACCATTTGTGCTACCCAGGTACTCTGAGTGCCTACGATGCATATCTAATTATATGCATGTATATATATATATCACAATACATGAAGAGCTTCTTTAACTCAGAAATTTACAAACTAAATAAGTGATCTGATGTGATTTATAATACAAAACGAAATGAGAAATACGTTTTATGACATAATTAATATAAGCATATACATATCTAAAAAAATTTGAATTTTGAGGTAAATAATTTAGAGCTCAATAATCAAGCTCTAACATTGATATCTGTTTCCTATCGCTCACTAAAAAAACTAGAGTAAGCCACGGGTGTTAGGAGTGTTCTCTCCATTTTTGTTCTGTGAGTATTCCTCCACTTCTTCCAAGTTCTGCTGTCTTCTTGTCTCACACTGCTTTCATCTCTGCTGGTTTATGCTTTTCTGTTTCTGTTCATGAGGCTCATTGGCTTGCTGCCTATGTATTCACAGTGTCTTGCATTCTGTGATTCTGATCATACTACAGGGAAGGGAGCTATGGTTTAAAATATTTTGAGAAGTGACTAACTTCCTGATTGGCAACCAAATTGAAAACTGATTTTCCCCATTGGCCAGAGTTATGGAAACCATTGTAAGTTCTGTGGAACTTGTATAATAGCATTAAACAGCCTTCTTGGCCACAACAATTCTGGATGAGTCTCTTTTTAATTACTTCCCACTTAGCATCATGTGTGACACATACACAATGCAAGCCTCTAAATATATGTTGTTTAAAATCTACATATATTCATATTCATATGTTGTGTTTCTTTTTTTTAACCAGCTTTTGTAGTATGTATTGCATGTTCATTCCAAATTTTAGTTAAACATTATTTTCAATCAACTCCTCTAAAAGTAGCCTTGCCTTTTCTCTCTAATAAAAAAAATAAACATTCTGCACAATAAAAATCTCATGTTTTATTACTTACAGAGCATACGCAGCATTAGTGTATATACATATATATATATACTCACCTGGTTTTATCAAAATAAAACTCACTGCCAGATACATATCCTGCTATTATCAAGATAAAATAATTATAATGCTATTTTAGAATTTGTCTAATTTTTAATTTTGTTTCATTTTATTAAAACTAATATCAAATAAAGATTACATCTAACTATCACTTGTCTGTGTCCTGCTGGCTCCTGGTGTTGAATTTTTTCTTTGTAACTTCATATTGGTAGAATAACTTACCAACAGTGGTTCAAGTTGGAATACAGAGACATGAATAAAAGAATAAATTTTGAATAAAAGAAATAAAATTTAGTATCAGGCCTAGCAGCTTTAAAATAAATGCAATACCCATGTAGCTAATTGTCATTTGAATAAAAGACATAAAACAAAACAACACAAGCTATCTACTTAATTCCATACATATCATTATAAGAGTATATTAATGCAGAAGAATTGATTGTTTTTTTCTGTGCAGTTTGGGAAGATTTTGATATCTTCCTTACAAACAAGCAAGTAAGCAAACAAACAAACTTACAATGCAAATGTGCTACTCACCAAGCAGGGAACACAAACTTGATTTGTATCAACAAACCTGGATCTTTCTGTGCTACCCCTACACAGAACAACGTATGCAGGGTTTGTTTCCCTCGTCTAATTAGATGGAGAGCTGTTATGCAGATTGATATAGTTAGCTTTATCAAGTTTAAAGAACAATTACAGGAACAGATACATCAATATGTAGTTGTAGCATGGAGAAAATGACTTGCAGGGCACTAATTTTAACCACAAGGCCCTTTAAACCTTGATACTTGAAGTATGTTCCTCAGACCAGCAGCCCAAGCATCACCAGGAGCTTGCAAAAATGCAAAATCTCAGCTTCACCCAGACCCACTGAATCAGAATCAAGTAGGCATTTTAATAAGACACCCAGGTGATTTGAATGTACACTAAAGTTTGAAAAACACTGCTTCAAAACACCGGTTTGCAATATGTATCTAAGCCAAAAATCTATATCTACTTTTCCTGCTATGGAGTGGTATGCTGGAATTTGTGAAAACAACGCTTAATTCTTTAAATTTGTGGTTCAAGTTACTATTCTCTTCAGAATCATTCTGAAGTTGAAACACAAACCCATTGCCTTTAAAAGATGAAGGTTTTTGCCTTCAGCCAACCTCCCCATTGTTGCCTCCTAGAAAGCCTGGGCATTTGTGGAAGTAATTCTGTTTCTAATAGAAATTTTCTATGGCTTTACCTGCAGAGTCTTCCAATGTTGCAAAATGTGTCAGTACTATTTGTTTGGGTAGGCAGTTCTGTTTCTTTATTTCCATTATATTTGTTAATACATCTTTTTGCTCCACTGCTGTATATGTCCTATGTCCTGTAATACTAAGCAATCCAGAGTGCAATTCTGAGAGCATCATTCACAACAAATAACTGCCTTGGTCTGATCTGAGAAAAATACCATAAATGTGCTCTTTTATTCCCCCAAAAGAGCTACAAGATAGAAAACACCCTGAAAGTCATTTTCTGAAGGAATCATTTATACACAGATTTAGGGAGCTTTCTGGCACAGATAACTAGTTAGAATATGAATGTCACCAAGCCATTCTTTACAGTGAGCAGGTGGAAAACATGACAAGGCAAGCACATTCTCCTCTTAACTTAGCATCAAGCTTACTTGGTTTCTCAATTCCTTTGAAAGTGCTGGAATCTGTTACTTTAGAACAAAATATGACAAAAATGGAATATTACATCTGGAAAAGTATAACAGAATATACTTTTCCTCCACTTATTTTTTTTTTTTTATTGTTTCCTAAAACAAGTGAATCTATTTTTAATATTCTATCTCCTCGGTGATTTGGACATAAAATGGGGAAGTTTGGTGAACTTACAGTACATTATTAATCTATGGTATTCACCACAGTTATGCCTTATTATTAGAGATTTTCTTAATCTTTCTCATTAAAAAATAGAAGGTCTCTATTCTTAATAAGCAGGGGGGATTCTTCTGATTTTAACCATATTTTCCCAAATGAAAATGAAACATAAAAACAAGTGAGAGGAGCCTGTTTCTGTCTCTAGTTGATGTGGGGGTAGGGTAGAGAGTGCCAGAAAAGCTAGAGGTTTCTAAGGATTGACACCTGGAGAAAGGATTGATGTCATGGATAATCCATCTGGCTTTGTGAGAACGTGGTCATGAACTAGATATTCTCGTTACCTGGGTAGGTTAGACAATCGCAGGCCCAGACTGCTTTTCTAATCCTTTTAGGCAGCTAGATTGCGGTAAGCTTTGTAATGTATCCTCATGAACTTCACGTTTCTACAATAGGAAATGGTCCCTAGACTGTTCAGAAAATCAGAAATTGACAATAATTATATCTGCCTATGACAAGCCTCTTCCAATGTTAAAATAAGCAAAAAGTATAACATAGACGTGCTCAGGTAATTGTGATAATTTAATAATAAAAAATTTAAGTTGCAAAGCTAAACAATATTTGCATAACTATTTTGAAAAACACTAAAATTGGGTTAATATTCACAGTTTAAACTATTAGCAGTTAGACAGACATTTTATGTAACTTCTCTAATTTGCTAACGTGGTTCACATTTAAGCGAAAACGATGTTACTCCATGTCAAAGGCTGCTACAGAAAATGTTCTAGAATTAGAGCAGTGACCTCTCTCTCCCACTCCAGATGTGACTACTCCAGCTGTGAGCATCATGCATGAACTTTCATCCCTTACAATGTTAAAGAGGCTATATGCATGTAATATCTACAGTGAAGGCTTTCTTGTGTTTTTAACAAAAGAATTAAACTTTGCAGGAAAGTGAAAGGAAAAGTTGCTCTTTAAAAAATAAAATAAAATAAAACATCACAGTAGAGGTAAAACCTGTAGGGATTCAACAGTACTTGAAAGACTACTTTTAAGTATTCTTGATCTAAATGATCTGAGGGGATTTTGAGAATTAATGAATAGTAGGTTGCAGACTAGGTCAAAACAGAACTTCTCTACCCTATTACCCCCCAAAAGTTTTTATAGTAGAAGCACATTCATATCTCACTGTTTGGGGTTTATTCAGTTGGATATTTGCATTTCAAATAGTCATTTAAACAATAGATAGTTTATGGAAATCTAATACTAATAGAAACAAGGCCACTCACTTTTCAAAATATGCCAGAATTCCATCTATTAGAGAAATTAATTTGAAATGTGAATGATACCATTTCAATACGTATCGAGTTCCTGCTATGTACACAACACCATGTTAGGCACTGGAGGGTGGGTGGCAAAGCTTAAGGGGAAACCAATGCTCTTCACATGAACATCACTTAATCAAAGAGAAAGAAGAGCATAAATCATTTTAATTAAAAATACAAACATTAATTAATAAATCTACAACACAATATATATCCCAACTAATAATTATTTGTGAAATGAAAGGGATCAGTAGTAAGTAACATCAGGTCACATATTTTTAACTAACATGATGAAATCACACAGTACATACACAGGGATACACTATTGTGGAGGAGAAAAACGAGCACATCTTGATTTTTTTTAATTATGACCACTACACCAGGGGTCAATGAGCTTTTTTCTTAAAGGACTAGATTGTAAACATTTTCACCAGTGCAGTTCATACAGTTTTTATCATAACTACTCAGCTCTGCCCTTGGAGTGCAAAAGTGGCCATAGACAATACGTAAATGAATGAACATGCTCCAATAAAGTTTTATTTTCAAAAACTGGCTGATGGGCCAGGTTTGGCCTGTGGCCAGTTTGCTGACCCCTACTCTATACAATGCTTAAATTACATCCTGACAAGCAAATTTACACATGAGAGTATGGTATTTGTATGTGATGAAACAATCACCTCAGAAGGTGACTCTAAAGATGAGAACTCCATCACGTGCCTATTTTGTACTGATTCCCATGTTGCAATTACTCAGTAAATACTGAACAGGGGCCATTTAATGACTTACTGCGGGGGAAGATAAAACACTAGAGGATACATTTCATGGAGTAATTTTGTTATAGCCTCAGGGGATAGGCTAGATAAGTTGCAGAGTTTTTACCTTTTCCGGTTTCTAAAGTTTTATGATTTATTCAAGATGAATTAATGCAATAGTTTTCAACTTTAGATTCCATATACTAAAGTTAATTAGGCTACAACCACTAATCAGAATAAACTATTTCTTTAAATGACAAGAAAAAACATTTTTTCACGTTTTCTTAAAAGAGAAATATTACAAAAATACACATACAAAAAAATTGAACTGAAGGTAATGTAACCCAACTGCAAATACCAACAGGTACCCTAAATTAGAAGATATATTTGGCCTCTCTAATTTTAATTCAGAGTTTACCACATTGACTACATTTTTTATTGCCTAAGAAATTGTAAGAATGAAATATTGCAGCTTTTATTCAAAGATGAATGATCATGAAGGCTGAAAGCAAAACTGTATGAAATGCTTGCAATAAAGAACTCAATATCTATGCTGTAAATATAGTAATAAAATTGTACTTTGCATTGCAAATGGTATCTTTTGTGTTTCTAACTAGCCAGTTTTCAAATGTTGAAAAAGACTCAACATTCTGCACTGAGTCTATAACCCTTGATTAGCCAAAATGTAATTTTTAAGTCGTGAAGTGTAAATGTTTAAAACACATAGATTTTTGTGCACGCTTTGGCTGCACATATACTAAAATTGGAATGATACAGAGAAGATTAGCATGGCCCCTATGCAAGGATGACACACAAATTCATGAAGTGTTCCATATTTTTAGGAGAATGAAGAACACCAAAGAAACAAGGAAAGTATTAGCCCAGGAGACAGAAAGGGCCATGTAAACCAGAGACTTCATCAGCCTGAGACCAGAAGAACTAGATGGTGCCCGGATACCACCAATGACCGCACAGACAGGAAACACAACATAGAGTCCCTGATGGAGCAGGAGAAAGGTGGGGTGCAGAACCCAAATTCTAGTAAGAAGACCAGACTTAATGGTCTGACTGAGCCTGGAGGAACCAGGGAAAGTATGGCCCCCTGGACTCTCTATCAGCTCAGAACTAAAACAATTTCTGAGGCCAATTCTTCAGACAGTGATTGGACTGGACTGTGGGACATAAAGTGATACTCATAAGGAGTGTGCCTCTTAGCTCAAGTAGATATAAGAGACTAAATGGGCAGCTGCTGTCTGGAGGTGAGACGGGAAGGCAGAGAGGGCTAGGAGCTGGTGAAATGGACATGGGGAATCAAGGGTGGAAAAGAGGAGTGTGCTGTCACAGTATGGGGAGAGCAATTGGGTCACATAACAATGTATGGATAAATTTTTGTATGGGAGACTAACCTGAAATGTAAACTTCATTTAAACTACAACAGTAAACAAAAATAAATAAATAAAACACATAGATTTTTAAACACAAATAGCACAAGCTTATGATACACCAAGTGTAATTTAGAAATTGGTGAGATGCTTGTCTACTTGTTGTTGTTAGGCGCCATCCAGTTGGTACCAACTCACAGCGACTCTATGTACAACAGAACGAAACACTGCTCTCTGTCCTGCGCCATCCTCACAATCGTTGTTATGCTTGAGTCCATTGTTGCAGCCACTGTGTCAATCCATCTCATTGAGAGTCTTCCTCTTTTTCCCGTACAATCCACTCTACCAGGCAAGACGTCCTTCTCCGGGGACTAGTCCCTCCTGATAACACGTCCAAAGTATGTAAGATGAAGTCTCACCAGTCTCACTTCCAATGAGTGTTCGGGCTGTACTTCTTTCAAAACAGATTCGTTCATTCTTCTGGCAGTCCATGTTATATTCAATAGTCTTCCCCAATACCACAATTCAAAGGCTTCAATTCTTCTTCGGTCTTCCTTACTCATTGTTCAGCTTTCACATGCATATGAGGCAATTGAAAACATCATAGCTTGGGTCAGGCAACCTTAGTCTTCAAGGTGACATCTTTGCTTTTCAACACTTTAAAGAGATCCTTTGCAGCAGATTTACCCAATGCAATGCGTCTTTTGATTTCTTGACTGCTGTTTCCATGAGTGTTAATTGTGGATACAAGTAAAATGAAATCCCTGACAACTTCAATCTTTTCTCTGTTTCTCATGATGTTGCTTATTAGTTCAGGTGTGAGGATTTTTGTTTTCTTTATGTTGAGGAGTAATCCATACTGAAGGCTGCGGTCTTTGTTCTTCATCAGTAAGTGCTTCCTCTTCACTTTCAGCAAGCAAGGTTGTGTCATCTGCATAACACAGGTTGTTAATGAATCTTCCTCCAATCCTGATGCCCCATTCTTCTTCATATAGTCCAGCTTCTCGGATTATTTGCTCAGCATACAGACTGAATAGGTATGGTGAAAGGGTGTAACCCTAACACTTACCTTTCCTGACTTTAAACTGCGCAGTATCCCCTTGTTCTGTCTGAACAACTGCCTCTTGATCTATTTACAGGTTCCTCATGAGCACAATTAAGTGTTCTGGAATTCCTATTCTTTGCAATGTTATCCACAATTGGTTACGATCCACACAGTTGAATGTCTTTGCATAGTCAATAAAACACAGGTAAACATCTTTCTGGTATTCTCTGCTTTCAGCCAAGATCTATCTGACATCAGCAATGTATCTCTGGTTCCCTGTCCTCTTCTGAATCCAGCCTGAATTTCAGGTAGTCACCTGTTCACATATTGCCACAGATGCTTTTGAATGATCTTCAGCAAAATTTTACTTCAATGTGATATTAATAATATTGTTCGATAATTTCTGCACTTGGTTGGATCACCTTTCTTGGCAATAGACATAAATAAATCTCTTCCAGTTGACTGGTCCAGTAGCTGTCTTCCAAATTTCTTGGCGTAGACAAGTGAGGACTTCCAGCACTGCATCCATTTGTTGAAATATCTCGATGGAGATTCCGTCAATTCTTGAAGCCTTATTTTTCGCCAATGCCTTCAGTGCAGTTTGGACTTCTGTCAGGACCATCGGTTCCTGATCATATGCTGTCCCTTGAAATGTTTGAACGCAGACCAATTCTTTTTGGTATAATGACTCTGTGTAATCCTTCTATCTTCTTTTGATGCTTCCTGTGTCTGTTAATATTTTCCCTATAGAATCCTTCACTATTGCAACTTGAGGCTTGAATTTTGAATTTTTTAAAAATTTTTTGAAAGACCCTAGAACTCTTAAAATAATTTTAGGGAAAACATTTTTAAAACTTATTCTACAATATAAGGAGTCCTTGTGGCTCTGTGGTTAAGCACTCAGCTACTAACTGAAAGGTTGGTGATTCGAACCCACAAGCTGCTCAATGGGAGAAAGATGTGGCAGTCTGCTTCCATAAAGATTACAGCCTTGGAAAACCTATGGGGCAGTTCTATTCTGCCCTATAGGGTTGCCAGGAGTTGGAATAGACTGGATGGCAAAGAATTTTTTAATGTATTATTCTCCAGTATAAAAGACGCTGAATTTAATGAGCATAAATAAACTTTAAGAAAATGTTTAAGGGTTCTATACCTCTACAAATATTTATGAGTGATCTGTTGTTGTTGTGTGCCATGGAGTTGATTCCAACTCATAGTGACCCTACATAAGACAGAGTAGAACCATAGGGTTTACTAGGCTGTAATCTTTACTGGAGCAGATTGCCAGGTCTCTTCTCCCACCAAGATGCTGGTGGATTCAACCCGCTGACCCTTTGGTTAGCAGCAGAGAGCTTAACCATTGTGCCACCAGGGCTCCTATGAGTGACCTAGTCTATGTAATTCTACTTGAGAATCATTCTTGAGATATTGGCCAGCTCCAAATATTACACAATTATAACTTTGCACTTTGAATCACTTAGAGTCATGTTAATAATATATTAAACATTGATTCTGCCCATAATACAGAAAATGCATAGGAGGTCATATTGACTCAGTTGAGGTCATATACTGTTTTAGCATTTGTCAGTCTCCTGTTGACTTTTCTGCCAACAAATAAAACCAAGTAATGATATCTTTTTATTTGATTCAGCGATATGCTGTAGACCTATTTCATATACTTGCAATTGCTAGAGTATCTTGGCCTGTGGTGACATAGGTGACAAATAGAAATAATAACCCGAATTAAACAGCAACAACACCAAGTTCATGCAAAAGCTCTCTAATTAAAAATAGTTTGGCTACATTGGTCTTTTATAATTGATTGAATTTTCCATTCCATGTTTGTTAACATATAAGAGAAAACCAAGGAGGCAAGGCCAAGATGGTGGAGTAGTGAGACGCTTCCAGTGGACCCTCTTACAACAAAGACCCCAAAAAACAAGTGATTTGATTATATATGGCAATCAGGGAGCCCAGACCTTCAAAGGCAGACTTGACGAACCTGACTGAGTGGTAGGGGGAGGGAGAGATGGTTCGGAAGCAGTGAGGAGTTGATAGAGTGACCAGGTGAGAGCCTGAGCCCTTCAGGCCTGACCAGCTCATGGGTGAGCGGTGAGGCAGACAAGCAGCGGTACTTGGGAGGTTCGTTTTCCACACTAGGAGAGATCCAGCCCTTGACAGTCTACACAGCCACCCAGAACCAGTGAGAAGCAGCCCTAATTGGCAAAAGATAAGTACTTGTGTATAACTTATCCTACGGATCAAAAACACCCCCCTCGGGAAAAAACTCTCCTCAATTTACATCTCCACTCACTGCTCTACACTGGGTCCCAGACCGGCTTCAGCAATTGCCAAGTCCCGTAGGCAAGAAGTAGGATCTGTTACACGCCCGGAGCCATTCTCCCTGCCTTGGAAAGTGAACAAATTAACAAACGGGAAAAAATAAACTGTCAGCTCCCCTACGCCAGGAACTGAGGGTAGGAACATCTCCTTTGCCTAGGCACAGAAATAAGGGATCCACGGACTTTGAGTGCCTTTCCCCCTGCATAGACTTGTGCACACCCATCTCAATAGAGTAGGCCCTCATTACAACAGTACCAGAAGTCTTAACTTCAACTATTTCAGCTGTGACATGGCAGGTTCGTGACATTTGACACTGCTCTGCCCATTAAGCAGGATCATCACCTACCCACATCAGGGGCCTGAGAACTGGTATCTCCAGCCACGCCACCTAGCCACCTGCCATAGGGGCCCATGAATAAGAGGTGCCCCCCAGTCCTTACAGCCAACAGCATTAGGTACTCATAGTCCAGCTGCAAAACCTACCCACCTATGTGCTCTAGACAGCAGGGACACGTCTTCCTCCTGGACACTTGGGGGTAGCCGTCAGCCCCTGGCCTTGCTCAGAGCATGTCCCCCTGCTTCAGCCAGATGCCTGTGCCTACACCAATCACCCATGCCTGCCTAGGACTGTAAGTGAGAACCTACACCACACACTTGGTGGCTATCTACCTGGGCACCTGAGCTGAATCCATACAGGAGTGGGCAAACTCCTCAGCTCACATACCTAGTAACAGATCTGACCACTGATGACAGGACATTAGAGTTTCAAAGGTGCCAATAATCAAACTAGCTCATATAGGCAGCCTATTTGGGCATATCAAAACAAAACTAGAATCTAGGACACAGTAAGAAAACATAAAATAAATAAATATAATAACTTACTGATGGCTCGGAGACAATAGTCAATATCAAATCACATAAAGAGGCAATCCATGATGGCTTCAGCTAGCTCCCAAAATAAAGAATCTATAAATTTTCCAGAGGAGGAAAATTTCTTGGAAATACTGCAGGCAGAATGCAAAAGATTAATACACAGAACTCTTCAAGAAATTAGGAAGGAAATTAATCAAAACACAGAACACACAATAGAGGAAATTAAAAAGATTACAAAAGAGTATAATGACAAATTTAACAGGCTGCAAGAATCCATAGAGAGACAGCAATCAGAAATCCAGAAGACTAACAGTAAAATTTCAGAATAAGATGACTCAATAGAAAGTCATAAGAGCAGAATTGACGCAATGGAAGTCAGAATTAGTGAGATTGAAGATAAAGCACTTGACACCAACTTATTTGAGGAAAAATCAGATAAAAGGATTTAAAAAAAAGAAGAAACCCTAAGAATTATGTGGGACTCTATCAAGAGGAATAACCTATAAGTGATTGGAGTACCAGAACAGGTGGGGATAACAGAAAATACAGGGAGAATT
>NW_004443953.1:468131-470090 GCF_000243295.1 Trichechus manatus latirostris
GAAGACACAAAAGTAAATCAAAGCTAAAACACTGACAATAGGGAAACAGATGTCAATATGGAAAAGATGACAACATTAAAACAAAAAAGAGGGACTTAAAAATGTAGACATAGATTTTTCATATGGAGAGGAAGTCAAGGCGATATAAAGAAAAAAAAGACTGGTGTAAACTTAGAAAAACAGGGGTAAATATTAAGGTAACCACAAAGAAAACTAACAATCCTACAAGTCGAAATAAAAAAACTAGAAAAATATAAAGACTCGGCAAACACAAAATCAACAACAATGAAAAAGATGAAGAGAAAATACATAAAGAAAAATGACTCAGCACAAAAAATTAAGTGGAACTAATAAACTGTGAACAACACACAAAAAAAGATATCAAAATGACAGCACCAAACTCATACCTATCAATAATTACGTGAATGTAAATGGACTAAATGCACCAATAAAGAGACAGAGAGTGGCAGATTGGATAAAAAAACACGATCCGTCTATATGCTGCCTGCAAGAGACATACCTTAGACTTAAAGATACAAACAAGCTAAACTCAAAGATGGAAGAAAATATATAAAGAAAACAACACTCAAAAAAGAGCAGGAGTGGCAATATTACTCTCTGACAAAATAGACTTTACAGTAAAATCCAACACAAAGGGTAAGGAAGGATACTGTATAATGATTAAAGGGTCAATACACCAGGAGACATAACTATAATAAATATTTACACACCCAACAACAGGGCTCCAAAATATAAAACAGCACTGAAAAGAGAGATAGACAGCTCCACAATAGTAGTAGGAGACTTCAACACACCACTTTCAGTGAAGGACAGAACATACAGAAAAAAGCTCAACAAAGACATGGAAGAGCTAAATGCTACAATCAGCCAATTTGATCTCATAGACATATACCAAACACTCTACCCAACAGCAGCAAAGTATACTTTCTTTTCCAATGCACATGGAACATTCTCCAGAAGAGACCACATATTAGGCCATAAGAAAGCCTTAACAAAATCCAAAGCATCGAAATATTACAAAGCATCTTTTCTAACCATACAGCCATAAAAGTGTAAATCAACAACGGAAAAAGCAAGGAAAAAAATCAAACACATGGAACCTGAACAACATCTTGCTCATGAACTACTGGGCTATAGAAGAAATAAAGGATGGAATAAAGAAATACATAGAATCAAACGACAATGAAAACACATTCTACCAGAGCCTTTGGGACTCAGCAAAAGCAGCGCTAGGAGGTCAGCTTATGGCAATAAAAGCACACATCCAAAAAGAAGAAAGGGTCATAATCAAAACACTAACCCCACAACTGGAAAAAGTAGAAAGAGAGCAGCAAAAGAAGCCCCCAGGTGCCAGAAGCAAGGAAATAATAAGAATTAGAGCAGAATCAAATGAAATAGAGAACAGAAAAACAATTGAAAGAATTAACAAGACCAAAAGCTGGTTCTTTGAAAAGATCAACAACATTGATAAACCATTGGCCAAACTGACAAAAGAAACACAGGAGAGGAAGCAGATAACCCGTATAAGAAATGAGATGGATGATATCACAACAGACCCAACTGAAATTAAAAGAATCATAACAGAACACTATCAAAAAGTATACTTTAACAAATTTGAAAACCTAGAGAAATTGGACAATTTTCTAGAAACTCACTACCTACTTAAACTAACACAAACAGAGGTAGAACAACTAAATAAACCCATAACAAAAGAAGAGATTGAAAAGGTAATTAAGAAACTGCCAACAAAAAAAAGCCATGGCCCAGATGGCTTCACTGGAGTTTCTACCACACTTTCACCACTACTACTAAAGGTATTTCAGAGCACAGGAAAGGATGGAGTACTCCCAAACTCATTCTATGAAGCCAGCATAACCCTGATACCAAAACCACGTAAAGACACCACAAAAAAAGAAAATTACAGACCAATATCCCTCA
>NW_004443953.1:470190-472360 GCF_000243295.1 Trichechus manatus latirostris
TGATAAAAACTCTCAGTAAAATACTACTAGAAGGGAAATTCCTCAGTATAATTAAGGGCATTTATACAAAGCCAACAGCCAACATCATTCTAAATGGAGAGACTTTGAAAACATTCCCCTTGAGAACGGGAACCAGACAAGGATGCGCTTTATCACCACTCTTATTCAACATAGTGCTGGAGGTCCTAGCCAGAGCAATTAGGCTAGCAAAAGAAATAAAGGGCATCCAAATTGGGAGGGAAGAAGTTAAAGTATCTCTATTTGCAGATGATATGATCTTATACACAGAAAACTTCAAAGAATCCAAAAGAAAACTACTGTAAGTAATAGAAGGTTTCAACAAAGTTTCGGGATACAAGATAAACATACAAAAATCAGTTGGATTCCTTTACACCAACAAAGAGAACCTCGAAGAGGAAATCACTAAATCAATACCCGTTTACAGTAGCCCACAAGAAGATAAAATACTTAGGAATAAATCTAACCAGAGACGTAAAAGATCTATACAATGAAAACTACAAGACACTACTGCAAGAAACCAAAAGAGACCTGGGTAAGTGGAAGAACATACTTTGCTTATGGATAGGTAGACTCAACATAGCGAAGATGTCAATTCTACCCAAAGCAATCTACAGATACAATGCAATACAGATACAAATTCCACCTGCATTTTTTAATGAGATGGAGAAACAAATCACCAAATTCATATGGAAACGGAAGAGGCTCCGAATAAATAAAGCATTGCTCAAGAAGAACAAAGTGGGAGGCCTCATACTACCTGATTTTAGAATCTATTATACTGCCACGGCAGTTAGAACAGGCTGCTATTGGTACAATAACAGATACATAGACCAATAGAACAGAATTGAGAATCCACACGTAAATTCATCCACCTGTTAGCAGCTGATATTTCACAAAGGCCCAAAGTCCATTAATTGGGGAAAAGACAGTCTCTTCAACAAATGGTGCTGGCATAACTGGATATCTACCTGCAAAAAACTGAAACATGACCCATACCTCACACCATGTAAAATAAACTAACTTAAAATGGATGAAAGACCTAAATACAAAATCAAAAACGATAAAGATCATGGAAGAAAAAATAGGGACAATGCTAGGAGCCCTAATACATGGCATAAACACAATACAAGCTATAAGTAACAATGCACAAGCATCAGAAGAGAGACTAGATAAATGGGAGCTCCTGAAAATCAAACACTTATGCTCATCAAAAGACTTCACCAGAAGAGTCAAAAGACAACCTACAGACTGGGGGAAAATTTTTGGCTATGACAAATCCAGTCAGCGTCTCATCTCTAAAATCTACAAGATACCACAAAACCTCAACAACAAAAAGACAAATAACCCAATTTAAAAAATGGGCAAAGGATATGAACAGGCACTTCGCCAAAGAAGATATTCAGGCAGCTAACAGACACATGAAAAAATGCTCAAGATCATTAGCCATTAGAGAAATGCAGATCAAAACTACAATGAGATATCATCTCACCCCCACAAGGCTAGCACTAATCCAAAAAACACAAAATAATAAATACTGGAGAGGCTGTGGAGAGACTGGAACACTTATACACTGTTGGTGGGAATGTAGAATGGTACAACAACTTTGGAAATCGATTTGGTGCTTCCTTAAAAAGCTAGAAATAGCAGTACTATACGATCCAGCTATCCCGCTGCTTGGAATATATCCTAGAGAAATAAGAGCCATCACACGGATATATGCACACCCATGTTCATTGCAGCACTGTTCACAATAGCAAAAAGATGGAAACAATCTAGGTTCCCATCAGCGGACGAATGGATAAGGAAATTATGGTATATCCACACAATGGAATGCTACACAACAATAAAGAACAACGATGAAGCCATGAAACATAATATGGAGGAAGCTGGAACTCATTATGCTGAGTGAATGTAGTCAGTCACAGGACAGATATTGTGTAAGACCACAATTATAAGAACTCAAGAAAAGGTTTAAACACAGAAGAAAACATTCTTTGATGGTTACGAAGGTGGGGAGGCCGGGTGATTGTTATTTACTAACTAAACAGTATATAAGAATTATCTTAGGTGAAGGGAAGGACAGCACACACTACAGGAGAAGTCAGCACAACTGGACTAAACCAAAGCTAAGAAGTTTCCTGAATACAAT
>NW_004443953.1:472460-489141 GCF_000243295.1 Trichechus manatus latirostris
CTGGGGACCATGCTTTCAGGGGACATCTAGGTCAGCTGGCATAACAAAGTGTATTAAGAAAATGTTCTGCATCCTACTTTGGTGAATGGCATCTGGGGTCTTGAAAACTTGTAAGCGGCCATCTAAGATGCATCAATTGGTCCCAACCACCTGGAGTAAAGGAGAATGAAGAATAGCAAAGACACAAGGAAAGTAGTAGCCCAAGGGACAGAAAGACCACATAAACCAGAGGCTTCATCAGCCTGAGACCAGAAGAACTAGATGGTGCCCAGATACCACCAATGACCGCCCTCACAGGGAACACAACAGAAAGTCCCAGATGGAGCAGGAGAAAGGTGGGGTGCAGAACTCAAATTCTAGTAAGAAGACCAGACTTAATGGTCTGACGGAGTCTGGAGGAACCCCGGAAAGCATGGCCCCCCCATTCTCTATCAGCCCAGAACTAAAACAATTTCTGAGGCAAACTCTTCAGACAGGGATTGGACTGGACTGTGGGACATAAAGTGATACTCATGAGGAGTGTGCTTCTTAGCTCAAGTAGATACAAGAGACTAAATGGGCAGCTTTTGTCTGGAGGTAAGATGGGAAGGCAGAGAGGGTTAGGAGCTGGATGAATGGACGTGGGGAATCAGGAGTGGAAAGGAGGAGTTTGCTGTCACAGTATGGGGAGAGCAATCAGGGTCACATAACAATGTATGTATAAATTTTCGTATGCGAAAAAATAAAAATAAAAAAAACTTAAAAAAAAGAGAAAAACATTGTCTTAGGCTGGGTTCTCTAGAGAAGCAAAAGCCGTAAATCATATAAATATATATAGTGGGGGATTTATATTAAGGAAACAGCTCACGCGAGTTTAGAGGCTGGAATATCCCAAGTCTGTGGATCAGGATAGGGGCTTCTCTCAATTCAGGTAGCCGAACGGTCTGGCGAACCCAAGATTGGCAGATTGTAGAGCAGGACTCCTGCTCACAGGCTGTGAAGATCAGTGAATCCCAAGACTGGCAGGAAAGATTGCAAGGTTTCTCCTGATTCACATAGCTGAAGGAGCTGGTAAACCCAAGACTGGCAGGTCAGAGAACAGGGTTCCCGCTCACAGGCTATGGAGATCCATGAATTCCAAGATCGGCAGATAAGCTGATAGGTCAAGTCCCAAGAACCAGAGGTCAGAGGAACAGGAGGCAGTTGTAGGATCCAGAGTGAGCAAAAAGCCAGAATGTCTGCTTATATTCGGACATAGGCCACACTTCCAAGAAAACTCCCTTTCAACTGATTAACTACTCACAGCAGATCCCATCATGGAAGTGATCACATATAAACACTGAGAATCATGGCTCAGCCAAGTTGACACACAATCTTAACCATCACACCAACTTTTCAATATAAAATTCACATCCTTTTTTATATTTTTGAAATGTCTGGAATAGTGTTAATTTTGTTTCAGATTAGAAACAGTCTAGATTATTTTGATTTTAAATCTTACTGAAAAAGTCTTTTAAAAAAATGTATCTTCAGTACTGATACTGATCTTGAATTAAAAAGTAGAATATTTTAAAGTCATAGTGTATTCTACATTTGTCTTATAGTTTCTTTTTTCTTGGAATATTTGCTTCTCAGTTTTTATTTGTTTTGAAATCATTAAGAGGTCAAACATAGTGAATATATATAGGAAAACTGAGATGTCATCTGCTACTATGAAGAATTTATATTCTTCAAAATGGGTTCTACAATTTCACAATACACAGTTTGTGATGAACACTGCATTTAGCAGGCAGAATCTGTGACTTTTAAATACTCCCAAAATGATCCATTACATGAGGAAAACATAAAACAAATTATCATAATTTTACAGTTAATTACATTTAACAATGCCAAGAGTTTGAATTCAAATCCCATAGTAA
The DNA here is from genome assembly GCF_000243295.1 of Trichechus manatus latirostris. Taxonomy (NCBI): domain Eukaryota; kingdom Metazoa; phylum Chordata; class Mammalia; order Sirenia; family Trichechidae; genus Trichechus; species Trichechus manatus. The sequence goes on from NW_004443953.1 coordinate 474,359, forward strand.
TCTTTGACTCTTAGACATATTTGTAAAATGCAAATCTGTTTTTCCAGCTGGCTAGATGAAGAAACTAGCTGGATGAATGTTGACAGTCTCTGTTACTGTCTCAAAATTCAATACTCTTAGGGATTATCAATTCAGTATCTGGTTAATATTTCTTCCCATAATGCAGATAGGTATGCTTCATTCTTAGGGGTTTTATGATTTAATTTTCTTGCCAATGGCCTCCAAGTAAATCACAATGCACTTTTTACTATGTGAGTCTTAATAAAGTTAATTATTCTTTAAGAAACCAATTATTCCTTATCACATGGGGTTAGACCATTAGTAAAATATCATAAGAGAAAAAAATTAATATAAAGAATAGTAGGGATAGATATTGGGCTTATATATGCATGTATTTTGAGAATCAAAGGGAAAAAAAACCTTGCTTATCTGGACACTTGAACACTTGGTTTCAATTTAAATATACTAGAAAGAGGTCCAGAGCTAGGAATAATTAGGTAAAATAATCCTAAAAATACTGACATAATATTATATGCAATAATGGGAAAAAAAAATCCTATTATATGCAGTATGATCTACCCTTATTTAAAAAAAATAACAAAATGACCTAATTCTGTTCTTACCTAAAAACCTTTAGCTAACAGAATGTGCTTGCAGAGGACACTAAAAGGCCAATTCCAAACTCACTTACTTATATATCCATTAGCATTACATGCTAACTTACAAGAACATTTTGGCAGTTTGTTTTAATTTAACCTGAAAAAACTCTATTTCTAGTTAGAACTATTATTTTCATTATTATCATGCCTACAACATTAGTTAGTGTGGTTCTTCAAACAATTTGTCAAGACCAGATATTCCACAATTATATAAAAAATATCTCAGGTTTGAAAACAGTCATTAAGGATATCAGTGTAGGGAAAAAATTCCTCTAGGAAAGCAGTGTTCAGAGAACAACACCAACACAAATGTTTATTTTGGTGTGTGTGTGTGTATACACACAAGAAAATAATTTGTTTTATAACAGCAAAGAGCAGCTTTGACTACAACTTTTCAATTGTTGTTTGAGAATTTTCCTCATTTTTTCCACACTGATAAGTTTTATTAAATTGGGAAAAATGTGAATATGATTTAAACAATGGGAAATGGAGTCATAAAGAGTGAGGATCAATATCTTGGGGTATATTTCATATGTTCCCCCAAATCTGATTTCTTTTAGAAACAAATTATTATATCTTAAACCCATTTCAAGTAATGTAGTTTTCTTGAAATATAAAATATAACTTTTTCAGATGAAGTATATTTTTTAATGAAATTGGATATCATAAAATCGATCTATGAATAAATGATTAAAGGGAGGTTAATCTGCATAATTGAAACCTAATTTAGCAATCAAGCTGGCCTGCTCACTTCTTTATAGAGAGATTTGGCAAAGATGCATGTCATAGAATGTGAGGGCAACACACTCAAAAAGAACACTGGCAAGCATTTGATTCAGTCATGTAGAAACTAAGAGTGACTTCTGGAAATAACTTAAAAAATAAGTTATGCTATTGGTATGGGAAAGGCTTTAATTCAAACCGAGTTAAAGTTGAGATAATTTTAATGGACAGAGAGAATACAATTGTTTTGTTATTATACTACATTTTGTTGATGATGACACTGGCTTAGTATGTAAATTTAGAGCACAAAGGAAGCATTGTTCTAATTCAGAGTTTCCAATATGCTTGTCATTTGTCACATGTAGCACATCTGCCACAGTCAAACTATGGCAAATTGATACTCTCCTCCTTATTAGGGTCTAGAGTGCAGGAAGCTGAAAAATGTATTATCATGAGTACCATAGGATTGTATTTCAGAGGTTCTAGTCACCAAACAAGGAAAACATTCTCAGGATAATTCCTCTCTTTACTTGGTCCCCACGCCGTTCAAAGCATGAGCAAATTAATAATCATGAGGCAAATACAATGGAAAACAGCATAAGGTTGTGGAACCTTGGAATTCTGATAGATACCAATGTATTGGGTTGTACTATATGTCATTCCACCACTCATCTGTTAGTTTGTCGGACTACAGCGGCTTGCGTTTTGCTGTGATGCTGGAAGCCACGCCACTGATAATTCAAATACCAGCAGGTTCATCCAGAGTGGACAGGTTTCAGCTGAGTTTCCAAGACTAAGACAGACTAGGAAGAAGGAGCTGGTGGTCTACTTCTGAAAAATTGGCCAGTGAAAACTTTATGAATAGCAGTGGAACATTCTTCGATATAGTGCCAGAAGATGAGCCCCTCAGGTTGGAAGACACTCAAAAGACCACTGGGGAAAAGCTGCCTCCTCAAAGTAGAGTCAACCTTAATGACATGGATGGAGTCAAGCTTTTGGGACCTTCATTTGCTGATGTTGCACAACTCAAAATAAAAACACCTGCAAACATCCACTAACAATTGGAACATGGAATGTATGAAGTATGAATCTAGGAAAATTGGAAGTAATCAAAAATGAGATGGAACACATAAAGATCAATATCTTAGGCATTAGAAATCTGAAATGGACTGGTATTGGCCATTTTGAATCAGACAATTGTATGGTCTACAACGCCAGGAATGACAAATTGAAAAGGAATTGTGTCACATTCATTGTCAAAAAAGAACATTTCAAGATCTATCCTGAAGTACAACTCTGTCACTGATAGGATAATATCCACATGCCTACAAGGAAGACCAGTTAATACTATTACTTAAATTTATGCACCAACCCCTAAGCCCAAAAAATGAAGAAGATAAAGATTTTTACCAACTTCTGCAGTCTGAAATTGATCAAACAGGCAATCAAGATGCATTAGTAATTACCAGTGATTGGAATGTGAAAGTTGGAAACAAAGAAGAAGGATTGGTAGTTGGAACACACGGCCTTGGTGATAGAAACGATGCCAGGGATCGCATGATAGAGTTTTGCAAGACCAATGATTTCTTAATTGCAAATTCCTTTTTTCAATATAAATGGTGACTATATACGTGAACCTTGCCAGATGGAATACATAGGAATCAAATCGACTACATTTGTGGAGAGAAACGATGGATGGAAAAGCTCAATATCATCAGTCAGAACAAGGCCAGGGGCTGACTGTGGGACAGACCATCAATTGCTCATATGCAAGTTCAAGTTGAAGCTGAAGAAAATTAGAACCAGTCCACGAGAGCCAAAATACGACCTTGAGTATATCCCACCTGAATTTAGAGACCATCTCAAGAAGAGATTTAAACACTAATGACTGAAGACCAGATGAGTTGTGGAATGACATCAAGGACATCATACATGAAGAAAGCAAAATGTCATTTAAAAGATAGGACAGAAAAGACCAAAACAGATGTCAGAAGAGACTCTGAAACTTGCTCTTGAAATTACAGTGTCTAAAGCAAATAGAAGAAATGATGAAGTAAAAGAGCTGAACAGAAGATTTCAAATGGTGACTCCAGAAGACAAAGTAAAGTATTATAACGAAATGGGCAAAGACCTGTAGTTAGAAAACCAAAAGGGAAGAACTGGCTTGGCATTTCTCCAGCTGAAAGAGCTGAATTAAAAATTCAACCTATGAGTTGCAATACTGAAGGTTACTAAAAGGAAATTATTGAACAACACAGGAAGCATCAAAAAAAGAAGGAATACACAGAAAATAAATGGTGCAGGACTGGTCAGTGTTTCGTTCTGTTGTACACAGGGTGGCTATGAGTCAGAACCCACTCGATGGCATCTAACAACAACATATATCATTGCCATTTTTATAAGTCAAAATAGTCAAATACTGGCAATTTCACATAGTTCAACTTTAAGACAAATCACGTTAAGTTCTAAAAAGAATTTTCTTTTCAAGAATGATCTACTCAGAGATCATAGCTGAAAAAAGCAGTACAAGGAACACCACATTCCATATTCAGAGAGTGACTAGACCTTGCTGAGAGGCATCAGCCTAGACGGGGGACTAGCACTGTCACAATCCCTCACACTCTCTGGCCAGCACAGGAGAGATACTGGGGAGGATAAGATTGAAGTGTAAAATCACATTTTAAGTAAATTCAATGTCTGTGAAAAGTGAACATTCTCTCCTCTCACATTACTGCTGAAGAAGGAAAAAGTGGTACCTCTCCTCTCCATAAAAGAGTCATATGGAGTCCATAAGAAAATGGAATTGCTCATAAAATTAGGGAGTAACTACCAGGAGAGCTGTTGATTTTTGCCACCTGATCAAATGTTGTTAAGGCACCTAAGTTGCTTCCCTACCTGTGCAAGCATAGCGAGGGATCCTTGGTAAGAGATGATGAGATGTGGGGTGGGGATGTGGCAAATAGAGTTCTACAGCCACTCCCTCAAAGTTTTAGTTTTCAAGAAATATTGAAAATGTATCCCATTTGTGCCCATTGTACATGGAATTTGGCACCATGGAAGACGGATAATATTGAGGAGATACAAACTTGTCTGGACTTATAGAGCCACGAGTCCACAAGGAGTTACCACAGGAACAAGTTTTCAGTCAGGAAAGGAGGACCACCAGTGATGGAGAAAGTCCCTCGTCAGGGAGACAAATGGAATAAAGTGTCAAGTCAAAAGATAATAATTCCAGATGATGCTAGCACAGAGAAAGGGATGTGCCTAAGAACAGGCCAAGCCTGACCCCAGCACCAAGCTCCTTGAGCCATGAGTCCGGTGTGAATCAAATATTAGACCGATGATCTTAAAACAACAGGTTCATGTTTTAGAAAAGGTGAAGTAGTTAAGAGTTCAGGATGCTAACCAAAAGGACGGCAGTTCGAATCCAGCAGCTGCTCCTTGGGAACCCTATGAGGCAGTTCTATTCTGTCCTGTAGGGTCGCTATGAGTTGGAATCGACTCAATGGCATGCAACAACGACAACAAAAAGAATGAAAAGCAACAGAACAACCAGATGGAAATAATGAGAATGTTCATGCATTGTGAAGAATGTAACCAAATGTCACTGAACAACTTACGTACAAAATGTTGAATAGGAACCTAAACTGCTGTGCAAACCTTTACCAAAAACACAATAAAACATTATTTTTTTAAAAAAAGGAAAGTCAGACTAATTTTATTAATGAAGACAGAGACCAAGGGAAAGGGGCAGCCAAAAAATGTGGTGGCAATTATTGGGAAAAATTAAATGGCTCCATATTAATACTCCAACAACTTGAAACCCTTTTCTGAAGCTTTTATACTAGTGTTTTAGATCATAATTACATTCAGACACTATGTATGTTTCCAGGAGCATTCACTGTTTACCACTCTTTTTATAGGTACTTCTCTGAATTACCATAAAGTTGTTCATCAGAAGGTTTATGGTGAACATTAAAAAAAAATGAATAAATCAGTGAACCTTCTGCAACAAAAGGTATCATTGAGCCAGTTCCTGTGAACCAAAAATCATTAAGTACTTCCTATGAGCTGAAGTTTCAAAGAAGAAAAAACATCTATCCCAGACATCAAGTAGCTCAAGGTTTAGTAGGGGAGACTAGTACCCATTCATGCAACAAACTTTAGCAATTAAAGACTTATAGATTTCATTTCCTTTCTGATTAAATACATTTTACTATCCAATCAGAATTAAACAAAATAAATCATTGTTATTTAAATTGTTTATGCAAGCATGATAGTGAATAACACATATATTCCAGAAGAAAAATTACATTCTAGTTAATTGATTTTCTTAGAAAACCAATACTTTGCACACATACAACAAATTTTGATATACCATCTCATTGCAAATAGTTTCTTAATAAAATTATGGGAATTATTAGGCACAAAACCATGATCTAGATCTTCAGAATTATTTCCTCTCATTTTTATTTGGTCTCTTTTCCTGTTAATTTTGCTGCAAATAGTTAATAAATTATTGATACCAATACAAAAAAGTTACTGACAATTTGTGATATATATTCATGAAGTTTATCCATTGCTTAAAATAGGCCTAATAATTTCTCTGAGCATGTTCTATTGCCTACATACAAGGTGATTTGTATAAGTATCCCTAAACTGCCCAAGATTAGGCTTTTAAAAATTACATACATTCAATTAATGTTATTCTTCTAAGACCCCTAATTCAGGGATTCATTAACACCTACCCAGAAACAGACAAGATTATTATTATTATTATTATTATTTTTTTTTTTTGCGGGATGGTTCTCAGCTCTCTTGTATTCTGTAAATTTAACTAATCGACATGTTCCATCAATACTTTGAAACCTTTGTAATACTTCCCCTGCTATCTCCTTTCCCATTTCTATATCTTTTGTTACTGTTTTTTGCAAGACTTTCTTCTCATCTCTAGTTTTTACCTGCTACCCTCTATGGCTCCTCTATGTCATTAAAACACATACATTAAAAATACATAAAGTAAATCTGATGTTTTTATGTTGCTTATAGGAAAAAGTCTGCACTTTCCATAAAGACATTCTAGGTTCTTTATGAGTATTGACAGTCTCATTCCTAAATTTTTACTCTCCCCAGATATGCCACGAATGTCCAGGCTGTAGCAGTGAGAATAGAGGAGGATATGTTGTGGTAACCAATAGCCCCTTAATCTTAGTGACTTAAAATAGCAAAGGTTTATTTCATAATTATCAAAAGTTGACTGAGGACTCTGCTTCACATCCTCCTCACTCAGAGATGTAGGCTGATAGCACCTCTAGAAACTGCCAGGGGAAAGGAACATAAAACATTTTTTACCTGCTTTTACATGCTTCCATTCAGAAGTGATGCATATAAGTTCTGCTTACATTCTATTGTCAAAGCAAGTCACACTGCCACACCAAAGTGGAGAAACCAGAGTATATGTATGCATAACCACATGCCTTTATGACTTTTCTAACCTCTCTCATCCCCTCAATTTTACCTTTTTCCATGTGATAAAATATTTTTCATCTTTCATGATTGAGCTTCCTTTTACATTCCTAATGGTATTTTGTTGATGTGGTTCATGAATATTTATCTCATTATGTTGTACTAATAGCTCTAACAATAGAAATAATAACAATATCACCAAAACACTGCTTTTTACACACCTATAGTATGCAAGAACTGTGCTAGAAAAATTAACTATATTATCTCTTTGAGATAATAACCAGACAATAACCTTGGTAGGTAGGTAGTAAGTCCTTTTGGCAGAGAAGCAAGCATTGGGTCAGAGAGGCTACGAGACTTGGCTGTATCCATACACCTGGTAAATGAATTATCCAAGATTTGAACCCAAGTCTACCTGGCTACAGAGCCTTGTTGCTGCACAACACTCAACAGCCTCTAACTTGCATAAATGGTGCCTCACGCCACTCTGAGTTCTTTAAATTCACAGCTGTCTTTGTATTCCTTCCATACAAGGAGTCCTCAGCAAATAATTGGTGACTCAGAATTGTTCATATATTCACTAAAGACTCCATAGTTATCTGTTTCTCCAGTAGGGAGTGGTAATATCACTACTATTTTTTATCCTCTATGGTTATACAATCCTTTAAATAAATGGTGTAGTTCATCTATGAGAAAAGAACTCTACAAAGCCTAGCTCCATATTTATAGAAGAAATTTTGCTAAACTTTGTTTGCTATTAAACGATGGATGACTCCATTGGCAGAGTCCAGTTGGCCTTATCTGGAAGTGCAAAAGAACAATAAGACTTCAAAATGGACTTTGAAATCTTCACGGAGGACCATTTTAGAATTTAATGCACAGTACAACTCTGCCTCTATGAGGCAAGTTGGCTTCAATATTTGAAATATATCTGGTTTCACTGTGCTTTACAGCCCATTTACATGTTATGAACTCTGACTACATTAATTATAGCTGCCACTTTCCATAAATAAATATCAGTAGCAAATAACACTAGTATTCAATATTGTTTTGTACTTCCCTAGGCATAGCCTGTCAGTAAATGAGTTAGAGTCTTTGATAGTCATTTTACATTGAGCTTGGTTAGCTCCAATATAATTGGTGTGAAAATAATGAAATTACGTCATAATTTTAGAAGCAATACAGCTACCATATGCTTGCATTATAATATAACTGCTAGTTTTGTTTGCAGATTACACATACCCGAGGCATCCTTTACACTCATTTCAATTTATTTAGAGACATTTCTACGTGCAATGCATGGGAACTATGTTCAGTGAAACATTTAAAGAAAAATAATTGCTTAATTAAAAAAAAATATGTTTATTTCTACAACTAGGCCATGGAAACAAGGTCCCTTAATTTTTTACAATGAGATTATGGACACGCAAATGGGAAATTCTGTGTTAAATCTAACAAGATTGGCTGAGAATTTTTTTTTTTTAGGGGTTGGCCATTTCTAAGATAACATAAATTGATGGTAAAAATGTTGATTAAAAATAGGACACTAGAATAGTCTTCGGACTTTTTTTTAATGACATCATGTGGAAAAGTGTCAAGTTTTAATCTGAAGACTGAAATTAAATTAAAATATGTGGAATTGAATATTGGTGCATCAATAACATAAAGCAGTTATGTGGATTAATATTTGTACAAGTGGGTTGCCCATGCTCCCTGAATCTTTACAAATCCATACTTTTGAAGTATCACAGCAAATATTATAACCTAAAAGGAGAGTTTTTATTTTTTTCTGGTCAATTACTTGTTTTAAAATTTTTTAAGATGGGTATTTTCAAATATTCAGAATACATAGCCATATATTAAAATGTACTAAGCATCATTTATTAAATATTCAATAATTCAGAAGATAGTTCATTGCCTTGCTACCTCACCGTTAGCTCTGTAGGAGTAGTTTATCGTGAGCCCGAAGTTAAACATGGTCTATCTACTAGAATGATTTCAGAGGCATGCCTCCTAGGCTCAACTTGGCTGTTAAAAAATGTTTTAAATGATTTTACCAAGGGATCAAATATTTAAGTGCACTAACAGAGATAAGGTTTAAAATGTAAATATTTATGAGTAAAGGAATATATTAGATGAGATTTGTAACAAGGTGCACACGATAGCTCTTAGCTTTTTTCTCCCCTCAGAGTTTATATTTATAGTTAAAGAGAGCAATGGATTCAGAAGTGAGGTGCCAGGAACACTGTCAACTCTTTTCAACTCTGTTGTGATTATTTTTTAGCCTAACCTTGGTTGGGGGCTAAATGATGACAAAATGGAGCATTAACCCTAACCTAAACCTAACCATCACCCTAAACCCTAACTAGCACCAAGGAAGGAGAAAGGAAGATAGACATTTAAATCTACAGATAAATATGCACGTAAACATTTTTCTACCTCTCCCCCCCAAAAAAGAGAAACCAAAAAAACTCACAAAATCCATCTACCTCCTTGTTTTTAATTACCATCTCTATTTTGGTCAATTTCATATTTAGATTTCACTCATTACTTCTTACCTGTGCTCCAATTCTTATTTCTGACTGTCTACTGGATATATTCACCATCATCTCAAACTCAATAGTCTTTAAAGGGTACTGTGGTCCTAAAATTACTATGAACAAACAATACTTCCCTAACTCTTGAGAAACCAACTCGCCATAAAGAGAAAAAGATCCTTTACCTCATTTCAATTAAGGATTCCTTCAACTCAACCTGGAAACTTTGAAGACAACAATTTATGGTGCCCCAATGTCCTAATCTCTTCTATGTGCAGACAAAAGCCTTGCATTTCTTTCTCTAAAATATTGTATTCTTCTCCCTGTTCACTTCCATAATGTTATCTAGTTCTTCCTCTGCACATGTCTAACTCATTTGAAGGCCTCCTGTTTTGTCTTCTGTCTCCAGTATCCTGAGGTCATGTATCTTTAAACTTCTAATTTAGGCAAACCTTCTTAAAGTCTTCTTTTTGGGGGTGGTCAGGTCCTTGCTCAAGAATGTATGACGGCTTTACGTTGTCTTTTCTTCTCCCATAATACTATTTTTTCCTTACTCCCTAACGTAAATAGATTACACTCTTACTATTTGCTGTGTTGTTATGGTTGCTACTTACCATCTAGGAGATTTGGACTCATGGTGACCCCATGTGTTACAAAGAAGAACCATTCAAACCTTTTTTGCCACCCAAGGACCTTTTATTATGTGCTCTAATGCACTGTAAATGTAATTCTTTCATGTTACATATATATAAAACTCATTTCATCCTCATCTGGTTGTAAAGATTACCTCTTTCCACCCACTAATCTATCAAAATTTACCAATCCTTAAAGGTTCAGTTGAAGGCTTTCTTCCACTGATATTTTAGTTTGCTTAGGTTTTCTAGGGTGGTTTGGTTAAAATAAGCACGTTTCACAGAGGAACAGATGCATGCATATGGACGTGTTATTACTTTGTTTGTGGCTGAGTTGATCTTCCCCAGTGATAATGTCAGGGATATTCTCTGTTAACTAGATCATAGGCTAAGAATGAGATGCAGGTTCTGACAGATACATTCACACATGTAATTACATAGCTAATGAAAAGACAATCAAAGGAGGAAATCATTGTGTTTTACTCCAAATGGGTTCTTAGAAAGAAAGGACTAAATGAATAGCGGGATTTTCATTTTTGTCAAACCTAAAACTAAAGAATTTAAAACATTCAAGCAACATATAAAATGTCTAGCTTTTTATGGTATACCTCCCTTTCCTTGCCTTTTCCTTTAAGGTGCCATATCTACTTTGGCAAAGTAGGAAATATTCTATTATTTCATTCCATTTTAGAAGGAGAATACAGTTGGGCTGGAGGAAGGACTTATCATGCACCCTGAGCTATTCTCATGGCCTTGGAGTGGGAACAAATGAAACAAACAGGAAAAAATAATCTGCCAGCTCCCCTAAGCTGGGAACACAGGGTTGGCACAGCTCCTTTGCTTGGGCACAGACATAAGAGGTCCACAGACTTTGAATGCCTTTCACCCCTGCATAGACCTGTGTGGGCCCATTTTAACCATATAGGCCCTCAATACCACAGTACAACAGGGTATATACCTGAAGCCTAACTTAAACTGTATCAGCTATATGGTGAGGTGGCAGGTTCATGACATTTGACACTGTTCTGCCCATTAACCAGGGAAATCATCTACCCATATCAGGGACTGCGGCCTGGTGGCTCCATTCACGCCACCTAGTCACCTGCAACAGGGGAACAAGAATAAGTGCTGCCTCCCAGTCATTACAGCCAACAGCACGGGTTACTCATTGTCCAGCTGCAAAACCCACCCACCTATGCGTTTTAGGGAACAGGGACATGCTTGCCTCCCAGACACTCAGAGGCAGCCAGCAGCCCTCTGCCTTGCTCAGTGCGTGACTCTTTACTGCAGCCAGATATCTGTGCCTACACCAATCATCCATGCTTGTCTACCACTGTAGGTGAGGGCCTGCATCACACACTTGGTGACCGACTACCTGGACACCTGAGCTTAATCCATACAAGAAAAGTAAACAGACTCCTGAGCTCACATACCTACTAACAGATCTAACCACCTGGTGACAGGATGTTACAGCTTCAAAGGTGCCAATAATCAGACTAGTTCACATGAGCAGCCCATTTGGGCATATGAAAACAAAAAGCTAGGACACAGTAAGCAAACATAAAATAAATAAATATAATAACTTATTGAAGGTTCGGAGACAACAGTCAATATCAAATCACATAAAGGGGCAGACTATGATGGCTTCAGCAAGCTCCTAAAAAAAGGATCAAGAAATCTTCTGGAGGAAGATAATTTTTGGAATTACTGGAGGTAGAATACAAAAAATTAATATACACAACACTCCAAGATATCAGGCAAAACACAGAACAAGCCAAGGAACACACAAACAAAGCAATAGAGGAACTTAAGAAGATTAGAGAAGAGCAAAATGACAAATTTAACAGACTGCAAGAATCCATAGAGAGACAGCAATCAGAAATCCAAAAGATTAACAATAAAATTTCAGAATTAGATAACTCAATAGAAAGTTATAGGAGCAGAATTGAGGCAACGGAAGTCAGAATTAGTGAGATTGAAGATAAAGCACTTGACACCAACTTATTTGAGGAAAAATCAGATAAAAGAATTTTAAAAAATGAAGAAACCCTAAGAATTATGTGGGACTCTATCAAGAGGAATAACCTACCAGTGATTGGAGTACCAGAACAGGTGGGATAACAGAAAATACAGAGAGAATTGTTGAAGATTTGTTGGCAGAAAACTTCCTTGATATCGTGAAAGATGATAAGATATCTATCCAAGATGCTCATCCCCACATAAGGTAGATCCCAAAAGAAAGTCACCAAGACATAATCAAACTTGCCAAAACCAAAGATAAAGAGAGAATTTTAAGAGTGGCTAGGGATAAATGAAAAGTCATCTACAAAGGAGAGTCAATAAGAATAATTTTGGACTACTCATTAGAAACCATGCATGCAAGAAGGTAATAGAACAACATACATAAAAGCCTTGAAGAAAACAAACTGCCAGCGAAGAATTATATATCCAGCAAAACTGTCTCTCAAATATGATGGTGAAATTAGGGCATTTCCAGATAAACAGAAATTTAGGGAATTTGCAAAAACCAAACCAAAATTACAAGAAATACTAAAGGGAGTCCTCTAGTTAGAAAATCAGTAGCATCAGATAACAACCCAAGACTAGAACACAGGACATAGCAACCAGGTATCAGCCCAGACAGGGAAGTCACAAAAATAAATCAAAGCTAAAACACTGAAAATAGGAAAACAGAGATGTCAATATGTAAAAGATGACAACAGTAAAACAAAAATGAGGGACTAAAAAATGTAGTCATAGATCTTTCCTATGGGGAGGAAGTCAAGACAATATAAAGAAATAAAAGAGTGGTTTAAACTTAGAAATATAGGGGTAAATATTAAAGTAACCATAAAGGAAACTAACAATCCTACACATCAAAATAAAAAACATAAAGACTTAGCAAACACAAAATCAACAACAATGAAAAAGATGAAAAGAAAATACATAAAGAAAAATGACTCAGCACAGAAAATTAAGTGGAACAAAGAAACTGTCAACAACACACACACACAAAAAGACATCAAAATGACAGCACTAAACTCAATAGCTAGCAAGAATTACGCAGACTGCAAATGGACTAATTGCACTGATAGAGAGAGTGGAAGAATGGATTAAAAAAACATGATCTGTCCATATGCTGCCTACAAGAGACACACCTTAGACTTAAAGAAACAAACAAATTAAAACTCAAAGGATGGAAAAAAATACATTAAGCAAACAACACAAAAAATTCCAGGAGTGACAATATTAATCTCTGACAAAATAGACTTTAAAGTAAAAGCCACCACAAAGGATAAGGAAGGACACTATATAATGACTAAACGGTCAATATACCAGGTGGACATAACCATAATAAATACTTACACACCCAATGACAGGCTCCAAAATACATAAAATAAACTCTAACAACATTGAAAAGAGAGACAGGTAGCTCCACAAAACTAGCAGGAGACTTCATCACACCACTTCTGGTGAAGGACAGAACGTCCAAAAAGAAGCTCAGAAAAGACACGTAAGATCTAAATGCTAAAATAAACCAACTTGATATCACAGATTATACAGAACATTCCATTAAACAGCAGCCAAGTATACTTTCTTTTCCAATACACATGGAACATTCTCCAGAATACACCACATATTAGGCCATTAAGCAAGTCTTAACAGAATCCAAAGCATTGAAATATTACAAAGTATCTTTTCTTTTTTTTTTTTAATTGTACTTTAGGTGAAGGTTTACAGAACAGAATAGTATCTCATTAAACAGTACGCATATCGCCCTATGACAATGGTTAACAAGCCCACTACATGTCAACACTGTCCTTACTCAACCTTGTTTTCACTATCACCAGATTTCCTGCCCCCTTCTGCCTTCTAGTCCTTGTCATTGGACTGCTGTGCCTGATTACTCCCATTTTGTTTTATGGGGCTGTCCAATTCCCAGCTGAATGGTGAACCTCGGGAGTGACTTCACCACTGAGCCAAAAGGGTGTCTGGGGGCCATACTCTCGGGGTTTCTCCAGTCTCTGTCAGGCCAGTAAATCTGGTCTTTTTTTGTGTGTTAGAATTTTGTTCTACATCCTTCTTCAGCTCTGTCCAGAACGCTCTGTTGAGATTCCGGTCAGAGCAGTCAGTGGTGGTAGCCAGGCACCATCTAGTTGTATTGGACTCAGTCTGGTAGAGGCCTTGGTAGCTGTGGTCCATTAGTCCTTTGGACTAATCTTTTCCTTGTATACTGTGCTCTTCATTCTCCCTTCCTCCTGAAGGGGTGAGACCAGTGGAGTATCTTAGATGGCTGCTCACAGGCTTTTTAAACATTTCAAAAATTTCTACCTGCACAGTTCAGTGACGTTGACTACGCTCTTCCAATTGTGCTGCTATTCTCACTTTAGATGAAAGTTTACAGAACAAATAGTTTCTCAGTAAACAGTCAGTACGCATATTGTTTAATGACATTGTTAACAACCCCATTACATGTCAATACTCTCCCTTCTTGAATTTGGAGGACCTTTTTTTTGGTGAAAATATACACAGCCAAAGTTACACCATTTCAAAAGTTTCTACATCGACAATTCGGTGACATCGATCACATTCTTCCAGTTGTGCTGCTATTCTCACAATCCTTTTCCAAATTATTCCATCACCATTATCTTCAACTCACTGCCCCCTAGGCTTCCCATCAAATCTTTTGAGTTGCTGTTGTCTATTTGATCTCACGTAGATAATTCTTTCTTTCTTTCTTTTTGTGCCTTAGATGAAGGTTTGCA
>NW_004443953.1:490403-491670 GCF_000243295.1 Trichechus manatus latirostris
TTTTTGTAGGTTTTGTTTTTACTGAGACTTTATGTTTTTCTTCTTTATTTTGATGAGTAGGTTTGTTAACTTTCTTTGTGGTTATCTTGAAATTTACTCCTATCTTCCTAGATTTGAACCAGTCTATTATTACTTGATATTGCCTTGCCTTCCTCTCCATTAGAATGTTTTATACCTACACCATTTATTCCCTCTTTTATTGTTCTGATGTTGTTGTCATTTACAGATTAACTGCTCTGATTCTCTGTTGTATTTCTTTTGGTTTTAGATCGTCCTTGACAGTTCATTTTCTAGACTGGTATCTGGCTGGTACGATCCTGCTTCCTAAATTCAGCCTGTGGTCTGATGTTGTTTGTTCTCAGATCGAAGGACTCCCTTTAATAATTCTTGTAAGTTTGGCTTGGTTTTTACATATTCCCTTAATTCTGTTTATCTGGAAATGTCCTAATTTCACCATCATATTTCATTGAGAGTTTTGCAGGATATATTATTCTTAGCTGGCAATTTTTTTCTTTCAAGGTTTTATATATGTCATCCCATTGTCTTCTTGCCTTCATGGTTTCTGCTGAATAATCTGAGTTACTCATATTTTTTCTCCTCTGTATGTGACTTTTTGTTTTTCTCAAGCTGCTCTCAGGATTCTGTCTTTGGTTTTGGCAAGTGTGATTATGATATGCCTTCCTTGGTGATCTTCTTTTGGGATCTATCCTATATGGGGTTCGTTGAGCTTCTTGAACAGTCAACTTTTCATCTTTCATGATATTGAGGAAGTTTTCTGTCAGCAGTTCTTCAATGATCCTCTCTGTGTTTTCTGTTTTCTTCCTCTGTTCTGGAACTCCAATCACTCGCACATTTTGCTTTTGATTGTATCCCACATACTTCTCAGGATCTCTTCATTTTTCTTTGTTCTTTCTTCTGATTTTTTCTCAAACAGAAGTGTATCTCAGTGTTTGTCTTCAATTTCGCTGATCCTGTCTTCTGCTGTTTCAAATCTGCTCCTCAGCCCCCCATGACACTGTCCATTTCTGAAATCTTATTGTTTATCTTTTGGATTTCTGTTGTTTTTGTATGATTTCTAGTTGTGAATTTATTTTGACATTTTGTTCCTGCATTATTTTTCTGAATTCCTCCATTTTTTTGTGTGTATTTTCCATTAGTCTGCCTTTTCCATGAATTTGTCTATTTTTTCCTCATTTTTGTCTGCTTTTTGCTTCAACTCTTGGATAGCTCTGAATATTAGAGATTTGAATTCCCTATCAGGTAGTTT
>NW_004443953.1:491958-507972 GCF_000243295.1 Trichechus manatus latirostris
TGGGTTGTTTGTGGCACTTACTATGGCCACCAGGGTGGGCTGGTAATCAGTGCAGGGCAGGTTCCAGTAGGCCGTACCTGGGCTGGTTGGTGGTGTGATGTTCAGTGCACTGTGCAGGTAGACAGGATTGAGGGGGGAGATTGTGATGTGTGGTGCTAAGATGGATATAGGAGAGAGGAGAGATGAACAGGAGCCAAAAACATACAAACAAAAAAGAGTGCTAGGGGAGCCTGCTGTTGGAGTGAAGAGATGAGACACTACGAAATGGAGAAAAACAAAAAGGAGAAGAAGAAGATAAAAAAGAAAAGAAAAGAAAAAATGAACAAATCAAAATTAGAAAGAAAAAAGAAAAGAAAACCTCCCAGGGATCCCACCAGTATGGCTATGAGGTCTGGAGAAGTTGCTCCAGGGATGTGAAGTACAGACTGGCTAGAAGGCATACAGGTGTCACTCAGCACCAGGTATTCAGGGGATAGGAAGAGAAGGAAAGTATAGAGACACGAGAAACAGAGTAATAAAGAAAGGGAAAAGAAAACAAAATAAATTTAAAAAAAAGAACAAGAACCCCCCCCCAAAAAATAGAAAAAAACCCCCATAAAAACAAGAAAAAAGAAATGCGCTCAGGGAACCCTCTGTGTGTCTGTGCAAACTGAGGGGGTAGGTCCCAAGCTGCACAGTACTGCTCAGCTAGAACAGGTTACCATTTCAAGAAAAGAAAAAGAAAACAAAGAAACAAACCATTCAAAACAAACAAACAAAATGCCCTAGGATCCTACCAGCAGGACAGCATGGGCCAGGAAGCAGTCTTACATTTGAGCCGCATTTCACAGCCTTTCAGGAAGAAGCAAAGATGGTGCATGGAGCCAGGTATTTGAGAGAAAGGAGGGGGAGATGGTGAGAGGTAAGGAAGAAATCTAAAGAGCAGAAAAAAGCAACACCAGCAGCCAACAAATGGCACTTACGGAGCCAGCCAGTGTGGGCGGGTAGGATCCAAGTGACACCAGGGTGAAGCCGATGCTTCCCAGCCAAGAGACTGTGGCTGCAGGAAGCAGAGGAGGCTGAGTGAGAGTGAAGAAGGTGGATAGTTGGAAAGTGTATATCACTGGTTACTGTTTGTTCTGTCTCTGCTGGAAGCCCCATGAAGCTGCTTTCTCATACCCCCTCTTCACTGTTGTCTGATAGGAGTCCAAGATGGAGGATCCATGCTGTGTTAGCTGATAGGGGACCTGTGCATGTATCTATCCTCACTTTCTGTTCTCTGTCAGTTTCTTATTCCATTTGGTGCTTGGCTGAGTTCTTTATCTCATCATTTGATGCTTAGGGTTTCAGGATTGCCGTTTTCTGTTTGGTTTAGTTTTTTGGATCTTTGCTATGGAGGGACAGCATGGTGTTTCTGCCTATAGCGCCATGTTTCCTGGAAGTCCAAAGTATTTTTTCTGACTATAAAGCCATAAAAGTAGAAATCAATTACAGAAAAAGCAAGGAAAAATAATCAAATACATGGAAACTGAACAAACCTTGCTCAGAAACTACTGGGTTATAGAAGAAATTAAGGATGGAATAAAGAAACTCAGAGAATAAAATGACAATGAAAACACAAACTACCAGAACATTTGGGACACAGCAAAAGCAGTGCTCAGAGGTCAGTTTATAGCAATAAAGGCACACATCCAAAAAGAAGGGCCAAAATCAAAACATTAACCCTATAACTAGAACAAATTGAAAGAGAGGAGCACAAGAAGCCCTTGGGCACCAGAGGAGAGCAAATAATAAAAATTAGAGCAGAATTAAATGAACTAGAGAATAGAAAAACAATTGAAAGAGTTAACAAGACCAAAAGCTGATTCTTCGAAAAGATCAACAAAATTGATTAACCATTGGCCAAACTGACAAAAGAAAAACAGGAGAGGAAGCAAATAACCCAAATAAGAAATGAGATGGGCGATATCACAACAGACCCAACTGAAATTAAAAGAATCATAACAGAATACTATGAAAAATTGTATTCTTACAAATTTGAAAACCTAGAGGAAATGGACAAATTTCTAGAAACTTACTACCCACCTAAAGTAACACAAACAGAGGTAGAACAAATAAATAAAACCATAACAAAAGAAGAGATAGAAAAGGTAATTTAAAAACTCCCAACAAAAAAAAGCCCTGTCCCGGATAGTTTCACTGGAGAATTCTACCAAACCTTCAGAGAAGATTCAACACCACTACTACTAAAGGTATTTCAGAGCATAGAAGAAGACGGAATACTCCCAAATTCAAGCTATGAAGCCAGCATAACTTTGATACCAAAATCAGGTAATGACACTGCAAAAAAAAAAGAAAATTACAGAAAAATATCCTTCATGAACATTGACGCAAAAATCCTCAACAAATTCTAGCCAATAGATTTCAACAACATATCAAAAAAATAATTCACCATGATCAAGTGGGATTTATACCAGGTATTCAAGGATGGTTCAGCATTAGAAAAACAAACAGTATAATCCATCACATAAATAAAACAAAAGACAAGAACCATATGATCTTATCAATTGATGCAGAAAAGGCATTTGACAAAGTCCAACACACATTCATGATAAAAACCCTCAGCAAAATAGGAATAGAAGGGAAATTCCTAAACATAATTAACGGCATTTATACAAAGCCAACAGCCAACATCATCCTAAATGGAGAGTCTGAAAGCATTCCCCTCAGGAACGGGAACCAGACAAGGATGCCTTTTATCACCACTGTTATTCAACATTGTGCTGGAAGTCCTAGCCAGAGTAATTAGGCTAGAAAATAAATAAAGTGCATCCAAATAGGTAGGGAAGAAGTAAAAGTATCTCTATTTGCAGATGATATGATCTTATACACAGAAAACCCCAAAGAATCCACAAGAAAATTACTGGAACTACTAACAGAAGATTTCAGCAACATTTCAGGATACAAGATAAACATACAAAAATCGATTGGATTCCTCTACACTAACAAAGAGAACTTCAAAGAGGAAATCACTAAATCAACAACATTTACAATAGCCCCTAAGAAGATAAAATACTTAGGAATAAATCTAACCAGAGACATAAAAGACGTATACAAAGAAAACCACAAGACACTACTACAAAAAACCAAAACAGACCTTCATAAGTGGAAAAACATACTTTGCTCATGGATAGGAAGTCTCAGCATTGTGAAAATGTCATTTCTACCCAAAGTGATCTACAGACACAATGCAATCCCAATCCCAATTCCAATGTATCTTTTAATGAGATGGAGAAACAAATCACAAATTTCATACGGAAAGGGAAGAGGCCCAGATAAATAAAGGATTACTGAAGAAGAAGAACAAGGTGGGAAGCTTCACACTACCTAATTCAGAATCTTTTTTTAATTTTTTATTGTACTTTAGATGAAGGTTTACAGAACAAATAATTTGTCATTAAACAGTTAGGACACATATTGTTTTACAACAATGGTTAACAATCCCACAACATGTCCATACTATCCCTTCTCGACCTTGGGTTCCCCACCACCAGCTTTCCTGTCCCCTCCTGCCTTCTAGTCCTTGCCCCTGGACTGTTGTGCCCATTAGTCTCATTTTGTTTTATCAGGCTGTCCAATATTTGGCTGAATGGCAGACCTCGGGAGTGACTTCATTACAGAGCTAAAAGGATGTCTGGGGGCCATACTCTTGGGGTTTCTCCAGTCTCTGTCAGGCCAGTAAATCTGGTCTTTTTTGTGTGTGTTAGAATTTTGTTCTTCATCCTTTTCCAGCTCTGTCCAGGACCCTCTGTTGTGATCCTGGGCAGAGCAGTTAGTGGTGGTAGCCAGGCACCATCTAGCTGTACTGGACTCAGTCTGATGGAGGCCGTGGTAGTTGTGCTCCATTAGTCCTTTGTACTAATCTTTCCCTTGTATCTTGTTTTCTTTGTTCTCCCTTGTTCCCGAAGGTGTGAGATCAGTGGAGTATCTTAGATGGCTGCTCACGGGCTTTTAAGACTCCAGACACTACCCACCAAGGTAGAATGTAGAACATTTTCTTTCTAAACTGTGTTGTGTCAATTGAGCTAGATGTTCCCCACGAAGATTTTGGAAACTATTATACCACCATGGTAGGCAAAACAGCCTGGTGCTGGTAAAACAACTGATACATAGACCAATGGAACAGAATTGAGAATCCAGATGTAAATTTATCCACCTATGAGCAGCTGATATTTGACAAAGGCCCAAAGTCCATTAACTGGGGGAAAGACAGTCTCTTTAACAAACGGTGCTGGCATAACTGGATATGCATCTGCAAAAAACTGAAACAAGACGTTTACCTCACACCATGCTCAAAAACTAACTCAAAATGGATCAAAAACCTAAATATTAAATCTAAAACAATAAAGATCATGGAAGAAAACATAGCAACAATGCTAGGAGCCCTAATACATGGCATAAACTAAATACGAATCATAAGTAACAAAACACAAACACCAGAAGAGAAATTAGGTAACTGGGAGCTCCTAAAAATCCAATACTTATGCTCATCAAAAGACTTCACCAAAAGAGTCAAAAGACAAGCTACAGATTGGGAAAAAATTTTTGTCTACGACAAATCCGATCAGCATCTAATCTCTAAAATCTGCAAGAAACTGCAAAACCTCAACAACAAAAAGACAAGTAGCGGCAGGGCCAAAATAGCGGAGTTGTCAGATGCTTTCAGTGTTCCCTCTTACAAAAACCTGAAAAAACAAGTGAATCGAATATATATGACAATCTAGGAGCCCTGAACATCAAAGGCAAAGTTGAGGAACTGGACTGAATGGCAGGAGGAGGGAGAGATGGTTAGGAAGCAGCGAGGAGTTGCCAGACCTGACCCAGAGAGAGCCTGAGCCCTTCAGCCTGGATCAGCTCAAGGGTGAGCAGTGAGGCAGGCAAGCAGTGGCACTCAGGATGTGTTTTCCACTCCAGGAGAGACCCAGGGGCAAAGAGTCTAGTCAGCCATCCACAACCAGTAAGAAGCAGCCCTAATCAGCAAAAGATAATTACTTGCATACGGCTTACCCCTCTCAGGGAAAAAACTCTTTCCAATTTACCTCCCCACTCCCTGCTCTGCACTGGGTCCCAGATCAGCTTCAGCAATTGCTGAGTCCCCTGGGCCGGAAGTAGGATCTGTTACATGCCCGGAGCCGTTCTCCCTACCTTGGAGAGTGAACAAATTAACAAACAGGGGAAAAAATAAACTGCCAGCTCCCCTAAGCCAGGAACCCAGGGTAACAGCTCCTTTGCCTAGGCATAGGCATAAGGGATCCATGGACTTTGAGTGCCTTTCCCCCTGCATAGACTTGTGTGCACCCATCTCAACAGCATAGGCCCTCATTACCACAGAACAACAGGGTATATACTGGAAGTCTTAACTTCAACTGTTTCAGCTGTGAAGTGGCAGGTTCATGATATTTGACACTGCTCTACCCATTAAGCAGGGTCATCACCTACCCACATCAGGGGCCTGAGGACTGGTGGCTCCACCCACGCCACCTAGCCAGGTGCCATAGGGGCCCATGAATAAGAGGTGCCCCCCAGTCCTTACAGCAAACAGCATTAGGTGCTCATAGTTCACGCCTTCCTCCTGGACACTTGGGGATGGCTGTCAGCCCCCTGCCTTGCTCAGAGTGTGTCCTCCTGCTTCAGCCAGTTGCCTGTGCCTACACCAATCACCCATGCCTGTCTAGGAGTGTAAGTGAGAGCCTACACCAAACACTCGGTGGCTATCTACCTGGGCACCTGAGCTGAATCCATACAGGAGGAGTGGGCAGACTCCTCAGCTCACATACTTAGTGACAGGCTGGCCACCTTGGAGCAGGACATTGGAGCTTTAAGGGTGTTGGCAACTGAGCTACCTCACACGAGTAGCCTATCTGGGCATATCAAAACAAAACTAGAAACTACGACACAGTAAGCAAACATAAAATAAATAAATATAATATTATTGATGGCTGGGAGACAACAGTCAATATCAAATCACATAAAGAGGCAGTCCATGGTGGCTTTAGCAGACTCTCAAAATAAAGAATCTAGAAATTTTCCAGAGGAAGAAAATTTCTTGGAATTACTGGAGGCAGAATACAAAAGATTAATATACAGAACTCTTCAAGAGATTAGCAAGGAAATTATACAAAATGCAGAACATGCAATAGAGGAAATTAAAACGATTAGAGGAGTGCAAAATGACAAATTTAACAGGCTGCAAGAATGCATAGAGAGGCAGCAATCAGAAATCCAGAAAATTAACAATAAAATTTCAGAATTAGACAACTCAATAGAAAGTCATAGGAGCAGAATTGAGGTAATGTAAGTCAGAATTAGTGACACTGAAGATAAAGCATTTGACATCATCTTATCTGAGGAAAAATCAGATAAGAGAATTTAAAAAAAAATGAAGAAACCCTAAAAATTATGTGGGATTCTATCAAGAGGAATAACCTACCAGTGATTGGAGTACCAAAACAGGGATGATAACAGAAAATATAGAGAGAATTGTTGAAGGTTTGTTGGCAGAAAACTTCCCTGATATGGTGAAAGATGAGAAGATATCTATCTAAGATGCTCATCGAACCACACGTAAGGTAGATTACAAAACAAAGTCACCAAGAACTATTATAATCAAACTTAACAAAACCAAAGATAAAGAGAGAATTTTAAGAGCTGCTAGGGATAAACGAAAAGTCACCTACAAAGGAAAGTCAATAAGACTAAGCTCGGACTACTGAGCAGAAACCATGCAGACAAGAAGGGAATGGGATGACATATATAAAGCCCTGAAGTAAAAAGAAAACCTGCCAGCCAAGAATTATATATCCAGCAAAACTGTCTCTCAAATATGATGGAAAAATTAGGCCATTTTCAGATAAACAGAAGTTTAGGGAATTTGATAAACCAAACCAAAATTACAAGAAATACTAAAGGGAGTCCTCTGGTTAGAAAATCAAGAACATCAGATAACAACCCAAGACTAGAACACAGGACAGAGCAACCAGATATCAACCTAGATAGGGAAGTCACAAAAATAAATCAAGGCTAAAATACTAAAAATATTAAATATTAAAGCAAAAAAGACGGACCTAAAAATGTAGACATAGATTTTTCATATGAAGTCAAGGCATTATAAAGAAATAAAAGATTGGTATAAACTTAGAAAAATAGGGGTAAATATTAACGGAACCACAAAGGAAACTAACAATCCTACAAGTCAAAATAAAAGACAACAATAATATAAAGACCCAGGAATAACAAATTAACAACAATGAAAAAGATGAAAAGAAAACCGGATAAAGAAAAATGACTCAACGCAGAAAATTAAGTGGAACAAAGAAACCGTCAACAACACACACACACAAAACAAAAAGACATCAAAATGACAGCACTAACCTCATACCTATCAATAATTACACCAAATGTAAATGGACTAAATGCACCCCTAAAGAGACAGAGAGTGGCAGAATGGATAAAAAAACACAATCCGTCTATATGCTGCCTAAAAGAGACACACCTTAGACTTAAAGATACAAACAAACTAAAACTCAAAGGATGGAAAAAAATATACCAAGCAACAACACTCAAAAAAGAGCAGGAGTGGCAATATTAATCTCTGAGAAAATAGACTTTAACATAAAATCCGCCACAAAGGATAAGGAAGGACACTGTATAATGTTAAAGGGACAATACACCAGGAGGAAGAGGTCCCGGATTAGTAAAGCATTACTCAAGAAGAACAAAGTGGGAGGCCTCAAACTACCTGATTTTAGAACCTGTTATACTGCCATGGCAGTTAAAACAGCCTGCTACTTGTACAGCAACAGATACATAGACCTATCGAACAGAACTGGGAATCCAGACATAAATTCATCCACCTATGAGCAGCTGATATTTGACAAAGGCCCAAAGTCTGTTAATTGGGGAAAACACAGTCTCTTTTACAAATGGTGCTGGCATAACTGGATATCCATCCATAAAAAACTGAAACAAGACCCATACCTCACACCATGCACTAAAACTAACTCAAAATGGATCAAAGACCTAAATATAAAATCAAAACGATCATGGAAGAAAAAATACGGACAACACTAGGGGTCCTAATACATAGCATAAACAGGATATGAACCATAAGTTACGATGCACAAGCAGCAGAAGGGAGACTAGATAACTGGGAGCTCCTAAAAATCAAACACTTATGCTCATCAAAAGACTTCTCCAAAAAAGTCAAAAGACAACCTATAGACTGGGAAAAAAAATATCTTTGCCACTACAAATCCAATCAGTGTCTAATCTCTAAAATCTACCAGAAACTGCAAAATCTCAACAACAAAAAGACAAATAACCCAATTAAATAACGGGCAAAGGATATGAACAGTCACTTCGCCATAGAAGAAATTCAGGCAGCTAACAGACACATGAAGATATGCTTACGATCATTAGCCATTAGAGAAATGCAAATCAAAACCACAATGAGATACCATCTCACCCTCACAAGGCTAGCATTAATCCAAAAAAAACAAAATAATAAATGTTGGAGAGGTTGTGGAGAGACTGGAACACTTATACACTGTTGGTGGGAATTTAAAATGGTACAACCGCTTTGGAAATCGATTTGGCACTTCCTTAAAAAGCTAGAAATACAAGTACCATACGATCCGGCTATCCTGCTCCTTGGAATATATCCTAGAGAAATAAGAGCTGTCACATGAATAGATATATGCACACCCATGTTCTTTGCAGCAAAAATATGGAAACAACCTAGGTGCCCATCAACAGATGAATGGATAAACAAATCATGGTATATCCACACAATGGAATACTACACAATGATAAAGAGCAATGATGAGGCCATGAAACATAACATGGAGGAAGCTGGAACTCATTATGCTGAGTGAATTTAGTCAGTCACTGAAGGACAAATATTGTATAAGACCACTATTGTAAGAACTCAGGAAAAGGTCACAGAAGAAAACATTCTTTGATGGTTACGAGGGTGGGGAGGGAGGGTGAGGGTTATTCACTAACTAGATAGTAGACAAGAATTATCTTAGGTGAAGGGAAGGACAGCACACACTACAGGGGAAGTCAGCACAACTTGACTAAATCAAAGCTAAGAAGTTTCCTGAATACAATCTAACACTTTGAGGGACAGAGTAGCAGGGGTAGGGGTCTGGGGATCATGCTTTCAGGGGACATCTAGGTCAGTTGGCATAACAAAGCTTATTAAGAAAATGTTCTGCATCCTACTTTGGTGAGTGGCATCTGGGGTCTTAAAAGCTTGCCAGAGGACATCTAACATGCATCAATTGGCCCCAACCACCCAGAGTAAAGGAGAATGAAGAACACCAAAGACACAAGGAAAGTAGTAGCCCAAGAGACAGAAAAGGCCATATAAACCAGAGACTTGATCAGCAGGAGACCAGAAGAACTAGATGGTGCCCAGCTACCACCAGTGACCGCCCTGACCGGAAACACAACAGAGAGTCCCTGATGGAGCAGGAGAAAGGTGGGGTGCAGAACTCAAATTCTAGTAAAAAGACTAGACTTAATGGTCTGAGACTGGAGGAACCCCAGAAAGCATGGCCCCTGGATTCTCTATCAGCCCAGAACTAAAAGAATTTCCAAGGCCAACTCTTCAGACAAAGATTGGACTGGACTGTGGGACATGAAATCATATTTAAATTCTAGTAAAAAGACCAGACTTAATGGTCTGACTGAGATTGGAAGGATCCCAAAAGACAGGGCCCCTGGACTCTCCACTAGCCCAGAAGTGAAACCATTCCAGAAGCCAACTTCTCAGACAAAGATTAGACTGGACTATGGGACAGAAAATGATATCGGTGAAGAGAGTGCTTCTTAGCTCAAGTAGATACATGAAACTAAATAGGCAATTCCTGTCTAGAGCAAGACAACAAGGCAAAAAGGGACAGGAGGTGGTTGAATGGACATGGGAAATCCGGGGTGGAAAGGAGCAGTATGCTGTTACACTGTAGTGGAACAGCTACTGTCACATAGCAATGTACGTAGAAATTTTTGTATGAGAAACTGACTTGAACTGTACACTTTCACTTAAAGCACAAATAAAAAAAAAATGTTGGTCCATCTTCTTTATGTAGATTTAAACCAGGGCAGCCAATTTACTGTGTTTTTCATTATCTTGCTGTGCATCATTCTTTCTGACAAGATAGAGGAAATGAAAACAATCATTGAGGATTTACCATACGTGAACTTCCTAGACATTATTGCATTCAATGTGTATAACAACCCTGAGAATTGGGCCTTATTATGCCTGTTTTCCAGATGAGAATACTTAAGTTTAGAGAGGTTAAACTGTTGTGCTCAGATTCACACTATGTTGTAGCAGCCGAGCTGGAATTCAAAGCCAAGCTTCTTGGTCTCATAGTTGGACCTCTTAGTCACACTGCCCTGTTGTTCCAGAAAACTAGAACTTATAATTTTTTGATGAGATAAAAAGGAAAATGAACTCTATGCTCTGGTAGTGATAGCAACACAGAAATTTAAACATTATTGGAAAGTTTTGGGTCTTTCCTCAGATTACTATCATAATATCTCCCAAGATTTTCCACAACAGCATATTTAGGATTAGATTACAAATTTTCCCTCCAAATCTTAAGGTTCTTTAGAAAGTGCACAAGTTAATTTTAAATATATTTAAATCAAACATTTTTCCACCAGGTTTTATTTGGAACTATACTAGTAATTAAAAAACATTTGGAATTTGTCCAGAAAATATTCCATTACACTATAAAGCCTATTTTATAAATACTAAAAACAAATACTTCATAAATGCATGAAGAACACTAAAATGAGAATAATTTTAAAAGATGTGTACCTTTCTGAGTTGTAGTTGTCGTATGGATATTTGTTAATCAGAATATATTGATCCAGACATTACAAATGTCTTCCCACAAAAGTTTGGATTTGAAGAGATTCTAAAATGAAGGTAATTTCATTGGAGAGTAGATGGGTGTCAGTTGTCACAAGTGCCTAGAGTGTTCTTTATAACTATTAGTAATGTCTGCTGATTTGCAAAGCATGTCATGAGGCTTTGTGTAGTAATAGCCACATAGTGATGAACTGGAGTAGGAATCATTGCATTCTACTAAATCATGATTTACAGTGGATCTGTATGGTTGCATATAATCCAACAATACAACATTTGCTAAGCAAAAGTGGTTTAATGTCTTTTCTTGGCAAGTAAATGACAGAGCAAGTGTACATTATTCTCAACAGGGAAATTCAAGTACATTTTGCTTCTGCTGACAAAGAGATTAAACAAGGAAAATTCAAGTTAGTATATTAATGTTCCAGCACTAACCTGTGGTGAAAACAGAATTCTAAAATAAGATGTTCATCACTTTCTTCAGGAATATGGACTTACACATTTTAAGGCAGTCAAAATATGTCCTCTTTCATTTTTTAAAGGAAGTTATTTGTACTTATTTATCGAACAACTGCACTTTCACTCATGGAGAACAGATGTAGGAAGGAAGATGTTTTTGCCTATCTGGATATTGTTTGAGCACTCACTAGGTACCTGGCACAAGAATAAATACTTAGCTGGCTTTTTCTAACTAAAATCTTTCAGCAGCTGTGGGCTGCTGTATGAGCTAAAGAATGTAATTTTGTTTTAGTTTTATAGAGAAGACAAGTAAAATTCAGAGAGTTTCAACAGATAACCCAATGTCACACAGCTAGTAAAATGCAGAGCAAGAGAGAAACTCAATTCATCCAACTTAAAGACTAATCTGTGTCCTATCTTAGATGCCACACTACCTTGTGCCATAAACTTCTGTTCACAGCATCTAGCACTGTTTAATGTAACACACATTCTTTTTATTCATAATAATATAATGGAAAATTTAAAATTGTTCTATTTTGTGTGGTTTAAAATAAAATTGCATTAGCCAAAATATGATGGTCTTAATTTAGGAAATTTTCTTTTTTATTTCACTGTTGATTTAATAAACTCTTAGATGACTATAAGACAAGGGTAGGGGCAGGAATAAAGAAATAATATAACTTGTTTCCATTTTACATTACATATACAGGTATGCATCACTTAACTTCTGACTGGACTTGAATTGCCAACCTTTTGGTTAGTAGCCAAGTGCTTAACTGTTTGGGCCACCCAGGGAAAGATAGATAGATGATACATAGATAAATAGATAGATAGATTGATAGACTGATAGATAGATAGATACCCCCCATTGCTGTCCAGTCAATTCCAATTCATAACGACCCAACAGGACAGAGTAGAACTGCCGCATGGGGTTTCCAAGGAGCGGCTGGTGGATTCAAACTGCTGATCTTTTTTTGGTTAGCAGCCCGTGCTCTTAACCACCGCACCACCAGGGCAACAGATAGAGAGATAGATAGACAGATAGAACTAGGAGTTAATTAACTACACTAATGTAAATACTTTTAAATTACTTTATAGCAATAGTTGTATAGTATAAAGGAGTATCTTAAATCTATATTATCTTTAAAATCATTGTTTTGAAATTCATTTCTTCTATTAAATATTGTACAGATAAAGTAACTTGGAAATGATTTGAAAATGCACTTGCTCATCTCTAGCAATTGGTTTTGTGAAATCTTTAGATATATAAGGACATATTAAATTGGATGACTAATTTCCTGGTAAATGAATACAACTTAAAAAAACAAAAAAGCTCATCAAAACAATCTCTGTGATGTAACTACTAATTTGTCCCCTTAATGCTTTACTCTCTCCCACTTTGCAGTAAATCAAACACAGTCAGCTTGTGGTAAGTGCTAATCAAACCACAGTAGACAGAGAATACATATTGGTGTTTTATTGTAATTTCCGTCATAGGCTCTCTAACATATATGTCTGGGCTATTAAGTACTCAACTTACCTAAACCTTGTGGAGGATGCTGTAAATGTTTTTCTCACCATTTCTTACACAAAGCTGGAAACTCAAGCTAAGTCAGGAGGTTGATTTCTACTGCACAGAAACAGTATGACTGTTTTCACACCCCTGCCAGAGGCAATTATGGATGTATTTAATTCCTGAATATACAGTTCTTTGAACTCTTATTCACAATTTAAGAGGGGAAAAATAATGTATTTTGTGTTAAAATATAGTATCTATTTTTTAAAAAATAGTCTTCCTTTGGCTTCTGTACTTTTGATTCACAATATAAAATGTATAATGGTGTAATAATAAACTTCAAATTGTTACTTTAATTATAAAAATAAATGTAATAGATTAGCATTCTAAGTTTTTTATTTCACTTTATTTCATTTTTTTTTTTTGCTTTCTTATATTAAAAAGAATGAACAAATTTGTCTTGAGAGAAGTACAGCCAGAATGCTACTTAGAAGCAAGGATGGTAAGACTTCCTCCCATGTACTTTGGACATGTTGTCAGGAGGGACCAGTCCCTGGAGAAGGACATTTCATGCTTGGTATAATAGAGGGTCAACAAAAAAGAGAAAGACCCTCAGTGAGATGGATTGATACAGTGGCTGCAACATGAGCTCAAACATAGCAATGATTATGAGGATGGCTCAGGACTGGGCCAATACCAGTCTATTTCACTCACTAATGCCTAGAATATTGGTATGTATGTATTCCATTTCAATTGCTCACATGCAAGTTCAAGTTGAAAATGAAAATTAAAACAAGTCCTTGAGAGCCAAACTATGATGTTTAGTATATCCCACCTGAATTTAGAGACCATCTGAAGAACAGATTTGATGCATTGAACACTAATGACTAAAGAGCAGACGAGTTGTGGAATGATATCAAGGACATCATATATGAAGAAAGCAAAAGGCCATTAAAAAAAACAGGAAAGACAGAAAATACCAAAATTAATGTCAGAAGAGACTCTAAAACTTGCCCTTGAATGTAGAGCAACTAAAGCGAATGGAAGAAATGATGAAGTAAAAGAGCCAAACAGAATATTTCAAAGAACAACTCGAGAAGACAAAGTAAAGTGTTATAATGAAATGTGTAAAGACCTGGAGTTAGAAAACCAAAGAGAAAGAAAATGCTCAGCATTTCTCAAGCTGGAAAAACTGAAGAAAAAAATTCAAACCTCAAGTTGCAATATTAAAGGATTCTATGGTCAAAATATTGAACAATGCAGGAAACATCAAAACAACATGGAAGGAATACACAGTCACTGTACCAAAAAGAATTGGCTGAAATTCAAACATTTCAGGAGGTAGCATATGATCAAGATCCAATGGTATTTAAGGAAGAAGTCCAAGCTGCACTGAAGGCATTGGCTAAAAAGAAGGCCCTAAGAATTGACGGAATACCAATTGAGATGTTTCAACAAATGGACGCAGAGCTGGAGGTGCTCACTTATCTATGCCATAAAATTTGGAAGACTGCTACCTGGCCAAACGACTGGAAGCGATCCATATTTGTGCCCATTCCAAAGAAAGGTGATTCAACAGAATGTGGAAGTTATCAAACAATATCATTAATATTATCTGCAAGTAAAATTTTGCTGAAGATAATTCAAAAGCAGTTTCAGCAGTACATCCATAGAGAACTGCCAGAAATTCACTCTGAATTCAGAAGAGCACGTGCAACAGGGGATATCATTGCTGATATTAGATGGAACTTGGCTAAAAGCAGAGAATACCAGAAAGATGTTTACCTGTGTTTTATTGACTATACAAAGGTATTCTACTGTGTGGATCATAACAAATTATGGGTAACATTGTGAAGAATGGGAATTGCAGAACACTTCATTGTGTTCATGAAGAACCTGTACATGGACAAAGAGGCAGTTGTTCGAACAGAACAAGGGGACACTGCATGGTTTAAAGTCAGGAAAGGTGTCCGTCAGGGGTGTATCTTTTCACCATACTTATTCAGTCTGTATGCTGAGCAAATAATCCGAGAAACTGGACTATATGCAGAAGAATGGGGCATCAGGATTGTAGGAAGACTCATTAACAACCTGCGATATATGCAGATGATACAACCTTGCTTTCTGAAAACAAAGAGGACTTGAAGCACTTACGGATGAAGATCAAAGACTACAGCCTTCAGTACGGATTACACCTCAACATAAAGAAAACAAAAATCCTCACAAGTTCTGAACGAATAAGCAACATCATGCTAAACAGAGAAAAAGTTGAAGTTGTAAAGGATTTCATTTTACTTGGATCCACAATCAACACCTATAGAAGCAGCAGTCAAGAAATGAAATGATACACTACATTGGGCAAATCTACTGCAAAAGACTCTTTAAAGTGTTAAAAAGCAAAAACGTCACCTTGAGGACTAAGATGCGTCTGATCCAAGCCATGGTATTTTTGATCACCTCATATGCATGAAAAAGCTGGACAATGAATAAGAAAGACCAAAAAAGAATTGATGCTTTGAATTATGGTGCTGGTGAAAAATACTGAATATTCCATGGATTGCCAGAAGAATGAACAAACCTGTCTTGGAATAAGTACAGCCAGAATTCTTCTCAGAAGCAAGGATGGTGAGACTTTGTCTCACATACTTTGGACATGTTATTAGCGGGGACCAGTCCCTGGAGAAGGACATCATGCATGGTAAAGTAGAGGGTCAGCAACAAAGAGGAAGACCCTCAATGAGATGGACTGACACAGTGGCTGCAACGATGGGCTCAAGTACAGTGATTGTGAGGATGGTGCAGGACTGGGCAGTGTTTCCATTCTGTTGTACGCATGGTTGCTATGAATCAGAACCAATTCCATGGCACCTAACAACAACAAAAATAAAGTGTGCATTAGACCTTAAGGTCTATAAGGCTAGAGACCATGCTTTAATACTGTTTGTATTCCTAAAATTTAGCACAGATTATGGCAACAAGTACCTAAATTCTCATGGAAAGTTTGTTGAGCGCAACTGAACAACATAATAAAAATTAAGCAACCAGGGGTTCCGGCAAGATGGCGCTCTAGGCAGAAGCACCACGCTGTCCCACCACAGCAAAGATCCAAAAAACTAAG
>NW_004443953.1:517092-525960 GCF_000243295.1 Trichechus manatus latirostris
ATATGTTGTGGGGTTGTTAACCAATGTCATAAAACAACATATGTACTACTGTTTCATGAGAAACTATTTGTTCTGTAAGCGTTCACCTGAAGTACAATAAAAAAAAAAAAAAAAATTAAGCAACCAGTGTTTCTTATGCAATTTTTTGTTGAATCTTTTTGAGTGGGATGTATGTTATCCATGTGTGTATGTCTATGTGGTTAGCTATGGCTGCTAACCAAGAGGTCAGCAGCTCAAATCCACCAGGTGCTCTTTGGAAACTCTATGGGGCAGTTCTACTCTGTCCTACAGGGTCGCGATGAGTCATAATCTACTCGACGGCAAAGGGTTTGGTTTTGTTTTGGTTTATATGTGTATGGCTGTGTGAGTGTGAATACATATATGCTCATATTCTCTCTATCTCAGCAGATGTTTTCTGTGTGGTTATTTTTTCTTCTTTAGTAGTAAAGGGTTTCTTGCTTTATGAAAAGATTTCACATTTATTTGATGTCTGACCAGAAGTTTGAGTGAGGCCTGTGTTCATGAGACAGAGGAAAGAAAAATAAACCGGTTTATACCAGTCTCACTCATACAGCACCAAAAATAATGTAGTAATGTTAACAATTACAATAAAATGAGATTATATGACGGTGATAATGATGATGACAATGCAATAAATCTATCCCTCTTAATTGCTGTTTACTAAGTGTTTATGAGCAAAGGTCAGTCTAAATTTACATTTACAAGTAAAAAAATTGCATGTGATAAAAAAGGATTAAGTCCATTAATATTCAGTGCATGTACATTCTAATCCACAGTAAAGCTATATGCACAATTGTCTAGGTTATTAAAGACATATGGTGGTAAACTGTTTGCATGATTATTGTCTGGTAATCTAGCTGCCCAAACAGCTTAACAAATGAGATTAGCACTATCATCTGAGTGCTAAATACCTTATTGCAATCTATAGCAGCCAAGGAAACCTCAAGGACTTCCTACTGCTGGGAATTGAGTGAAGGTGTACTAAATCCATAAGATTTACGTTGTTAGTACATCACTTCTCCCCTTCTAAGATCTACCCAACAGGCTTCTCATTTTCTCCATAAAATCACAGTTCTGTTCACTCTTATTCTGTCCTCAGCAATAAGAGAGTAATTAATCAAACCCCAAGGAATAGTTAAAAGGAGTCCCCTTTATGTGCCTGTGTCTCTAGTATAACTATAGGTCTTTCCTATCCTGCCATTTTTCTTGGGCCCTATGTTCTCACATAGGTGCAAGGACAGTAACCGTTGTTATGAGAAAGTTGGAACACATTTCTGAAAGGATTCCAAGACATTATGCACTCCTAGACCTCTTCTTGCTGTATCGCCCCTTTTGAAAAACTGTTTTGTTCCTACTCATAGTGTTTCTTCCTTTTCTTTTGAATAGAACATTATAAAACATTCTCTAAATGCCTTAGCCTCTTCTGGGCCACAATATTCAGGGTAAAAATTCTAAGGAAGGAAAGTAGTTCTAAGGGGCTGCTGTTGCTATATTTTGTTTACATTTAAATTGGTTTTACAATAAGACATTCTACAAATAGCTTGAATAGTAATCTATAAGCTGTTAAAAAGGTAAGAACTGAGAATAAAGTTAGTTTTCATATACATGCAATCATTATAGTCATATATATGACATTTAACACATGGTGCTTGTTTCAAAATATCAAGTCAATTCAGTTAAAATAAGTTTTGAACTGACTGGAGGTACCCTCCAAGGTAACCTCATGAACACATGCAACATGTAGACTGTCATCTCATAAAAGAAGAGACCAAGAGAAAGCACAACATAGAGGAGAGAGTAAAGTGGTAGCCAAAACACTGGAAATTCAATTTCGCCATTGTAATATGGATTGACAATTTTTAAAATAACACATATGTGGGAGAAAGAGAGATAGAGAAAAGGGAGAGAACAACTACGAATAGCTTATTCAATTTAAACACAGAAATGGTTGGTTTGGTTGATGAATGTTACCTACAGACCTGCAGTCAAAGGCTATAAGAATGACTTGACCTATGTGGCAGGGAGCAGCCAGGTGGCTCTGATCATGTCATTTCCCCCTAAATCTTCACAGGTGAGCCCACACCTTTGTATGCCAGTGGGTGTTTCCCGAAACTGTTGCCACTGAATCAATTCTGACTCATAGCAACCCTATAGCGACCCTATAGGACACAACAGAGCTTCTCCACAGGGCTTTCAAGGAGCAGCTGGTGGATTCAAACTGCTGACCTTTTGGTTAGCAGTTGAGCTCTTAACCATTGCACTACTGGGGCTCCATTGGTGTTTACCCTTCCTTTACCTCTTCATCTAATTAACCTACCTAATTTGGAGTACAAACCAAAACAAACAAAACCCGTTGCCATCGTGTCGATTCTGACTCATAGCGACCCCATAGGACAGAGTAGAACTGCCCCACAGAGTTTCCAAGGCATGCCTGGTGGATTCCAACTGCCAACCTTTTGGTTAGCAGCCTAGCACTTAACCACTACGCCACCAAGGTTTCCATTTGGAGTACAGCTGAAATGAATTTAATTTATCCAATATTTTATTTACAAAAGTCAAAGCACATTTTATACTTTACTTCCTGGAGAGCTAAAATAATAAAAGTTTGCTACTATTCCTATATTAAAATGATCACCAAGCATACTTGTTTTTGTTGTTGTTGTTAGATGCTATCAAGTTGTTTCCAACTCACAGCAACCCTGTGTACTACAGAAGAAAACACTGCCTGGTCCTGCGCCATCCTCACAATCATTGTTATGCTTGAACCAATTGTTGCAGCCACTGTGTCAATCCATCTTGTTGAGGGTCTTCCTCTTTTTCGCTGACCCTCTACTTTACCAAGCATGATGTCCTTCTCCAAGGACTGACCCCTCCTGACAACATGTCCAAAGTATGTAAGATGTAGTGTTGCCATCCTTGCTTCTAAGGAACATTTTGGTTGCACTTCTTCCAAGACAGATTTGTTCGTTCTTTTGGCAGTCCATGGTATATTCAATACTCTTTACCAACACCACAATTCAAAGGTGTCAATTCTTCTTCAGTCTTCCTTATTCATTGTGAAACTTTTGCATGCATATGATGCAACTGAAAATACCATGTCTTGGGCCAGATGCACCTTAGTCTTCAAGGTGACATCTTTGCTTTTCAACACTTTAAAGAGGTCTTTTGCAGCACATTTGCCCAGTGCAATGTGTCTTTTGATTTCTTGACTTCTGCTTCAGTGGGTGTTGATTGTGGATTCAAGTAAAATGAAAGCCTTGACAACTTCCATCTTTTCACTGTTTATCATGATATCACTTATTGGTCCAGTTGTAAGGATTTTTGTTTTCTTTATGTTGAGCTGTAATCCATACCGAAGGCTGTGATCTTTGATCTTCATCAGTAAGTGCTTCAAGTTCTCTTCACTTACAGCAAGAAAGGTTGTGTCATCTGCATATATCGCAGGTTGTTAATGAGTCTTCCTCCAATCCTGATTCCCCATTGTTATTCATAGAGTCCAGTTTCTCGGATTATTTGCTCAGGATACAGATTAAATAGGGATGGTGAAAGGATACAACCCTGATGGACACCTTTCCTGACTTTAAACCACTCAGCATCCCCTTGTCGAACGCAGCATCCCCTTGTCCTCTTGGTCTATGTACAGGTTCCTCATGAGCACAATTAAGTCTTCTAGAATTCCCATTATTCCCGATGTTATCCATAATTTGTTATGATCCATAGAGTCTAATGCCTTTGCATAGTAAATAAAACAAAGGTAAACATCTTTCTGGTATTCTCTGCTTTCAGCCAGGATCCATCTAACATCAGCAATGCTATCCCTGGTTCCATATCCTCTTCTGAATCTGGCCTGAATTTCTGGCAGTTACCTGTCGATATAATGCTGCAGCTGTTTTTGAACGATCTTCAGCAAAATTTTACTTGTATGTGATATTAATGATATTGTTCGACAATTTCTGTATTTGGTTGGATCACCTTTCTTGAACTTTTTTTTAAATTTGTCTATACTTCACTGGAGCCCTGATGGCACAATGGTTAAGAGCTCGGCTGCTAACCAAAAGTTTGGCAGTTCAAATCCACCAGCCACTCCTTGGAAACTCTGTGGGGCAGTTCTACTCTGTCCTGTAGGGTCACTGTGAGTCAGAATCAACCCAATGGCAAAGGGTTTTTTTGTTTTATAATTCATTATTGTCATTAATTACTTTGGGTCACAAATTTTTCCATATTTGGCCAGCAGGATATTCATGTTGGTCCAGTGTCCTTGTGACATGTCCCATCATTTTTTTGAGCACTTTCTGATCTTCTAGCATAACATGATGTTCTAGGCACATCTTGTACCCATCCTGACCCAATTTAGGAGGCCCGATTCCTTTTAGTGGAGGATGGACAATATTAGACATCAAGATCTGTGGTGCTAGATACTTTCACTGCTGTTGGTTTATTTTTGCTTCTAGGCTCTACCACAGCTAGAACTAGTAAATATATGCATGTACATACATGTATTCATAAACATATATTTTACTTACATAAATCTGTACACATTAACTACTTACTTGCATGTCATATATGCATGTATATGCATATACACATATATATACATAGTTTAGAAATCACAAGTCTGAGATTATTGGCTGCATTCCCCGTTGTTCCTTATTTGAAGATTTCTTTTTCCATAATGATAACTCTGACCCTAACAATACCAACACATATTACTTATATGCTTAATCCTCTAATACTTTTTAAATAGTTTCAGAATTGCTTTACTCACACTATACCACATCACACCACACACACACACACACACACATGCACACTAAACCTACTAAGAAAAGTTTAGGACTTGTTTGCAGTTCTTCCACCACTACACCACCAAGGAATGAAATATATTTATAAATTACCTTGATTAAGTTTTCTCTATTTCCCTTTAGTATAGTTGTGATTTATTTTATCACTGTTCATTTGCTTCAGTTTGCTTTTAGTTTTTGTTTATTTTATTCAAAAACAGATGCAAAAACTAACATCCAATATAAAATGACTTTTATTATAAATAACCTTTTACAATGGTAAAGAAATAAAGTCATTGCTTTCATAAAACCATCAATTCACATTTGTTTTAATATAGCAAAATGAAATAACCTTTCATATTAAAAATATGGTTTTTGGTTTTAAAAATGAGACTTTTTTATTTTCACCATTGAACATTTTGACTGCATGGATGAGGCAGATATTTAATTGACTAAATATTCAATTAAACAGGGTCTTCTGAGGCCTTCTCTCTCTGAATGAAAGTATTTTACACAAACTCTGCTTTTTCAACCAGGGCATATGAGGGTCTGACCCAGAATGTTTGCTGATAGGCTCAGGATCTCACTGGCCCCACTAGTTCTCTTAATTGAGAAACCATTTATAGTGCAAAGTTAATTAAACCTGTGCAGTACTATAAATGCAGCTATTGTTATTTCTAGGTCTATCTGGGATGTCAGATAGTTTGGTATATTTTAAAGAGTTCCAGATTTGGCATTTGACAGATTTGGATTAAGTTTTTATCAATAGACCTTTGAAAATGACCATTTTCTACTCTATATAATTTGGATTTTTGTAAATATAAGAAAAATATGCATATATCTTTCTTATGGTCTTATCATTATGTATGTCCATGTATTTATTAGAAATTCACTGGTGTTATCATCTTCCTTCCCATCATTACCTTTATAATAATTTTCACCTCTTTTGGATAAGTTAATAGGTCCCCAAAAATCACCTGGATTAGGTCAAACTTAAGTGCTCCGCTACTAAACAAAAGGTTATTGGGTTGAACCCACCCAGAGGGGTCTCATAGGAGAGTTTTGGCGATCAGCTTCTGAAAGGTCATAGCCTTGAAAACTCTGTAGAGCAGTTCTACTCTGTACACATGGTGGCATCATGAGTCAGAACTGACTGGATGGCCACTAACAACAAACAATAATATCTCCATATGTAAGTAGTTACCTCTGTTACATCCTGGAGTTACACACCATGGACACACTTTAAATTATCACTACATCATTTTATTTCTAGAAATCACTCACTCAGTTTCCTCCTTGGCCATCTAACCCCGTGATTATTTATTGTGGGCACATCATTTTCATTCAGGGCAAATTGCAAGTTCTGTATGCTGGGCAAATAATTGAGAAACTGGACTACATGAAGAAGAGCACGGCATCAGGATTAGAGGAAGAGTCATTAACAACTTGCAATATGCAGGTGACACAAGCTTGATTGCTGAAAGCGAAAAGGACTTGAAGCACTCAGATCAAAGAATACAGCCTTCAGTATGTATTACACTTTAACATGAAGAAAATGAAAATCCTCACAACTGGACCAGTAAACAACATCATAATAAATGGAGAAAAGATTGAAGTTGTCAAGGATATCATTTTACTTGGATCCACAATCAATGCCCATGGAAGCAGGAGTCAAGACATCATATGACATATTGCACTGGGAAAATCTGTTGCAAAATACTTCTTTAAGCAAAGATGTCACTTTGAAGACTAACGTGCATCTGACCCAAACCATGGTACTTTCAACCACCTCATATGCATGCGAAAGCTGGACAATGAATAAAGAACGAAGAATAATCCATGCCTTTAAATTCTGTTGTTGGTAAAGAATACTGAATACACCATAGACTTCCAGAAGAACAAACAAATCTGTCTTGGAAGAAGTACAGCCAGAATGCTCCTTAGAAGCGAGGATGGCAAAAAT
The DNA here is from genome assembly GCF_000243295.1 of Trichechus manatus latirostris. NCBI lineage: Eukaryota > Metazoa > Chordata > Mammalia > Sirenia > Trichechidae > Trichechus > Trichechus manatus. The sequence goes on from NW_004443953.1 coordinate 523,858, forward strand.
TCATCTCACATACTTGGACATATCATCAGGTGGGACATTATGCTTGGTAAAGTCTCACATACTTTGGACATGTTATCAAAAGGACATCATGCTTGGTAAAGTAGAGGGTCAGTGAAAGAGAAGAAGACCCTTAATGAGATGGATTGACACAGTGGCTGGAACAATGGGCTCAAGCATAGCAATGACTGTGAGGATGGTGCAAGTCCAGGCAGTGTTTTCTTCTCTTGTACATAGGGTTGTTATGAGTCAGAAACAACTCGACAGCACCTAACAACAATAATATCAATAAGGGGAGGAGACAATATGGTGCTATAGGCAGAAGCACTGCACCGTCCCTCCACAGCAAAGACCCCAAAAAATAAGTAAAACAGAGACAAATGTCAATCCTGGTACCCTAAGCATCAAATGAAGAGATAAAGAATTCAGACAAGCACTGAATGGAATAAGAAACTGACAGAAAACAGAGAGCGAGGAGAGATATGTGTGGAGGTCCCCTGTCAGCTAACACAGCACAAATTTGCTATCTTCGACTGCTGTCAGATATTGGCGGACGGGGAGCACGGAAAGCAGCTTCATGGAGCTCCCAGCAGGAGACAGAGCACCCAGCAACTAGCAATATTTGCCTTTCCATTCCCTCATTCTTTGCACACCTGCTCGAATGCTGCCACTTCACAGCCATCTGTGGTAGTTCAGCCGGCCAGGAAGTGCAGGGTCCCTGCTACTTGGATTTACTCTGCTCACATCAGAGATCGGCAGACAGAGAGTATGGGAAAGCAGCTTCATGGAGTTCCCAGTAGGAGTCCAAACAACTGGTAACCAGTGATATACGCTTTCCCAACCGCCGCACTTCTTCACCCCCACTCAGTCTCCTCTGCTTCCTGTGGCCACAGTCTCTTGGCTGGGAGGCACCAGATTCAGCCCCATGCCACTTGGATTTGACCTGCACACACCAGCCGGCTCCCTGAATGCCATTTGTTTGTTGCTAATGTTGCTTTTTTCTACTTTTGGTTTTTTCCGTACCTCTCACCACCTCCCCCTCCTTTCTCTCAAACACCTGGCTCTGTGTGCTATCTTTGCTTTGTCTTGAAAGCCTGTGAAGCACAATTCGACTGTGGAACTGCTTCCAGGACTGAGTCACAACTGGCAGGATCCCTGAAGATTTTCTATTTGTTTGTTTTGTTTTGATTTGTTCTGTTTTGTTTTGTCTTTCTTTTCTTGGCTTGGGAGCCCCTTCTAGCTGGGCTGTACTACGTGGCTTGAGAACTATTTCCTGATCTACGTAGCTGTGTGGTGGGATCCCTGGAGCATTTCTTTTTTGTTCTTTTGTTTTTTTTTCCTCCGTTTTTTCCTTTTTGTCTTTCTTAAATTCTCAGTTTCTCGTCTCCATACTTACCTTCTCTTCCTGTCTCCTGAATACTTAACACTGTGAGACATCTCTACCCCTTCTAATGAGGCTGTACTTCATGGCCTGGGAACACTTCCCTAGTCTTTGCAGCCACATTGGTGGGATTTCTGGGGGCTTTGGTTTTCTTTCTTTTTTTCTAAATTTTATTTCTTTTCTTTTTCCTTTTTGTTTTTTCCATTTCTGGGTTTCTCATCACTCCACTCCAACAGCAAGTTCCCTTAGTACTTTTTTTTCTTGTTTGTTTGCTCTTTGGCTCCTGCTTCTCTCTCTTCCCCATACCAATCTTAGCTCCACACATCACAATCTCCCCCGCCCTTCCTGCCTAGCTGCACCATGCGCTGAACATCGCACCCATGAGTAGCACAGGCACCGCCTACTGGAACTTGCCCTGCACTGATTCCTGGCCCACCCTGTCGGACCTAATATGTGCCACAAACAACCCATCCCAGCAACTCCCCTTCAGCTGGACCTGCCCTACTGGACCATAGCTGAGTGATTGGCCCTGCCCTTTGGAGAAGGAGGTGAAAAGTATCACCCACAGATAAGCAAACTACAAAGAACACACAGCCTGCCTGCTCAGACATAACCAAATAAAACAAAAAGCAGGACAAAACAAACAAATCTACAATCAGTAAATGAAGAAAATAACTACTGAATGTCCCGAAGACAGCAGACAATATCAAAACATATTTAAAAAA
>NW_004443953.1:526060-577201 GCF_000243295.1 Trichechus manatus latirostris
TTAGAAATCCAAAAGATAAACAAGATTTCAGAAATGGACAGTGTCATAGAAGGGCTGAGGAGTAGGTTTGAAATGATGGAAGACAGGATCAGCAAAATCGAAGACAAAAACTTGGATACAAATCTGAGGAAAAATCAGAAAAAAAGAATGAAGAAAAAATGAAGAAACGCTGAGAATTACATGGGATACAGTCAAAAGCAAAAATTTGTGAATGATTGGAGTTCCAGAACAGGGGGAGAAAACAGAAAAAACAGAGAGGATCACTGAAGAATTGCTGACAGAAAACTATCCCAATATCATGAAAGATGAGAAGCTGACCATCCAAGGAGCTCAATGAACACCATATATGATAGACCTCAAAAGAAAATCACCAAGAAAGGCATATCATAATCAGACCCACTAAAACCAAAGACAAAGAAAGACTCCTGAGAGCAGCTCAAGAAAAACAGAAAGTCACATACAGAGGGGAAACAATAAGACTAAGCTCAGATTATTTGGCAAGAAGGCAATGGGATGCATACATAAAAGCTTGAGGAAAAAAGTTTCTAGCCAAGAATAATATATCCTGCAAAATTCTCATTCAAATATGATGGTGAAATTAGGTCATTTCCAGATAAACAGAAATTAAGGGACTATGTAAAACCCAAACCAAACTTACAAGAATTATTAAAGGGAGTCCTGTCTGAGAACAAACAACATCAGACCATAGGCTAAATCTAGGACACAAGATCATACCAGCCAGATACCAACCTAGGAAATGAACTCTCAAGGACTATCCAAAACAAAAAGAATTATGACAGGGAACCAGAGAGATTAATCTGTAAATGACAACAACATAAGAACAATAAAAGAGGGGAAAAAAATGTAGATATAGTACCTTCTAATGGAGAAGAAGGCAAGGTGACACCAAGTAATAATAGACTAGTTCAAACATAGGAACATAAGAATAAATTTCAAGGTAACCAGGTAACCACAAAAAAGTTAACAAACCTACCCATCAAAATAATGAAGAAAACCATAAAGTCTCAGTAAAAACAAAACCTACAAAAACAAAAGAAATGAAAAAAAAAAAAGGAATTAGGCATAGGAGAGTAAGAGGAACAAAGAAAATATAAGCACCACAAAAAAAAAAAAAATCACTAAAAATGACAGCAATAAACTTACACCCATCGATAATTACACTGAATTTAAATGGCCTAAATGCACCCATAAAGAGAGAGTGACAGAATGGATTAAAAAACAGGATCCATCCATCTCCTGTCTACAAGAGACATACCTTAGAAACAAAGATGTAAATTTATTAAACATCAAAGGATGGAAAAAAATATATATCCAGCAAACAGCTACCAAAAAAGAGCAGGAGTGGCAATACTAATCTCAGATAAAGTAGACTTTGAAACAATATACCATAAAAGACAAAGAAGGACACTATATAACGATTAAAGGGATGATCAATTATGAAGACATAACCATAATAAACATCTGCACACACAATGACAGGGCTTCAAAATACATAAAACAAACTCTAACAGCACTGAAAAGAGAAACTGACAGTTCCACAATAGTAGTAGGAGACTTCAGTACATGACTCTAGGTAAAGAACAGCATATCTAGAAAGAAACTCAGCAAAGATACACAAGAACTAAAGGGCACAATCAACCAGCTTGACCTCATAGACATATATATGTAACACTCCACCCAAGGCTACAAAGTACATCTTCTTTTCAAATACACATGGAACGTTCTCTAGAATAGACCACATCTTAGATGGCAGAGCAACTCTTAACAAAATCCAAAACACTGAGATACTACAAAGTATCTTCTCTGACCACGCCATTGAGGTAGAAATTAACAACAGGAAGAGGGGGAAACAAAATCAATTACATGGAACCTGAATAACACCCTGCTGACAAACCACTGGATAACAGAAGAAATCAGAGATGGAATCAAAAAACGAGAATGAAAACACATCATACCAAAACCAATGGGACACAGCAAAGGCAGTCCTCAGAGGACAATTTATAGCAATAGATGTACACATCAAAAAAGAAGAAAGAGAAAAAATCAAAACATTAACTACACAACTTGAACAAACAGAAATGGAACAGCAAACAAAGCCCACAGTCACCAGAAGAAAGGAAAAAATAAAGATCAGAGCAGAAATAAATGAAGTAGAGAATAGAAAAACAATAGAAAAACAATAGAAATAATCAACAAAATCAAAAGTTGGTTCTTTGAAAGGCTCAGCAAAATTGACCAACCACTGGCCAAACTGACAAAAGAAAAACAGGAGAGGATGCCAATAACCCAAATAAGAAATGAAATGGGGGACATTACAACAGACGTGACTGAAATAAAAGGGTCATAACAGAGTATTATGAAAAACTGTAGTCCAACAAATTTGAAAACCTAGAGGAAATGGATACATTTCTAGAAACACTACCTATGCAAACTAACAAAAAGTGATGTTGAAAATCTGAACAGACCCATAATAAGAGAAGAGATTGAAAAGATAATTAAAACACTTCCAACAAAATAAAGCCCTGGCACAAATGGCTTCATTGGAGAATTCTACAAAACATTCAAAGAAGAGCTGATACCAGTACTACTCAAACTATTTCAGAACATAGAAAAGGAAGGTATACTTCCAAATTCATTGTGTGAAGTCAGCATAACCCTGATACCAAAACCAGGCAAAGACACCACAAAAAGAGAAGATTATAGACCAATATCTCTCATGAATATAGACGCAAAAATTCTCAGCAAAATTCTAGCCAATAGAATTCAACATCATATCAAAAAAAAAAAAAAAATACACCAGGACCAAGTAGGATTCATACCAAGTATACAAGGATGGTTCGACATTAGAAAATCAATCAACGTAATCTACCACATAAATAAAAGGAAAGAAAAGAATCACACGATCATCTCAACTGACACAGAAAAGGCATTTGACAAAGTCCAACACGCGTTCCTGACAAATACTCTCAATAAAATAGGTATAGAGGGAAATTTTCTCAACATAATAAAGGTCATCTATGCAAAACCAATGGCCAACATCATTCTTAATGGAGAGAGGATAAAATATTCCCCTTGAGAACAGGAACAAGACAAGGATGCCCTTTATCACCACTCCTATATAACATCGTGTTGGAAGTCCTAGCTACAGCAATAAGGCAAGAAAAAGAAATAAAGGGCATCCAAACTGGTAATGAAGAAGTTAAACTGTTCCTATTTGTGGATGATATGATACTCCAAACAGAAAACCCTAAAGACTCCACAAGAAAACTACTGGAACTAATAGAAAGATTTGGCAGAGTAGCAGGATACAAGATAAACATACAAAAATCCATTGGATTCCTATAAACCAATAAAGAGGATGATAAAAAGGAAATCAGGAAAACAAAACCATTTACAATAGCCTCTAAAAAACTAAAATACTTAGGAATAAATCTAATCAGGGATGTAAAAGACCTGTACAAAGAAAACTACAAAACACTACTGCAAGAAACCAAAAGAGATCTATGTGCATGGATAAACATACCATGCTCATGGATAGGTAGACTCAACATTGTGAAAATGATGATTCTACCCAAAGCAATTTACCAATACAATGCAACATTCTTTAAAAGATGGAAAAACTAATCATTAACTAAATGGAAATGGAAGAAGCCCTGGGTAAGTAAAGCACTATTGAAGAAGAAGAGTAAAGTAGGAGGATTCGCACTACCTGACATCAGAACCTACTATACAGTTACAGCCTGGTACTGGTACAACGACAGATACATTGACCAATGGAACCAAAATGGGAATCCAGATGTAAATCTATCCACCTACATTCACCTGATCTTCAACAATGGTCCAAAGTCCATCAAATGGGGAAAAGATAGTCTTTTTAATAAATGGTTCTGGCAAAACTGGATGTCCATCTGCAAAAACATGAAACAGGACCCATATCTCACACCATATACAAAAACTAATTCAAAATGCATTAAAGACCTAAATATAAAGCCAGAACGTATAAAGTTCATAGAAGAAAAAATAGGATCAGTGCTAGAGGCCCTAATACATGGCATTTTCAGGATATAAACCATAACCAACAACACACAAACTACAGAAGATAAGTTAGATAACTGAGATCTTCTAAAAATTAAGCACTTACGCCCTTCAACAGACTTTACCAAAAGAGTTAAAAGAGAACGTACAGAGTGGAAAAAAATTTTTGGCTATTACAAATCAGACAAAAGTCTAACCTCTAAAATCTACAAGAATACTCAACACCTCTGCAACAAAAAGACGAATAATCCAATTAAAAAAATGGCAAAGGAGATGAACAGTCACTTCACCAAAGAAGAAATTCAGCCAGCCAACAGACACATTTGGAAACGCTCACAATCACTAGCCATTAAGCCAAAAAAACCAAACCTTTTGCCATTGAGTAGATTCCGACTCATAGCGACCCTACGGGACAGAGTAGAACTGCCCCATAGAGTTTCCAAGCAGCACCTGGTGGATTTGAACTGCTGAGCTTTTGGTTAGCAGCCATAGCACTTAACCACTATGCTACCAGGGTTTCCCACTAGCCATTAGAGAAATGCAAATTGAAACAACAATTAGATACCATCTCACCCCAGCATTACTGGCACGAATAAAAAAAAAACTGGGAATAATAATTGTTGGAGAGGCTGTAGGGAGATCGGAAACTCTTATGCACTGCTGGTGGGAATGCCCAGCATTTCTGGCACGAATTAAAAAACCTGGAAATAACAATTGTTGGATAGGCTTCCAGGAGATCGGAATTCTTATGCGCTGCTGGTGGGAATGCAAAATGATACAACAGTTTTGGAAAATGATATGGCACTTCCTTAGAAAGCTAGAAATAGAAATATCATACAATCCAGCAATCACACTCCTAGAATATATCCTAGAGAAATAAGAGCTGTCACAAAAATAGACATATGCACACCCATGTTCATTGCAGCATTGTTCACAATAGCAAAAAGATGGAAACAACTTAGATGTTCAATGACAGATGAATGGCTAAAAAACTATGGTACATACACACAACGGGCTATTACGCAATGATAAAGAACAATGATGACTCTGCGAAGCATCTCATAACATGGATAAATCAGGAGGGCATTATGCTGAGTGAAATAAGTCAATCACAAAAGGACAAATATTGTATGAGACCACTACTGTAAAAACTCATGAAAAGGTTTACATACAAAAAGAAACAATCTTTGATGGTAACGAGAAAGGGGAGGAGTGGGGATGGAAAAACACTAAATAGACAATAGGTAAATGGTTAACTTTGGTGAAGGGTAAGACATTACACAATACTGGGGAAGCCAGCACAACTTGTACAAGGCAAGGTCATGGAAGCTCCACGGACACATCCAAACTCCCTGAAGGACCGAATTGCTGGGCTGAGGGCTGTGAGGACCATGGTCTTGGGGAACAACTAGCTCAATTGGCATAACACAGTTTATAAAGAAAATGTTCTACATTCTACCTTGGTGAGTAGCATCTGGGGTCTCAAAGGCCTGTGAGCAGCCATCTAGGATACTCCACTGTTCTCAACCTTTCAGGATTAAGGGAGAAAGAAGAAAACAAGATAAAATGAAAAGATTAATCCAAAGGACTAATGGACCACAACTACCGCGGCCTCCACTACTGACTACTCGGACAGGGATCACAACAGAGGGTCTCAGACAGAGCTGGAAAAAATGTAGAACAAAATTCTAACTCACAAAAAAGACCAGAGTTACTGGCCTGACAGAGACTGGAGAAACCCTGAGAGTATGGCCCCCTGACACCCTTTTAGCTCAGTAATGAAGTCACTCCCTAGGTTCACCCTTCATCCAAAGATTAGACAGGCCCATAAAATAAAATGAGACTAATGGGACACAACAGCCCAGGGACAGGGACTAGAAGGCAGGAGGGGACATGGAAGCTGGTAATAGGGAACCCAAGTCTGAGAAGGGAGAGTGTTGGCATGTCATGGGGTTGTTAACCAACGTCATAAAATAAAATGTGTACTAACTGTTTAATGAGAAACTAGTTTGTTCTGTAAACCTTCATCTGAAGTACAATAATAAAAAAATAATATCAATAAGGATGTGGTCTATTTCCCAGGTTCTGTCTGAGATTAATATTCCTCAAAAACAGTACTATTTTCTCTCCTGGTATTCACCTGATAAGCCCTGAGTTAGCCACCCAGTCTGCTGATACAGGAACAGACCTGACTGGGACTATAATCCCAACTTTGGTAAATCACACACAAAAACCAAACAACTAGATTCCACAATCCTGGGACACAGACTTCACATACAAATCACACACTGTAATCTCAAATTGGGCACCACACATAGACAGCAGAATTTATCTAACCAAAAAATTCAGATATCATTAATCCCGCAGCCTTACTCAGAGGCTTTGCTTTCCTTATATGGGAAAGAGTTTGCAGTCTTTTGGCTTTAAAAGACCTACTCCCTTTCTCCTACTTTATTCTTCTTTTTCAAGAACCTTTCCAAACTCCATAGTATGTTAGGTTCCCTACCTGGAAGTAAAACAGTTGTTTCAATCAAAATGCAATCTTTGGTCTCTAAGTGTTTATATTTTTCTTTAATATGCATCTCTATACTAAAGGCTGCTTACTGTGAATACTCTGTCTGAAAGCTTTTTCTTGGCCATAGAAGCATGTTCAGTTCCCACAGAAGGTAAATCTAAAATAGTAAAAATTAATATTCCCAGAATCTGTCCTCAACCAGTAATGGACAAAATGTTAGTGATAAATGTCCCTATTTATACCTCCTCAGATAACTCTGAAGTAGGCTGTATATTGTCTCCTAGATTTCTCCAACACTATTGAATTCAACTTGTCCTCAGTGGTAACCGGCTTTCTCGTGTACCCAGTATGGGTTTTCTTTCCTTACGTGTCTTGTGTCCAACTCTCCTACCTGAATTTTCTCAGACCAGGAAACATATTCCAAAAAAATCTACTTGCATTCAAAACTTTCTCTCAATATCTGTCTCAAGGGGAATCCAAACAAGACAATTATCTGTGCTTCTTTTTCCCCTAAATGATAAGATAAAAAGAAATCCAAGTCTAACCCTTACTAGCAATGTCTGGTTTTAGCTTCCAATCTTTGTGATCAAACTTTTGATGACAAAAAGTTAAAAGCATATTCTAAGGATAATTAATAATATTCTTATTGGCATAGGGCAGTCTAAGTCGAAGTTAAAAAAAAAAAATCCTTCTGAATCTTCAGAAGCATCCAAATTTAATTAATGAGATTGAACATGTAACTTATTTTTTTCACCATCTGCACATGGGATCCATTTTGGTAAAAATGAGTGGATATTTGCTCTATAGCTACGTGAATAAAAGGGCTTAACAATTTCATCTGTCTCAGAAAAGGAGGTCTGTCCCAAAGGTAAATCTCTATATCCACCTCCAGAGGTAGAAAATTGCTACAATGTTTGAGTGTCAGTCCTCTAGCATCATACTTTCCTTTGACAATGCTGTTGTAACATCATTACAGATAGGAATTAAAACATACTCATCTTTGTTTTCTATAATCTTGCAGTCTCTGGTATGTTAAGAAATATTTGTTAAATATAAGAAATTGAATGGAAATGGCTTTTCTAGAAAACCAGTAGTTACGTTCACTCCACTTGCCAGTGCAACTCTTGTGTCCTTGGGGAAAATAATAGCTAAGTTTTGTTCAACTAACTTTTAAGCTAGTCAACAAGTAATGAATGACTAGATTTCAGAATTAAAATCAAATAGATTTAAAACCAAAGTTAAAGAGGTCTTAATGTTGTAGAACAGTACAGTGATTTGTGAAATAATGTAAATAAAGGATGGTATACAGCTTCAAAAATCAGATTCTGGATGTGCACAAAGATGATTTTACCAGATTTTATTTTAGTTGAATCAGTTTGGTAGCGCTAAAAATTTAGTGTTTACAATATTACAATAAACGGATATGCATTGAAGAGTTTTGCATAAATACACACAAAGCCTATTTATAAATCACTATACAACTATATTATTGTTTTATTTATAAAACCAAAATGAACTTCCTATAAACTCATAGTATGGCATATATTGAATATATGTATCACACTAGTCTATTTTGGGGAGAGAAATCTTGTGGTGATATGATAAGTATCTGAATATATTCTAAATATTATACATTTTGCGGATTCTGGTTCAATAGGGTATTATTTTAGTACATCAAACAACCTTACTATTTAAAACTATAAATGTATGTTGCCTAAATATAACTAAGTTTTTTCCTTTAGCTACTATCCCAGATATAATTACTTTGTTCTTTATACCCAGCCTTTCACAATGTTTATATTTTTTAACTCCATTAGTTTCCCAGGTTTATTAATTTTATCAGGTAAAAGAATGCTTGCTTGGATTAGCTAGAATTTTTTGATCTGTTACTATGGCTATGCCTTGTATATTCTATTTTACTTGGCATAACAATCTGAAAAATGTTCATAAATACTTCTATGAGTATATAGAATTTATAGACAGATTTTTTTCCTATGTAAGCATAAGAGCTACCTAGGTACAAGTCTAATTCAGCTCTTTAAAAATTCTCATCTCCAACATCATCAATAATGTATTCAAAGTATATATGACCTTTAAGAAAATAAGTATCAAGAAGAGGATATTATACCTCAGAAAATACAAATCAAGATCAAATTAGAGTGAATTCATATGAAATGTGTCAATATTGTAGAGCTGTTAAAATTAAACATAATATTTTAATTGGACTTCCAAAAAGAACAGAATAGACAATAGAAAATAAAAAAATAATGAATCAGTGGTAAATTATTAAGAAAGATAAGAAATATAAATTCTGAAATGAAAATATTTTCATATGCAAGGTTATCAGGAAGTTAGGAAAGGGGTGGAACACATTGGGAGGGCATATGGAGCTGGACTTTCAATAAATAAAGACATTTAAAGACAATTGCTTCTCCCTTTTCCTCTGCTCCCCCAACATTGTACACACAGGCCTTTGTTTAGCTCTAATCATTACTGTTTGCTCTAGACTGTGAGCCCCTGAGCTTGGTACTGTGAATAGAAGCAGTTGGGTTGAGTACAGGTATAACGCCCTTGACATGGGTCATAAAAGATTAATTGAAGCTCTTTGAGGACAGGACTTTCTCATTTATCTTTTCTCGAGGACCTAGAACAATGTCTAGCATGTGGTTGATAGAATCAAAGATTGCTGTGGTTATTAATAAGGGCACAGAATTAAATATCCCAGTGCACGTCAGAGTGTGTGGTGTCAGAGTTCAAATGATGATATAAAGCAGGTTCCAAATAAAAAATGCACAGAGCCTTTCACTACACTAAGTACCTTCCTGTTCTGGAATGTATTGGTTTGGAATAGGAAACTGTTATCAAAATAAATTTCTATTATTTAGAATTAGATGGCTGTAAGTGTGTTTTTGTTAGCTGCTGCTGAGTCAGCCTTTATTTATGGTGACCCCACGGACAACAGAACAAAATGCTGCCGGTTCTGTGCCATCCCTATAAACAGTTTCTCTTAGGATCATTGTGATTCATTGGGTTTTCACTGGCTGATTTTTCCAAGTACATTGCCAGGCCTTTCATACTAGACTGTCTTACTCTTGAAGCTTCATTTAAACCTGTTCAGCATCACAGCAACAGGTAAGCCTGCACTGACAGAGATGTAATGGCTGTGCCTGAGGTGTTGGCCAGAAACCAAACTCAGGTCTCCTGCATGGAAGGCAAAACTTCTACACTGAAATACACTGCCTTCCATAAGTGTGCAGTGTATTGCAAATAAATGTTACTTTTCAAATCATAGGCTGAGACAACCATTTCCAACAAATCATTGTGTCTTCTCCAAAAAGTCCTGAGGTAAAAGCACCATTAAGTATTGTTAGTGGTGAAGGTAGGCCAAGCCAAGGGGAAACACCTAACTGTGTCTTTGGGCAATTTACTTAACTTCTCTCAACCTCAATTTTCTTATCTGGAAATGTGCAAATACCTAGTCTGTAGGTGATGTTGTGAGAATTAAATGTATTAATAAATGTAAGGCCACAGTTGAAAACAATAATTATCACAAATTATGTAACAATACATGTTAGTTATAGCTAAAGGATAGGCATATAGATTTAAGATTCCAAAATTTAAGATTCCATGATAGTTGCTGAAGCCGTGAGAATAAATGAGTTGTCTGAGAAAAGCAATCCAATGTGTGAGGCACATAGGTCAAAATCTGAACTTCCAGGTAAGCACACTTTCAATAAGTAAGGAGGAAGTCATGTGGGAAAGTAAGCCAGTATGTTAATGGAAAGAACACTGGCAATAAAGTCAGATAGGATCTGAAGTCAAATTTTAACTCTTATTTACTAGCATGCTATTCTTGGCAAGTTATTATCTCTGATCTTCACTTTCCTTATCTATAAATTGGGGTGACATCAAAATGTCAGACTTGTTAGGGGAACTAGATTGCATTAAATATTTAAAGTACATAGAACCATCCCCGAACTATTAAGTATTAATATATAGTAGTTATTATTACAATTAGTAAAAGTAGATTTAAAAAAAAAAAACTAAGAGTGAGAGAGAGAAGAAGAAGAAAGAGGGAAAAGAACAAGAAGAAAAAAGAAAAGAAAAATAAAGAAAAGATATAGAAGGAGAAAAGATACATAGCCAGGACATTTTAATTTTGAGGAAACCATGGCAGAGTGTTTAAAAGATGTGGTTAATATTCCCAAGGGGATGGGTGAGGGGAAACAATACTAAATAAAATTTTGATATATTGAACGTTGTTTCCCCTGTCATTTTCATCATAACTTGGAAAATGTGTTTTGAAAATATACTGGCTATATGTTTGTATAAACACAAACACACAAGTAGCAAGTTTTTGTGACATTTACTGTTGTTTTAAGGTTCCTCGGTGGCGCAAAAGACTTGCACTGGACAGCTATCCTAAAGGTTGTCAGTTTCAGCCTACCCAGTGGTAACGTGGAAAAAAACACTTGGTGATCTGCTTACATTAAGATTACAGTCAAGAAAACCCTATGAAGCAATTCTACTCTTTAACACATGGAGTCACCATGAGTCTGAATTGACTCAATGACAACTAACAACAACTACTACTGTCATTTTATGTTGTTTGTTTACCAAAGTGATGCTTTTGTTGCAAAGAAATTAAAAAAAAACATTATATGGAATATCATTTATCGGAGATAAACACATTATTTATTATTTACTGTATAAACTTTCTATATATTTCTAAGCATATATGTGTATGTGCCTTTTAAGCATATGTTTATGTGTTCTTGTATCCTATATATTTTATGTGCACTATTTTTCATTTAACAATACATTGCTATATTGTACTTACCTACATCATTCTAAATGATTGAAAAGGCTGTACCATGCTTTCTGAACTAAGTATTTATTGTTGGATAATGAGGTTATTTCTCTAATCTTGCTATTGAAAATAAAACTGCAACAAGGAACACAGTACCTAAATCATTTTCATAGAATATGTTTTTAGAAATGGAATATTTGCATTCAAGCATTTCAAAAGTCTTTACAAACCATAAGTAATAATTTTTTAAAGTGAATTGTAGGGAAAATTAACACTAATTAAGTAATGAGTGTCCATATAAAATACTAAAAGTTTAAAAATACACATATTTGAAGATTGCCATTTCATGTAGCAGTTCAAAAAGACCTAAGGAACAACTGAAGAGCTGTTGATCTCACCTTCTTCACTAGAAGCTCGAGGCAGGAAGGAAAGAGGAAACTTGGAGTCATTTATTAATCTTGTTTCTAATTGTTTTACTATATCCCTTCCGAGCATAAGTGAAGGAGAAAAAATGTAATTGGCTCCAGACGGTGATGCCTGTTCCTCTGTTGCCCCATTCAACTGTGAGGTCTGATTTTGGAGCCAAGTAGAGAGAACTTGAATTGTGAAGGACGGAAGGAGAAGAAATGTGACAGGTGGGCAAACAAGGATAATCCAAACAGAGGGCAGGAGAGGAAGCTGTGAGGGGAAATCTGAAGTGGTTTGCACCTGCTCCAAAGTGGAAGAGCAGAATTAAGGCTGCCAAGAACTCCATTTTCGAAGATACCCACAGGAGTTTTTCAAAAGGTTAGGCAAGTTCCCTTTCATCTACACTTTGTTCCTTCTTGATTAGAGAGAATCATATTTACCTGTTTGAGAAATCTTTTACAGGGAATTTCTAATACATTTGAAACATCAGCACTATAGTTCTAAGCAGACAAAATAGCTCTACGGCTGGCTGAAAATATCCAGGAAAATAGACAAAATATTAGTTAAAATGAATTTTATAAGTTTTTCTAATTTATATTTATATGTTGCTTAATTCCACATGTTATATAAATATATAATGGAAGAGCAGTGAACATATTTTATATTTATTAGATGTATAATAGTGAAAGTGTCAGATAGTGGCTGCTCTATCAGTTAGGTCCTAGAATGATGATGGGGACAACAAACGAGCCCAGGTGAAGCAGAAGGGCATGTAGCAGAAGTGAGGAAAAAAACAAAACAAACTTTGAAATCAACTGCAGCAAAACGTAGGATAGCCTAAATGATGCACATCCCAAGAAAAAAAAGCAAAGGAAAGAACCAGTAAATTCAAATGAAATATAGCTGCGATACATACAGATGAAAGAGCTTTATTCTCAGAAGTAATAAAAAGTTAAAGCAATGAGTGTAATATATATGTACACATATATATTACATATACATATATATTATATGCATAATACTATACACATACTATATATATACACATACATACGTATTTGTTGTTGTCAGGTGAGGTCAAGTCATTTCTGACTCATCCCTATGTACAACAGAACGAAACACTGCCAAACACTGCCGGGTCCTGCACCATCCTCACAATCACTGTTATGCTTAAGCCCATTGTTGCAGCCATTGTGTCAATTCATCTCATTGAGGGTCTTCCTCTTATTCACTGACACCCTACTCTACCAGTCATGATATCCTTCTCCAGCGAATAGTCCCTCCTGATAACATATCCAAAATACATGAGACTCAGTCTCGCCATCCTTGTTTCTAAGGAACATTCTGGCTGTACTTCTTCCAAGACAGATTTGTTCATTCTTCTGGCAGTCCACGGTATATTCAATATTCTTTGCCAAAACCATTATTCAAAGGCATCATTCTTCTTCAGTCTTCCTTATTCATTGTCCAGCTTTCACATGCATATGAGGCAATTGAGAACACCACGGCTTGGGTCAGGCACACCTTAGTCCTTAAAGTGACATCAGTGCTTTTTAATACTTTAAAGAGGTCTTTTGCAGCAGATTTGCCCAATGCAATGCGTCTTTTGATTTCTTGACTGCTGCTTCCATGGGTGGATTGTGGATCCAAGTAAAATGAAATCCTTGACAACTTCAGTCTTCTCTCTATTTATCATGATATTGCTTATTCATTCAGTTGTGAGGATTTTTGTTTTCTTTATGTTGAGATGCAATCCATACTGATGGTTGTAGTTTTTGATCTTCATCAGTATATGCGCTTCAGCTCCTCTTCGATTTCAGTAATCAAGGTTGTGTTATCTGCATATTGCAGGTTGTTAATGAGTCTTTCTCCAATCCTGATGCCCCGTTCATCTTTATATGACCAGTATCTCAAATTATTTGCTCAGCATACTGGCTAAATAAGTATGGTGACAGGATACAACCCTGATGCACACCCTTCCTGTCTTTAAACCATGCAGTATCCCCTTGTTCCGTTCAAACTGCTGCCTCTTGGTCTATGTACAGGTTCCTAATAAACACAATTAAGTGTTCTGGAATTCCCATTCTTCACAATGTTATCCATAATTTGTTATGATTCACACAACCAAATGCCTTTGCATAGTCAATAAAATACAGGTAAGCATCTTTCTGGTATTCTCTGCTTTCAGCCAAGATCCATCTGACATCACAATACAGTCATCATTCCAAGGCTTCCTCTGAATCCAGCCTGAATTTCTGGCAGTTCCCTGTCAGTGTACTGCTGTATCTGCTTTTGAATGATCTTCAGCAAAATTTTACTTGTGTGTGATATTAATCATATTATTTGATAATTTCTGAATCCTATTGGATCACCTTTTTTTGGGAAGGGGCACAAATATGGATCTTTTCTAGTTGGTTGGCGAGGTAGCTGTCTTCCAAACTTCTTGGCACAAATGAGTGAGCACCTCCAGTGCTGCATCCATTTTTTGAAACATCTCAACTGGTATTCCGTCAATTCCTGTAACCTTACCTTTTGCCAAAGCCTTCAGTGCAGCTTGGACTTCTTCCTTGCTACCTCCTGAAATGGTTGAACGTTGACCAATTCTTTTTTGTACAATGACTCTGTGCACTCTTTTTGTCTTCTTTTGATGCTTCCTGTGTTGTTCAATATCTTCTCTGTAGAGTCCTTTAATATTGCAATTCGAGGCTTGAATTTTTCTTCAGTTCAGCTTAACAACTGCCAGGCGCGTTCTTCCCTTTTGGTTTTTTAAATCTAGGTCTTTGCACATTTGCTGTCCTTTGAAATCTTCTTTTCACTCTTTTATTTCATTGTTTCTTCTATTTGCTTTAGCTACTCTATGTTCAAGAGTAAGTTTCAGAGTCTCTTCTGCATCTATTTTGGTCTTTTCTTTCTTTCCTGTCTTTTTAATGAACTTTCGCTTTCTTCATGTATGATGTCCTCGATGTCATTCCACAATTTGTCTGGTCTTCGGTTATTAGTGTCCAATGCATCAAATTTGTTCTTGAAATGGCCTCTAAATCCAGTTGGGATATACTCTGCGTTGCATTTGGCTCTCATGGACTTGCTCTAATTTTCTTCAGCTTCATCCTGAACTTGCATAGGAGCAATTGATGATTTGTTCCACATTTGGCCCCTGGCCTTTTTCTGACTGATAATATTGATCTTTTCCAGCATCTCTTACCACAGATGTAGTTGATTTGATTCCTGTGTATTCCATTTGGCAAGGTCCATGTATATTGTCACTGTTTATGTTGTTGAAAATGTGTATTTGTGATGAAGAAGCTGTTGGTCTTGCAAAATTCTATCATGCAATCTTTGGCATCCTTTCTATCACCAAGGCCATATTTTCCGAACACTGAACCTTCTCTTCTATTTTCAACTTTCATATTTCAGTCACCAGTAATTATCAGGGCATCTTGATTGAATGTTTGATCATTTGGTAAAAATCTTCAATTTCTTCAACATTCGCCTTAGTTGTTGGTGCATAAATTTGGATAATAGTTGTATTAACTGGTCTTCCTTGTAGAAGTATGGATATTATCCTATCACTGACAGCATTGTACTTCAGGATAAATCTTGGTCTTTTTAAGATGAACTCAACGCCATTCGTCTTCAGTTTGTCATTCCCAGCATAGTAGACCATATGATTGTCTGATTCAAAATGGCCAGTGCCAGTCCATTTCAGCTCATTAATGCCTAGGATATCAATCTTTATGTGTTCCATTTCATTTTTGACAATTTCCAGTTTTCCTAGATTCACACTTCATACATTCCACATTCCGATTATTAATGGATGTTTTCAGCTGTTTCTTCTCATTTTAAGTCATGCCACATCGGCAAATGACGGTCGAAAAGCTTCACTCCATCCACATCAAGATCGACTCTACTGAGGAGACAGCTCTTCCCCAGTTGTATTTTGAGTGCCTTCCAACCTGAGGTGCTCATCTTCTGGCACTATGTAAGACAATGTTCTGTTGCTATTCATAAGGTTTTCACTTGCCAATTTTTTCCAGAAGTAGACCGCTAGGTAGTCTGTCTTAGTCTGGAAGCTCTGCTGAAACCTGTCCAGCATGGGTGACCTTGCTGGTATTTGATATACCAGTGCCATAGCTTCCAGCAACACACAAGCCATCACAGTACAATAAACTGACAGATGAGTAGTGGTGACAGATCAATGTGTGTATTATACAATGTGTATATTATACATATTTTAATGTGAGAATCAACACAATGCTGGCAAGAATGTGGTGAGCTAGATAATGGCTTATCCTTCTGGTAAATAATTGACAGAACTAAGAAACCATCAGAGTTTTATGCAACTGTTTATGCACAAAGATTTCTTAAAAAGGCTGTTTATTGATGCAAAAAAACACAAAATATTTATTTCACTATTCTAAACAATAATACAATAGCTAAATATTTTATGAGACTTTCTTATTATTACTATTACAGAGACATTAGAATTATATTTTTGATGATGAGAAGGTAGAAATGTGGATTTTTATAAGAAGCACAAGATTTGTAAAATTTTTTACACTTTGCATGTCTCTGGTATATAGAATAAATGTATGTGTGTATGTGTGTATGTGTGAGTGTGAGTGTGTGTGTGTGTGTGTGTGTGTGTGTGTGTGGAGATAGAAATAGAGATAAATATAGAGATATATTCTGTGGGCAGTAGTTTGTCACCCCAGATTTTAAATACAAAGACAGAAGAGGACAATGAGGAATGGGAGGAGCAATTTAGGAAAAGGACATCTACTACGAATGTACTGAGCAAAACGCTATGCCCTGTGAAGTATGACCTATCCCCATAACACCATGAATCTTCAGTTAAGTTTTCTGTGGAGACTTTTCATGCGTAGTCCCTAAGAGTTTTTACTGTAAACATATTCTCCCTGAGATTGGAATTTTTGGAAAGTTTTTAAAAGAAGTGAATTTGCATCAACATTGTAGGTTGTCTGAAACAGTCAGTCATGAGGTTAATGAAAATCTTTCCTAGATAATGTAGATGTACATAGAGCTATGAATTACAGGAAAAACTGAGAGAAAGGAAATACATCTAAACCTTTACAGTGATATCACTGCATGGTATGATTTTAGGGATTTATTTTTCTTCTTTACTATGTACCATAGTTCCCAAATTTTCTATAGTGACTGGCATTATTTTATAATCATAAAATAAAGGTAACTTTTTAAAACAAGATTTTGGGGTTTTTTTTTAGAGAATTCCTTTTGAAAAAAGTTGTCAGCGTATGCTAAGTTTTCACTGTAGACCCTGACAATTGTAGGCATTGACAATGAATGACAAGTATTCATGCATTAATTCTTCTTAGAATTTAGTTACTGAAAAGCTAGACTCTTAGTGAATTAATTAATTGTATTAGGTTTATGAAAAAACATCTTGTTTCACTCTTTTTAAATTATTATTATAACTTTTGTTTTTGCTGGCTGCCAGAAAATTCAGTGCTAAGTCTTATGCTTATTTATAAAAATTTCCTTTAACCTAGACTTTCTCCCTATCTCTTATTTACATCATATTGTAACATTCTTTTATTATTTTTGATAGTTTTACTGTGCTTTTATCATGTACACGGTCTGCAATTGTTTTGAAAGTGTGTACTCCTGTTATGCTCCTCCTTCACACTGTGGTAACTGAGCATACAGTTCTATAAATGGAATATACCCCCATATCTATACACATACATTCTCTTATTCTAAAGTCTACTTGCCTTTATGGCTGAACTACTGAAGTCCTTCAATCTTCAAGGTTCAGACTGGGTTACTGGCTCCTCTCAGTTCAAGAGCAATTTGTATATTACTCCCACAGCAGTTTGGGTAAACTAAATTGTAGTGATTTTTTACTCTTTCTTTTGGAGTGGAGCTACCTTATTCACCTTCTTAGCATCAGTACACATCTCATGGTGGATGCCCAGTATAATACTTAAATAAATAATGTTAACATATAAGACAAACAAGTAAAAAGTAAAACTAATTAGTTCAACCCACTACTCAAACGATTATATCCAACTTTCTATTTTAGGATTTTATTTGCAGTTTCTATGGAATCGTAGATGGTAATCAAACCATGTTTCCAATAGTGAAAATCTGGTTTCTGTTTATAGGGTCTGATAGCCATGTGTTTGTGCTTTGTTGCTTTTTTTTTTTTTTTTTTTCATTTCTCGTTTGCTCATTTATCAGCTGTTTATTGAGCACCTAAGATGTGCCTGGTATTTCACTAGGAACCAGGGAAATGGGAGGAAAATAACACTGGCATAATCTATGCCCTCATGAAGTTTTACTGAAGAAGCAGAGGTGGGTATTAAACAATTCATTACAAATCTTATTTTATTCATGGTTATGAAAAATGCCAGGAAAAAATACAGTATGCCCTAGGAGTTTATAATAGAGGTTTAGGAAGTTATATTCTGAATAATGAATAGGAAATTAGGTTATGAAGATAATGAAGGAAATAAAAGAAAAAGCAAATGAAGACTCCATCGGTTGCAGAGTGTGAAGGGAGAGGCTGATGGGAGTGCAGGATCATTTGTTTGAGGTCTTGACTCTTTCAAAAGTTTGAAATAAAGTGGTGGCCCTGGAATAAATAATAAATTTTTAAACCACATGACTATTAAAACAGATTAATCTAATATCTGAACTGTATAGAAGGATGAGTTTAACAGTGGAATTCTCTGCTGGATATCTACAAGAGATTTTTTTTCTTCTTTGTATGCTTAACACCTTGTATAATGCCAGACACATTGAAGATAGAAAAATATTTCTTGAATTAGTTAATGCATAATCAATAAGTAATTAATTATTGTTTCTAGAGGAAACTAAGGAATTTTTTATTCATTTTTCTTGAGGAAGGTGAGGAAATGTTAATGTTGAACCCTTAAATACAACGCAGGGATGAACACTTAGAAGCAAACACTTAAAAACAAGGACCTAACTCAAAAAAAAAAAAAAAAAAATTCAGAGCAAGCTATTTAAAGAAAAAAAAGAGTAAAATCACTTTAATGGCATATCAACAGAAAATTAGTTTTCAATGTAACATCCATTTCCTTTCTAATACCCTTATATTTGTATATAAGGAGCCCTGGTTGTGCAGTGGTTAAATGCTTAGCTATTAACTCAAATTTCCGCAATTTGAATCCACCCAGTGGCTCTTTGGGAGAAAAGAGCCGGTGATCTGCTCCCGTAAAGATTACAGCCTAGGAAATCCTATGGGGTAGTTCTGTTCTGTCATGTAAGGTCACTATGTATTGGAACTGACTCGATGGCACACAACAAGAACAACATATTTGTATATAGTCTCTATTCAAAGCTCTTTAGCATAAATTAATTCATATTTACAGTAATCTTTCCTATAAAACATTTAAAAAATTCTTCTTATAAACCCCTAGTAGAAATGATTTACATTATATCAAGTTTGTCACCACTGAGCTAAGGAGACATATATTTTATTACATTGTTGTTATTGTTGTCAGTTGCCATAGAGTCAGCTCCGTCCCATGGTTACCCTGTGTATAACTGACCTGAGTGTTGCCTGTTCCTGTGCCATGGTCATTGTATGCTTGAGTTCACTGTTGTGGCTGTTGTGTAAATCCATCTCATTGAAGGTTTCCCTTGTTTTTGCTGACCCTCTCTTTGGCGTCTTTTTCCAGTGATTGATCTTTCCTGATGATGTGTCCAAAATAAGTAAGCAGAAGTCTTTGCTTCTAAGGAGGATTCTGATTGTATTTCTTCTAAGTTTGATTTGTTAGCTCTACTGGTAGTCCATGGTGTAGTGCATATTCACCATCAACACAATTTGAATGTATCAGTTCTTCTGTCCTCCTTTTTCACTGTCCAGCTTTCACATGCATATGAGGTGACTAAAAAGACCATGGCTTGGGTCAGGCATACCTTAGTCATCAAAGTGACATCTTTGCTTTTTAAAACTTTAAAGAGGTCTTTTGCAGCAGATTTGTCCAATCTAATACATTGGAGCCTGATTGTTTTTAATGCTTTCTATTTTGTCTCCAGTTCTAGAAATAGTATCTACCTGTATCAACACTCCCTTACACAGAATAGGCAACTGTTATAGACCAAATTGTGACCCCTAAAAACTGTTGAAGTCCTAACCCCTGCACTGGTGAATGTGACCTTGTTTGGGTTTATCTTTGCAGATGTTATCAAGTAATAAAGTCATACCAGAATAGGATTGGTTCTAGTCTTAATTCCATCTGGCCTTTTATAAAAGAGAAGGACAGACACAGAAACAGGCTCACACACTGGAGAAAGATAGATGCCACGTGACAACAGAGGTAGATGTATCAATAAGCAGCAACAGAATGCCAAGGACTGCCAGCAGCCTCTAGAAACTAAAAGAGAGGCATGGAATAGTTCCTTTCTCAAAGCCCTCAGAAGGAATCGACACAGCTGATGCTCTGAATTTGGACTTCTAGCCCCCATAACTGTGAAGAAATTAATTTCTATTCTTTAGAGACCCCTACTCTGTGGTATTTTGTTATAGCAGCCGTAGACTAACAGTGCAACCAGTAAATATTTGTTGAGTGATCCGTTGACCATAGTTATATTTTATTTCTACCACCAGCTTGATCTGATGCAACTTAATTAATAGATTTCAAATTGTAAATGATATTAAATAGAAAGTTTTCTTTTTCTTCTCCATATCTTTCCACAAGTCTAATACAGCCTATTGACAATGCCAAATTTCAGTGAACTTATTAACATATCAAATTGACCAGGATAAAAGCATACTACAAAACATTTAGATCCATGTAATTTTGCATATTGTGCCTATTTTTAAATGCATTAATTATCCAGTAGACCAGTACAATTTCTTCAAAGTCATTTCAGTCTATCATCTAAATATATAAGCTTATACAAGAACTAATTTTGACAACAGATTATTTACCCATTAGCCTGAAAAAGCTCGACTGCAGCTGTTACTCTGTAATTGTAGAGTCCCATATTTTGGCACTTTTTAATAAGAAGGCTTTTGACCCAAAATACCGGAATGGATTTTTTTGTTATTTAGATAGGGAAATATTGACATAATTCTTTTATGAATAGTGTGAAGGCTTACAATATGTTAACTAACAAAAACAATCAGCAATCTGCTTTCTGCTTCATGGGGAAAAATTCTCTAGAGAAAAAAGAGGTTGATCCAATGAAAAGAAAATCTTTTGGAAAGTAAAATTCCTACAATAACTTAGTAAAAGATCAGATTTAATTGTGGAAAATTTAATATTTAAATTTTATGTAGATACATCACACACAATTCTTATTTAGAAGTTTAAAAATAAACACTACAAATAAATTTGAGGAAATTCAATTTCATCAAGTTATTTAGTTATCTACCCATTTATACTGAAAATTCAGTTGCAGTCAACACTGATTAAACATTCTTCCTCCATCAAGGAATCTGTGACTTCTGCATTGTGCATAAGAACTTTTTAGTATATTGTTCATATCACACTTACTGCATTTATTAATATAATAATCACTTAGCAGGGGAAAAAAGTATAAACCAGATTGTACTAGATCTAAGTTTTAGTATGCCATGGAGTCATGTGCAAATCATTCATTAACTATAGTTAATTTGTAAAGCTTCATTTGATCCCCGCTAACATGTTTCTCCACATCCTCCCTTGCTGACCTCCAGTCTCTCCTCCATACTGCAGTCAGGGTGATCTTTTCATGATATAAATACCATTATGTCACTTATACATTCAAAACCCATCACCTCCCAATACTTTCAGCATAAATTATTAAGACGTCTACCTTTTGCCTGCTTACTTTTTCTTTCTAAAATGTTTTCTTTTTTTCTACTCTTTGCCTAGTAACATCTCAGCTCAAATACCCCTCACTGGGTACTCTCCATCAGTCCAGTCCCTTCTCTTTACCACAAGTCTCCATGTAACTTTTCTTCATTGCATTTATCACACTTCCCACATTTATCTTTTTTATTTTTACTCCCTCCCTCCATTACTAGATTCATGAGATAGGAATACAGTTTGGTTTTGCTCAGGATTAGTGTCTGATGCCTAGCACAGTTTTAGGTATATATTTACTGCTTGTTAACCCATACTATATTTGAATGAGGACTAAGCCAGGAACTGAAATCTCTGCTCTCTAGTGCTACTTGACTGTGTACTAGCAGTGTGAACTAGTTGTAGTGTGTGTGTCTTACCCTAAGCCCCCCGAAAGGGCACTTCTATGAAATCTCAGCCCATGGATACTTGTACCTGAATGGTGGACACCAGATGCAAAGAACCCACATTCATAGGCTCATCTAAGAGTAACACATGTTTTCACCATAATTACAATTAAGGGACTTTACTCAGATCCTAGTAGCACCTGGTCATATAGAATCTGTCAAAGTCCAATTTGGAACTATGGCGAGGCAAATACATGAGGAAGCCAAAGTCACAGCGTAATGGTAACCAATAGGGAAGCAGAAATTTTTGTTCTACAAAAAGAAGAAATAGTTGGGATGAGAGAAGTAGAGATAAGAAAGAATGTAGCCAGAGAGACAGAGAGAGACAGATGCCGAGAAACAGAGAGTGTGTGGTTAGGTATATGGTGACTTCTCAATTTCTCCTGACTCATGACTTTATTATCAGTTATTCTTTACCCTGAAATTTCCTTTTATCCTCTGAAAAATTCTGATTTTTGCCTAAGCTAGACTGAGTGAGTTTCTGCTCACTACAACCAACAATCCCTGACTAAAACACTGAGTTTCTTAATCTCTCTGAATCTTAGTTGTCTTGTTTGCTAAATAGTTTTTATAACAAGTCTGCTGTCTATCTCATAATTCTGTTAGAATAAAATCAAATAATTCATGTAAAAGCTCTTCATAAATTTTTAATTCATTTGTTCATATACTTATTTAATAAACATTAATTACATGACTATTATGGGCCTGATACTGGACTTTTAGAGAGTCAAGGATAAGTCTATATAATACCTTTGAAAGCTCATTATCTAATGAAATGCATTAAATAGAATTTTTTTGTTATTGTGGTTTGTAACTATCAGAAATGTTCTGCTTTTTACTTTTTCTGCATCAAATTATCTAAAGCTTCTTTTGTTATATACTATCTAATCAGTCAAGGACAAGAAATGACTTACTTCATTAAAATCTAGTTTGTCCAAACTAAAACTTGTTGTTAGATGGAATTTTGTATGTTATTTAATGTAAACAAGTAGCTAATGACTTGAAAAGAGCTAATTAATCACTAATGCAGAGTGTTGGTTGAAAAAACAATTTCCAGCATAAAGTACACATGGAAAATATAGCCTTTATTCAGAAACATTGTAGACTCAGTGCTTTAGAAAAAGTAAAGTCATCCTCACTGAGTGTTCTAATGTGGCACACGCTTTGAGATCCAATGCATTGTTTCAAAAATTACACTACAGTAATTCTAGTGCTCTACAAGATTTCAACAGGCATTATGTTAGAAAGTGTTCTGGGTAAAATACATTTGGAAAATATTGGCTTAAAAATATCGAAGACTTCTCTACTGGTGGACATTCGGTTCTATTTAATATGTTAATATGTATCACATACCACAAAGAGGGTTTATTAAGTGATCTTTTCTCAGTGTATCAATTAGTGTCCTAAAAGGAAGCAGATGGTACTCTCAGATGAGACAGTAGAGAGAGATTAATGATGGGGCAACCTACAAAAATGAATGTGAGGTTAAGCCAAGTAACAAAGTATGGTGAAGTACCCAGAGTTAGAAACATTTGGGAGGTTGTTATGACGTCCGGAAGCTTGAAGGAGCAAAGGCAGAGAACTAGCATTGAATGAGACAGAAAGAGAGAGAGAAAGAAAGACACATAAGGAAGAGGCAGGGGAAGGGGAAGGATAAGGAGAAATAATAATGAGGGAGAGGGAGGGCTATCTGAGAAGAACTGTGACATTCAATAGAGACTTAGCTAATTTGTAGAAATTTGGTGGGAAGGGAACTGGGAAAACAAATAACCAGATCACATTTCCTCATTTTCCTCCTATGCCTTGATATATATAATATCCCTGGTGGTGCAAACAGTTTACACTAGACTACTAACATAAAGGTTGGCAATTTGAACCTATCTAGCAGCATCATGGAAGAAAGGCCTGGCAATCAGTTTCTGTAAAGATTACCTGTTGCTGTTGAGTCAATTCCGATCCATAGCAACCCTGTAGCACAGAGGAGAACTGTCCCATAGGGTTTCCAAATTTGTGGTCTTTACAGAAGTGGACTGTCACATTTTACCCCCACCGAACAGCTGGTGGATTTGAACCACCAACCTTTTGGTTAGCAGCCGAGCTCTTAAACACTGTGCCCAGGGCTCCCTCCGTAAAGATTACAGCCAAGAAAATCCTATGGAGGAGTTCTCCTCTGTAACACATGGGGTCACCATGGTCTGGAATTGACTCAACAGCAATGGGTTTGGTATATTTATATTCCTATTATTATTTATAATATATATCTCAACCAGAATGCTCCTTAGAAGCAAGGATGGCAAGATTACATCTCACATACTTTGGACATGTTATCAGAAGGGATTAGTCCCTGGAGAAGGACATCATGCTTGGTAAAGTGGAGGATCAGTGAAAAAGAGGAAGACCCTCAATGAGATGGATAGACACAGTGGCTGCAACAATGGGCTCAAGCATAGCGGTGATTTTGAGGTTGGCAGCAATGGGGCAGTGTTTCTTTCTGTTGTAATAGGGTCGCTATGAGTCAGAACCAACTTGATGGCACCTAACAACAACAACATAATATCTCAGAATATTATATACTTTGGAAGAAATTTTGAAAAATGTTCATCTAGAGTGTATCTTGTATTTTTATAATTCACTTTTACCACGACAGATTGCCAGCAATGGTGAGCCAATCATT
This sequence comes from Trichechus manatus latirostris, assembly GCF_000243295.1. Lineage (NCBI taxonomy): Eukaryota > Metazoa > Chordata > Mammalia > Sirenia > Trichechidae > Trichechus > Trichechus manatus. The sequence continues at coordinate 550,770 of NW_004443953.1, forward strand.
TTCTCAATCATTCAAGCACTGTGCTAGGCACTGGGGATAGACATGCTGGTAAACAAAACAGACATTGCTCCTGCCCTGCTCCTCAAAAGGCCAAGAGATAGACAGTAAATAAGAAATATAAATATATAATAACAGTGTGATTAGAACTATAAATAAAAATAGAGTACCATGTGAGAGCATATCTGTGTGGAGGGGCTGGGGGCATATCTTTGGGGAGGAGCTGGGAGCTATTTGAGAATGAATGGATAGAAAGACCTCTCATAGGAAGTGACATTTAAGCTGAGACTTGAAAAATGAGGTTAGCCAATGTCACAGATTGGGTTCCCTAGGAAACCAGTTTTGAGATGGAGATTAGCATCAAGAAAGTCAACACTATACAAGAGATGGGAGAGTGCAGGATTGGCAGAGGGAGAAGTTGGACTGTGACACTGTCTCAGTGAAAGCCTCAGTTGTCCCCACAGAAACTTCTGAAGCTAAAATGGCTTTAAGGAGTTGTCCCTTTTTTTGCACGGGGAGGGAAAATGAGTAAAGTGGTAAGGAAAAATGTCCATTGGATTTGCAATATGGAGGTTATTTAGATGTTCAGAGAAGAAATGAAACATGGGACTACTGAGTAAAGCATTAAAGTCCGTTTGAGGCTGGAGTTTATGAAATGATGCCCAGTTGTGCTATTTTTTCTAGTAGTGCTAACCGTACCTATAGAAAGTAAACATTGACAAGATATAGAACTGGGTTTTTTTTCTAAGTGAGTTATAGTAGAGGGGGAAAGGAGCAAGCAGGATAAGGGTATTTTTCATGGAATGATTATAACTTTGAACTATGAAATCTAAGTGTAATGAGGAGGGAATTAAATGCAAGAGAAAGCTGATGAAAAGAGAGGAAACAGTAAACTGATTAAAAGACTCACTGAAGAGGTCAAAGAACATAGCAGCCAGTACTTGAGTTTCAGAGATATGAAAATGTGGTTGGAGAGTCAAGTATTTAGGATGATACTCCTGCTTGCTTAGAATAATCCTAGTTCGTGCTGTGGTTATAGAATATGATTGGTAAAATGATTAATAGCATGCCCTTTCATCCTCAAAAGTTTCCCATTTTGGATAAGATATATGGCTATCCCAAAAATGTTTAAATTCATGACTTTTAAGGCAAGTGCATCTTCTGGTGTTGACAATCCACTGAATGAGACAGACCGTGGAAATGTGTTGATAATGTAAAATGGAGCAGAGAGTCACTGGTAATGAGGAAGCAAAGAACTGAGGAGCCATGGTATCATCCTGGATGATGAGTCATCAAGAACAATGAGTAAAAAGGAAGTTCCTCAGACTTCATTGAATGAGAGTGTTTCAAAGCTGGGGACATTTGGCTTGGATTTTTTGTTTTAATACAGTAATGAAGACATTCCCTGGGTCTCTCTTCCTAAAACCCAGTCTTCAAAATAAATTTCCAGATATGCTTTGTCTCTATCACTCATTTCTATTACTTGGAAGCAAATATTACATCTTACGTGACAGAATCATATGGAAATTTTTTTTTCCTCTAAATCATCTCATTATTAATCATCACTAGTAGTGATTTGAGTCTTTAAATAGAAGCAGTAAGTTTACGACTCATTATCCTTCCCATATAAATAATAAAAATACCACCATGGAATAAAATGTACAGATATGGGAAAAAATGGGGACCAAAGGAGAGACATCTTGCCCAAAAAGGTGGATGCATTTACTAGTCATCATATACTACATACTGCCCACATTTCCCAGTCTCTTCCAATTAGATGGAGTTCTGTGATTTTTTTCTGTGTACAAAATAATGTGTCATTCGTAATTCAAGGCATTTAAGATGAAGTGTGAGTTCTACATTCATTCTTTTTTCCTGTTACCAAACCAAAAAAACCAAACCCGTTGCCATGCAGTTGATTCCAACTCATATCTGGAAGTCACATATTGAGATAATGGCATCAAAGATGAAAGGAACCTGAATGCCTGAGTCATCACTTGTGAGCTACCCTGGGAAGCCTTTCCATACATAGCAGAATTTGCATGAGCTCTTGTATGCTTAGCCATTGAGATTTCAGTATGCAACATAACCTAGCCTATTTCGGCTAATATATAACAAGTGAGGAATTTTTATAGGGGGGAAAAATGTAGCAAACATGAAAAGTGAGTCATCATGATTCCCATAATTTCTTATTCAAAATCTGTGATTACTATGGCATATTTTAGAACATTCAAACCAAAACTATAAACCATCTGAAAGGAAAAGTTTTTAAGGAGTGTGTGCTAATAGAAATCTATCCATGGGTCCTTGATATACCCTTGATAGACCCTCCCTTATAGACAAGGAAAATTGGTGGACTATATACCTGAAGTAGTTCAAGATGCCTGTTTTAATGTTTACCAATCAAACATACATTCTTCTTATTTTTCAGAACATTCATTATGCTACATCCTTCTAGCCTTTACAAAGTAAGTCTGCCTTCGTACACAGAGAAATGTCCTGGTTTTAGTCTCAAGAGATTATGAGAATTGTGATTTATTGTTCTCCTGGACCTTGTGTTCCTTGGATAAATTGTACAATTTCAGCTTCCCAGCATCTCCTTGTATCCTCATGTCTATTTGAGAAGCTGCTGCTTGGGGCAGGGGGTGGGGGGGAGGTGCAAACAACTGATTACAGACTCTTATGTTTCCAAAGTCCAGAAAACCATGGTCTTTTCTGCCCCTGTTATCACATGTTAGTGATTTGAAGAATGGATATAGTGCATATCTAGAGAAGGAATTGACTGCGGTGGTGATAGAGAAGAGGGGGCAGCAAGAATAAATTTTATTTGGAGATCCCAAAGATATCCTACTGGGAATTGTCAGAATCATTAATTAGATATGCATGTCACCTGTACACTAAGACCTTTGATTGCCCTTCCCAGCAATTCTGTGGAGCAGTGGCAGAGCCAGGACAACCATGTGGTAGAAACCGATGGATGACCCTTCAAGGAGGAGAGAGCCAACTGGACAGCATCTGGAACTGCTTTGCCTGTAGTTAACCTCATATTTTATCTCTGCTACATGGTATCCTAATAAATCTAATAAATCTCTTGTTTTAGGGCAAAGAGTGCAGATTGCTACTTTTGTTTTGGCAAACTCTAAAGGGGTAAATAAGCCCACATGTTTTGAAAGGACATAAACAGGTCAAAAGTCAGTATAGGACCTATGGAATAGTAAGAAAAGGCTCATGCTTGAACGCAGACTCATCAATGGGCCCTAAATGGAGGCAACATTCAAAAAGAATCAATAGGGTAATTATTAATTGGGTGTACTTGGTATTCAATACAATCCTTGCAATCATCATAGGTCCATGACATAGCTCCTTTGTTCATTTCACTCCAGATTACTAGCTCTTCCCCCCAGCCCACCCCACCCCTTTCAGGCTTTCCTAGGTCTCTACTGACATAAAGAAAGATATAATTAAATGACAAATTAATTAGCACTAACTTATGATATTAAATGCCTTAGCATTTCACTAAATATTTGCAGTTTATAAAGAATACTGCAAGCATTCAATGGCAAGGCTTAACAGAATGATATGAATCTACCACCATGGATATATAATTCAATGTGGGGCATTTCCAGTGTCCCTCAGATGACACTGGGTAGTTGATCACTTACTATTTATGTAATATAAATTATGGCAGACTTGGAAACAAAATATAATGCTCATTTTTTCAAATAATATCTTACTTGACATAATAGTCATTCATTAAATATTTGCAAAATGACTCTAATATTTAGAAACCAGCTTTTCTCAATTGGAAACCAGGTTTTGATGGTTGCTTGCGTGGCTATTTTTTCTATTTTCTATGATCTATTCGTAAATGTTAAAGAAAGAATTAACTACTTTTTTCCATGTAACAGCAGACATATCTATGAGATTAATATATCTGAAATTCATAACTGAAGAACTTGTCCTATTCACCAGTCTAAGCCAGATTCGCTTTATTATACTAGATTACACTATTTTCATACATCTAAGTGTACACTGACAAGGTGACTTGCATCCGTTGAGCTCCAAATACAACCTATGCACTGTTCTGGATGTAACATTTATTATATCTTTGCATATTTATGGAAAAATATTAACTAATTACTATTATAACCACACTTTACAGGTAAAGAAGCAGGCTCAGAAAAGATGTCACTTGCTCACATTTACATAACTAGTAATATTGGGAGAGTTAGGATTCAGACTTAATTCTTTTCAATTCTAGAGACTGGAGATTATCTTGAATTATGGATTGAATTGTGCCCCCAGAAAGATATGCTGAAGTTCTAACTCATGGTACCTGTGAATGCTACTTTGTTTGAAATAGAGCCTTTGAAGATGTTCTCAGTTAACATGAGATCATACTGGAATAAAGTGGAATCATACTGGAATAGGGAGAGAGAGACTGAAAGCCCTTTCAAGAAGCTAGAAATGAAACATAACTTTGTTAACATGATAAATGATGTCTACCAGAAACCTACACTAAATATTCCATTAATGATGACATAGTAGGTCATTTACAATAAAGTTAGAAACATGTCAAGGATGCCTGCCATCATCATTAGTAGTCAGCACTTCTCTGGAAGGTCTAACAGATGTTATATAAAAACAGCAACAACTAAAAACAATGAAATTAATAACACAAAGAAGACAAAAGTCTGCCATTATTTGAAGATTTTATGAAAATTACACATAAACATTAAGTGAATTCACTGCACTTATTTAATTCTTTTCTCATGGGGATGTATGCATAGCTTATGTATTTTGTTACAGGGTTCTCATACAAAAACCTCCTAAATTTAAAGCAGAACTTCTTATTAGCTGACATTACAAAGGAATCCGTGTTTTCCTTTAAATAGAGAACAATTAAAGAAAGGAGAGGAAAACACACTGATAATAATAGAAGAACATTTTTTCAAATCTGAACTATAGTCCTAAAGGATTAAGGCAATTGGAAATTATTTCTTAGGGGGCACCACTACTTTCTACTGAAAAGATTCAGTTCACTGACCCTAGGGGTGTGTAGAAATCTATCAAATTCTAATATACTTAATGGTAGCCTGAGAAAAATGACTTACTTATTATGATACTGAAATAGCTATACACTCATAAAAGGCCCAAAAGAGTTACCATATTGTTCTTATCCATTTCTCTGCATGCTTAAGCTTTACATATTTCTACTCTAAAGACAAAATTTATTAAATGTTTATATCGTTATCCTCAAGTCTCTTAATCTTTAAACTCATCTAGATTCAGGTCCTTAATCCAGTTTAGTAGTTACAAGGATTCTGTGTACAACTGAAATATAAGGCTGAAAAATAAATTGTGCTTAAAGAAAAACTTCATAAGAATATAAATTCTACATTAAAAAAATGACGGCAGAAGTTAATGCAGACTAGCAAGAAAAGGTTAATAAGATTCAGTCTCGTGGCATCAGGATTGGAGAAGACTCATTAACATCCTGTGACATGCAGATGACATAGCATTGATTGCTAAAAGTAAAGAGGATTTGAAGCACTAACTGATAAAGATCAAACACTCTAAACTTCAGTACGGATTGCACTTCAACATAAAGAAAAGAAAAATCCTCATAACTGGACCAATAAGCAACATCATGATAAATGGAGAAAATATTGAAGTTGTCAAGGATTTCATTTTACTTGGATCCATAATCAACGTCCATGGAAGCAGCAGTCAGGAAATTAAAAGACGCATTGCACTGAGCAAATCTGCTACAAAAGACCTCTTCAAAGTGTTAAAAAGCAAAGACGTCACTTTAAGGACTAAGGTGCTTCTAACTCAAGCCATGGTATTTTCAATCACCCTATATACATGTGAAAGCTGGACAGTGAATAAGGAAGATCAAAGAAGAATTGATGCTTTTGAATTATGGTGTTGGTGAAGAATACTGAATATATTATGGACTGCCAGAAAAACAAACAAATCTGTCTTGGAAGAAACACAGCCAGAATGCTCCTTAGAAACAACGATGGTGAGACTTCATCTCACATACTTTGGACATGTTATCAGGAGGCACCAGTTCCTGGAGAGGACATTATGACTGGTAAAGTAGAGGGTCAGCAAAAATGAGGAAGATCCTCTACAAGATGGACTGACACGGTGACTGCGACAATGGGCTCAAGCATAGCAATGATTGTGAGGTTGGCTCAGGACCAGGCAGAGTTTCGTTCCGTTGTACACAGGGTCACTATGAGCTGGAACTGACTGAAAGGCACCTAACAACAACAACCCTAGCATTTTGGGAAGTGAAATAGCCTTGCAGATAAATGCATAGACTCTGGTACCAGTAACATCTAGGTTTTAATCCTCTTGGATGCTAACTGTATGATCTTACTCATTTTATAATACCTCTCTGAATTTAGTTATTTATTTTCTATAAAATAAGGTAAATAATACTTACCTGAAAGCATTGCTGGGAACTTTTAATGACACTTGGTTTTGGTCATTGTAAGCAATGCAGGCAATAATTAGTAAGATTCCCCTCTGCCCAAAGCTTAACAAAATGAAATATGTGTCACAATGCATCACAACAGACAGTGGCAAATTTTTAAAAATTGTCTTTGATTTAAAATCAAAATGTTAGGTGTTCTCTGTGAGGTGACAAACCCAGATCAAATCTAATTGTACAGTTAGCATAGGCATTGAGTTTAAATTATGTATGCTGGATTATATTGTTAAAAGGAAACATTTTTAGGAGTGTAAAGCATTTAGTGGTATTCCATAATACATCATAAATTGCATTTCCCATGCAAACCATTAGTCTACATATGATAGGCAAATGCATTTTCAAAAAAGAATGAAACTTGTGAAGTTAAATTTTTAATGTAACCCCAGTCTTCTATTAAATTTGATTACAGAACAAATAGAAGAGATCCTAAATTGCCTGTTTCATGCTGGTTTCACCTGATTTTATTCTACTTCCCTAACAATTATCTTAGAAAGGTTTGTTTTGTATAATAATTTCTGATTTTCAGAAGATGTTCTTATATAATCATTAAATGTAATATGATCAGATGAAGACATTCAGCTCCTCTTGTTGCTATTTTTTGCTATTTTATTGCCAATCACTAGTCTTTTTCTCTTCATAATAGATATATTTCTAAACTTGGCACTGATTTACTTCATAGGTTTGGTGGGAGAAGCCATTTATTAACGTCAAATCCAAGAAAAACAGGTTACCTACCTTAGCTTTGTTACCCTATATACAAGATTGGTACATCGGTTGTGTGTCAAATTGGCTGGGCCATGATTGTCAGTGGTTTGGCAGTTATGATGTAGTTTAGCAGTTATGTAATGATATAATTTGGCATGGAGTGATGAAGTCAACTCCATGATGAGGTCTGCTATGAGCAGCCAATCAGCTGAAAGGGAGTTTCCTTGAGGGTGTGGCCTGCCTCCAGGATATAAATGGATGTTTCAGCAAGGCTTTTGCTTTGGACCTTGCATCCAACTCATCATCATCTGACCTCTAGTTCTTGGTATTTGAGCTAGCAGCTTATCTGCCTGTCTTGGGATTCGTTAGCCTCCGCAGCCTGTGAGCCGGCGGCCTGCCGTCTCACCTGCCAGTCCTGGGATTCATCGGCCTCTACAGCCTGTGAGCCAGTGGCCTGCCACCTGACCTGCCGATCTGGGTTAATCAACTCCTGCAGCTATGAGTCAGGCGAAGCATCCAGCTTGATGCCTGTTCCATGGACTCGGGACTTTCCAGTCTCTACAACTGCATGAGCCATTTCCTTGAGATAAATCTCCCCCTTAACATCTTTCTCTCTCTCTCCCTCTATATATATATATATATATAGATAGATAGATACATATATATAAGGTTACATTTAGACACTTCACTGGTTTTGCTTCTCTAGAGAACCCAGCCTAAGACAATTGGCAACGTCTCAAACGTCAAATATAATGTTGGAGTTTTGGTGGCTTCAATATTAATATCCCTATTTTCTACCTGGACTCTCAGCAAATTGAGAAATAAAGCAAGAAAACAAGGAAGATAGTAAATAAAAACAAAACAAATAAACAAAAATCTCCATTACCGGTAAAGCTGAAATCAGAGAATGTGGCTTATATATAGGAGCCCTGGCAGCACAGTGGCTAAAGTGCTTTTCGCTAACCAAAAGGTTGGCGGTTTGAACCCACCAGCCACTCCAAGCGAGAAAGATGTGGCAGTCTGCTTCCCTAAAGACTTACAGCTTTGGAAAGCCTATGGGACAGTTTTGCTCTGTACTATAAGGTCACAGTGAGTTGAAGTCGGCTCTATGGCAGTGCGTTTTTTAGGTTTGGGTTACGTATGCAGCATTATTAAGCCTGCTAATACTGAACATCAGAAACATCTTAATTAGGCTACACCCCCTCCCCTCACTCCCTCTACCATCCCCCACCCCTGCTCCACGAGACAGCACTGTGGGCCTGGAGGCTACTGGCTGAAGCAGCTGAGTATGTCCTGTAGCAAAGCATGTGTTCTGTAGCAGGGCTTTGAACCAGCTTGTTCCAGTTCGAATCCCTGACTTATACACATGGAGTCACCAGAAGTCAGAGCCAACTCCACACCACTGGTTACTGGAGATATAAGGAAGTGTTAGGAAGGGGAATTAAAATATCCCTCACAAAAATTCCCCGGTTTAACCAATTGATTAGGCTTATCCATTTAGCCTATTATCTTTCAGGGAGTGCCTATGACCCTCAGGAATGACGAACAATAGGCTATCGGTACATTCTTGCTCCCACCTTCCTCAGTCTATACTACTACTACCAACCACTGCTCTTCTGGGTGTTCTCTTGGGGGAACATATAGTAGAAAATATAAATTTTGCCCCCAGAAGGTTTTAAATGGTCTAAATAGTACAATAAATCAACTACAAGACCATTCTGTATCCAAGGCTGAAATTCACTGTTTGCTCTATTTCCTATCTGAAATTATGTCTATCCACATTTTTCATTATACCCCACTGAAGTTCATCAGCATGAAGTCTAATGATATCATAGACATACTTAAATAATTATACGAATAAACCACTCCAACAATATAATGTCAGAAAAAGAAAGAAGCTGTACATTTGGATAAATCACCTCTCTTCATCACATTTCCAGGGAGATCAATTTAAAAACTCTTTGCAAGATTAATTTCAAAGACCAATGGGAATTAAAATACAAAATCAAATATTTTTCTCTTGTGAGGTAAAAGTCCAAGATATTACACTCCTCTCACTCCCACTTTATAATTTTCCTATGTTTCAAACATACGGATTCTTGATACCTAGATGGAGCTTAAGTTTCTTCAGCCAATTTGCACCATCTTCCGTGGGGATATCTGTGGTTCCTTAAGAATGCTGGGTTAATTAGTTCAATGCCAAATCTCTAATGTGTCACACTTTTTAAAGACTCCAATAAATTAACAGGATTTGCAAGATGATCATAGAACTGGCTCTCAAAGCAAGCCATTCCCCAGGCTACACAGTGATTATCCAAGACATAATTATATTCCTAGAAGACAGTACATAATGTTCCCGAAGACAGAGCAAAGACTCAGAAACGTTTAAGTGAAGTAGGACAGATGGATATAAACCTTCTTGGTTATAACCTCAGTCTATACTAATTGTATATGCTAATTGCCTGTAAACATATTTAACTGGGAGAATTCTCTGAGCAAGACATTAATTTTTACACTATGTTTTTACTCTGTCTGGGGAAAAGTCTACCTGAGCATAATATCTCCTCTCTCTGACAGTGGCATTTGAGATACCGACAACATCTTGCCATGTTCAGAAATTTGCGATGGTGACAGGTCCTCTTTGAGGTACCTTTCTTTGCTCACCAGCAGGGGCGGGTTATCCAATAAGCAAGGTAAGCACAAGTTTACTTGTGCTTACTTGTAATCTGTAGTGAACAGTTTCATGTTTTTTCACAAATCAAGGATTCTGCTTCCAGGCAAAGTCTCCCTTCTTCAGTGCAGGGCAGCTCTCTCAACTCATCTTGGCCCCCTGCAGGGCTACTTTTGGCCTCCTGAGGACAGGCTCCTCTCGGTCCCCCCAGGACAGGTTCCTCTCTTGGCCCTCAGACCTTTGCCACCCTCAGGCCTGGTCTCTGTTTTGCTCGGGCAAGCATTACAAACAGAGTTGGATTATCCAGTAGGCAAGGTAAGCACAGAGTTTACCTTGCTTACCAGATCTTCTATAGTGAACAATTGCACATTTTTTCCCCACATCAAAGAGTCTGCTTCTAGGTATGGCTGGCATCTATCTCTCTACCAACCCCACAGCACCTTCCTACAGAATCCAAGGCACTTTTCAAACTTACAATCCCTGACAGAGGCAGATGACTCAGTAAGCGAGGTAAGCACAGGCTTACTTGTGCTTACTTACTAACCTGTAGTAAACAATTTCATATGGGTTTCACTTTGATGTGGCATGTTGAAACCCATGTGAAATTGTTCACTACAGATTAGTAAGTAAGCACAGGTAAGCCCGTGCTTACCTTGCTTACTGAGTCATCTGCCCCTGCTCACCAGTACATTTAGAAGCTCTTTCTATTATTTTGCACATGGCTGCTAACCAAAAGTTTGGCAGTTCAAATCCACCAGTCACTCCTTGGAAACCCTATGTGGCAGTTCATCTCTGTTCTATAGGGTCACTATGAGTTGAAATCAACTTGATGGTAATGGACTTGGGCTATCTATGCCTGGCAGCAATAATTTAATTCTAGAACCTCATCTGTGCTCTGCTTCAAACAAGGAACTCAGTATCTTTGCAGTTAAAAATCAGTAAATTCTGTACTACTCACCGATGCTAAAAGACCTGTTTAGGGATTCTCTTTCTCCTGTGGAATCCTTGTCTCAGCAATTTACTGAGGCCTGTGCAGAGTCTCTGGGTCTGCAAAGGTTCCTGAGGAGCCTGAGCACATGTTAAGGGTCTAGCATCCATGAAGCTGAAGATCAAGCCATAATAACCTGTAGGATAAAGTCCTCACTGTGAACATTAGTTCATTTGCTGTGACCAGTGTAGCTCATTCAAGTTTAATGAATCCCACAATACCCTGCCTACCTCTTGCAGGTGAGTAAAGGGGAGGTGAGACACCAGGAGTATCCACTAATGAATGTTCTTTCTTATGAAAAAATTAGGAGGACCAGGGAAGAATCATTGCCCTCTCCTTTCTTATAATGAATATACTAAAAAAAAAAAAAAAAAAGAAATCACTTAAATTTTAAGTGGTCTTATAGTGTCTACTCACATGCCAAAAAACACTTAAGAACTAAAAGTAGTTAATGAGCAGTATTGTTGTGAAAAATTAAATTTTATTAATTTTAATATTAGAATGGTGAATTTGAAACTAGGTTAAATTTTAAGCTTACTGAGCTAAACAATCAATTTAAAATGAAAAAAGTTTAATTTTTATTTCTTTAAGGGAGTTTTGTTAACTTTTAACTTGTCATATTTGAAAGTAATAATAATATTCCTTTCTTTCATTACATATAATCAACGTTTAAACCTTGCAGCAATCTTACTACGGACATGATTTTACCAATGATAGGTTAGTAATAATCCAGGAAAATAATCATACAACAGAATGGTATATAGAAGGCTAATATTAATAAATTATAAAAAGCACTTGTCTTCTCCTTTTAATCAGAAATGACATGAGACAAGTTTGTTTAAAGGAATTCATGTTCAGCCACAGCAATAATAAAATATCTCTAAAGACAAAAATATGACAAATACTCCCTTCACTCTTTCCAGACTTTGGTGGACTTGGTAGTTTTGTTGCTGTGCTTACCTTTTACTCAGTGCTGGCCATGCTTATCTCACCTCTTTGAAGCTGAACATTAAGGGTCCTTGAGACTTTGGCTTGGGCACCTACTAATGATTTAAGCACATATAATTTTTCTTCTTCAGCCAATGTGCCCCCTTCTTTTTTTTTTTTTTTTTTTTTATCAAAACCTCTTTATCCTACAACCCAAAAATGTTGTGGAGGAAGTAGCTAACTAAGTGTTTAAAAGTGTGTTATTATGGTTATCATCATCATTATTAACACTCATTAAAGCTTTTCATCTTCCAAGTGCTTTGTATGCATTAGTAACCCCTTTCCCTCTCACCTCCTGTCCACCCTTCCTCTCTTTCTCAAGAACTGTGATGGATCTTTAACTCCATATGACCTTTGAATTTTTGTAAAGCACCGTCATTGATGATGACTACCCTTTTGGGGTCAGTCTTATCTGGTGGTAAGGAGGAACATGTGCCTTGAGGTTCAAAATTAACAAGAAATAAAATGTTTGCCAAGTGGGATTCATGAACTCCTTTGAAACACATCTTGCTGTACTCACCTCTCCACTCGCCCCCACTTCAGGGTTTTAAAGTAATGCAAACATGCCCACGCTGCTCCAACGTGCGAGGCTGTACAAAGAGATAAGTTAGCTACTATGCCTTGGCCCACACTTCATTGCCAGGAAATAACTAAAAAAAAAAAACGGTGTAAGATTTAAGACTAGGAAGAAAAGAATTGAACTAAAAACATTCAACAGGATATAGGATAGATTAATGTCAGAAAATATTATTTGTGAAGACAACGTGTTTAAAAGAAACGTGGCTTAAGCTCAACCTGTAGAAGGACTGCCTGCTATTCTTCTCCAACGTCTTCCTCTAAAGGTTTATTCATAAAAGAGACTTAATTAGCAAAGACAACACAGGAAATTTAAGCCTTGAATACATACATATATACTAGTCATCTAAGTAGCTGAAACTGTACAAGCTGAAAATAGATATGGATATAAGGAAATGCTGACGAGGCATTCCTTAAATACAAGCTGGTTTTTCTTTTGTTATGAAAGTCGAAAATACAGATTCCCACCTGTTAAGCAGAAAAGCAGGGCAGCAACCTCGTCAGGAAATCAAAGTCTTCTTCCAGGGGACAGAAGAGAGGATAATGAGGAAGAGAAAATGAGAAAGGAAAGGTATGATAAAGAGTATTGATATGGGTGGTGTTTTAACATAAATGATGACTCCGGAGTTAGAGGGAAAGGGCTCTGCTGTTTACAGGTATGACTGGATTCTCTTTAAATATCTGCAACAAAAACTATGATTGTAAGAGCCTGAAGAAAGGAAAATTTCAGAGGTTATCTTTTTTTGCATTCTCTTGGTCTCTTTCCCCAATTCTGAGAAGATCAGTCTGCAGTACTGAAAGTACGTGGTTCTCCTTTTTGAAAAAGAGGGATGGGCCTTGTGTTTTCTTTTTTAACTGCTTTAATCTGGGATAGGTTACAGGGTGGGGGTACGTGTAAAGTGTTTGCCTTGGGCAAAAAAACAAATATTCAACATTCAGATTGTTTGTAAAACCCTTTAGCAATAATTTAATGCTTAGCAAACGGCAGCCCTAACTAAAAGTTAACTTTTGATGAAGTATTACAGCGCTTCAAAGAACACTCACAACTATAGGTTTTTGTATCCTTTGTTTTGCTTCCAGTGTCCTTTTTTTTTAATTTTCCATCCAAGAGAAAGTATTCAGTCTTTGTTAAAGTCACTTTGATAAAAACCTATTGCAAGTTAATCAGTTCCATATTTCTAATTGTTTTCTCAAAGAAGCTAAGGATTATTAATTTGGTGAAAGTTTTAAACGTTGGGCACAGGAGTTTCTGGGGAATACTTTGGTGAGATTTGTTGGAACCATATGTTATAAACTATACTCTACGCTCTACATTGATAGAATAACAGTATCCAACGTTTTTAAGTCTAATTGCTCTGTAGGGATTAAAGACATGTTACTCATCTTACGTTAGGTTTTGGGTTCAGAAAGAAAGTAGCTTGATCCACCCAAAAAGCTGTTATGAGGCAAAATAGATTGCAACGACCCATATTTGAGCCAAGGGGAGAAAAAAGATCATTGATTCCTAGTCAGTTTTATCCAGTGCGTGATATAGGAAATTTACAATAAATAGAAAAAAATTTTAACACGTAGTTAAGTTGGCAATTACAACCACTAGGTACATAATGTCATACTGAAAAGTTTTAAAAAACCGTATGTATTAAGTGAATTTTAGATTAACCTTCTTTTCCCAAACTTAATCACTGAAGAAAAAAGACTTTTGTCTGGATTAGTTTTACACACATCTGGACTCCTGAAGTCATTCATTTGGTATTTTCTTGTTTTAAAAAAGTGAAATTTTAAGGAATCAAAAACACCCTGGTGAAAACCATGACGTGAAAAGAAATCTTGAGATACTGAGAGAAGTAGAATATTTTATTTCTTAAAATTAATTAATTGAAGTAACATAGGATTTATTTCTTAATATTTAACTTATGAGTCTGGATCTTCTTTCCTTGTTCAAAAAAAGGCTCACAGAACCTTTCACATAATGGCCTCAAATAACCGCATTCTGTTTTACTATTATATGTCCTAGAAGAGTCATAATTTTCAACCCTGAAATTAGAAATCTACATATTTAGTCCAAGAGAATCTAGATAATAATTATAGCTGACATTTATGGAGTTGCTATGAGTTGAAATTGACTCAACGGCAATGGGTTTGTTTTTTTGGTGTCAGACACCAGCTTAAGAACTTCACATACATTATCTCCTTTTGTCCTTAGAAAAAGCCAAAGAAGTAGAACTATAATTATCCTCACATTACAGATGAGGAAACTGAGTCATAGCGGGCTTACATGACTTGCTCAGTGTCAGTCAAGCAGTAAGACTTCATTCAGTCTATGTTCTTGACCATAATCTCCCAGTCATGTAAAATCATAGACATCATTTTTACATGTGGATTCAACTTTACCTAAATTGTTTTTTCTTTAATTCAATTTCTTCATTTACACATCTGATCTTGCTCTCAATCTACCTCTAAGCCTATATAGCAACATTTAATATCTTGGTACCCTCATGCAATGCAAAGTACTCTCTAGCTCAAACCAGTTATTGTATATTAAAATTACCTGATATAGTGAAAAGCACTGTAAAAAGCACTCCATTCAAAAGAACCCCTGATATTCCAGCTAATAAATATAAACTACCAAACAAGAGGAAATTGCTCTTTTCTTATTATTTAAAACATGCAAATTTCATGGTATGTTCTTTTATTTTTTTTTTCTTTTTTACATTTATCCACTAAATTCATTTGCTAGCTCTAAGTTATTAAAAAAAATTCACTGTCTGACTTTATGATAATTTATAACTGGACTAGTCTGACTCTTACCTGCAGACTAGTTAACTAAAACAATCACTTAGGAAAAAAATGATATTAATGTTATTTCACTAAAGGTGATATACTAAAAGAAAGAAAAATTTGTTTAATATTCACACTTACATATAAAAATAGAAGTGATTATAATCTAATTTAAAAGTAACAAATCTCTTTGCGAAAGCAAATTCCAACAGACCTTCACCATATCTTTGTTAACAGAGCTTGTGTTCTAAATTATACTTAAAATAAAACTCAGTCTGTTAAAAATTCAGAATCTTAATTAATTCCAACTGGCAGTTTGACCCTATGTCATTAGTCTGTCTTAGCTGTGTTTCACTCTCCTGTGGGTTATTTTCTTTAATAATTTTCCATTTTTCTTCAAGCCCTTAATATATTTAGTGAATCAACTTAACATCTGTTAAATTGTAAATATACAGGACAGGGACTTCCCTTTTAACTTGTTAGACTGCCATCAGGTACATCCAAATGTTTAATACAATACTTTTGATGATGAGTATAAGGACAACAAAAGTGACAGTGATAAATCAAAGTCTGAGATTTTAAATCCCTAGGTTTATCTTACAAATTTAAAGAGGATATTAAAAATTTAAATGCAGAACAGAATCTCAGAAACTAATAACACTCAACATGGTCATTTTTGTCCTTCCAATTTAGTAATTTTTAAAAATTTTTGAGTATTTTGATTACATATGCAGTCAGCTGTTTTCACAAATTCCCTCCCCGACTTTTTAAACTTAAAATAACTGTCTTTATCCATGGTTTAAAACTAGAGCACATATTTTGTAAGCTTACTTTAGACAGAAACCACTTCACCACTACTGTATGACCACTGGAACTATCCCTATTCAAGTCTTGAGATCGCTAAAACAATATCTACCCTACATCCACATTATTTCCAATAGGCAGCATTTATCTGGGAAGCATTAACGATTTTAAAAGGCTCTGGCTCTTAGAATTTTTTGTCTTAAGATCCTTTGCATTTTTCTTTTCGAAAGGCTTCAATATGGGGACCTGGTAAAGAAGGATTAATGTAGTTTAACAAAGTGAAAAACTAATTGAATCATTAACTCACTATTCAGATTCAAATACCTTCATTCCAAACTGCATTCACTATTTACACTTCTGCTTTGCTCTTCTGCCTGACTCTTTTCTTCTCTCTTATTGGTAAAACTTCTTAGGCTTAGTCCTAACCCTGAAAAGGTCATGTGAAAATGCACAAGCATGCCAGCAAAAGTCATGACTGGTAGAGTGAATTTCTCAGAGGCTTTTTGCTCTAGAAATCTGAATTCTTACATTTCAATGATTCTTTGAAGATCTTGGAAATATGTTAATTCACTTAAGTTGATGTAAAAACATAGCTATCACTTTTTTAAAAATTAATATTTGATAGTTTCGAGTCATATTATAAGCCTTATTGGATCATCAATTCTTATTCAATAAAACAATTTGAATGCAAAATTACAATTTAGTTTCTCTGATATTTTGCATCTGACAATGGTTTCTTCACGTAATAAAAATTCTTCAGGCCTAAAATTACCATTTTAAAACTGTGTAGAATAATTTAAAACACATATAGAGTATACAATAAACAGACAATCATTTTATACATAGAGCTATAGATAAATTTTGGGGGCAGGAGCGTGTATGCCGGAGGCTATTTAATAACCCTTCACTAATGAGACCATACAGGTAATTGTTTTCTATATCACACTCCTCATATTTTACTGGACTACTGGCAAATCTTAATCTTAAACACTAAAGTAATAATAGTAACATAACTATCTTGAGTGATAAGTTCAACATATTGTAAAAATATATATATATTTCATTTATTTTAGGTTCACTGATTTCTTCTAGACTTAGACACATAGTCTGATACTAATTTAGACACATAGTCTGATACTAATTTATACTGATGACAGAATACAACATTTAGTTGACTAGAAATAATTTATTAACTAAAAGAAGAATTCATGGGCTTCTTCAAATAAGCAATTTTCTCCTTGATCACTACTAGATTAACTTCATTTTAGTTCATTCATCTTCACCATAGGTAGTTATAAAACAAACATTATGAGCAGTCACTCAAATTTGTTTTTACACCCTGAATGGAAACGGTTAGTCCTGAACTTTGATTTAAAATAAAACTCAACTATAAGCAATGTTTAATCATTTGAAGATTAAAAAAAAAAAAAAAAAATGTGTTCTTCAATAAGATCATGGCAGGTAAAAATTAACTACAAATTAAAAGAAAAGGAAACACTTAATACAGTTCCTGGCATATAGTAGCTGCTCAGGTCATGACACTGAAAATTATTAGCTGAATTGGGATTAGACCAAATGCTTCAGGACTTCTAGCCCCTTTTCCACATCTCCCATTTCCCTCTATAAAGTTCCAGCACCTCCTCCTATTATCCTTGCAATAATGAGGCTCAAATCTGCAATTTCCAACAGCAAGAGAGAGAAGGAAAAATGAGGAAGGTTTATTTGTAATGTTGTCATAGAACCTAGACTTTACTGAAAAACCCTGGCTTCAAATTAAAATACAAACTACAAATAGCCATTTTTTTTTTTCTTTTCTTGTCTAATCTCCAGAGGTCAAATTTACACCTGAAAATCAGCACCAAAATAACAATTTATAAAATTTAAGTACTCTTGTGTTTGACGAAGTAAAGCTCCAAACCAGCCTAGTATTTTGGCACTCTATCATCAGCAAAGATAATGAAGTTTTTGCCTTTATGCATATTGAAGCAAAAGAAAGAAGGTCCAAATGTGCAACAGTTTTTTTTATAAACCTCAACCCCAGTGAAAAGAAAGAAGAGAGAAGAGAAGGAGATTAACAAAAAAGAACAAAATTCAAGGAAAAAAAAATGAGAGTTTTCCCACAATTTTTACAACATAGCGTTCTGTCCTAAACTGTCATTTCTAATTCAGTATCCTTCACTTAAAAATAAAATAATAATACAAAGAAACTACGACCCACATTGCTTTCAGTTGCTCCAAACCCAGAGCTGGCACTGAAATGGGGGACATGAGGCCAGGCCAAGAAGCGGCCCAAGGAAAGGACCCAAGAGTTTTTTGTAAAAATTTTATAGTTTTCGTCTCTCCATAAACAAGAATATTCTTTTTGAGGGTGATATCTGAGGCATACGCTTCATAATGGCTACAAAAAGGAACTGAATCAGCGGCTCCCTGTGCTCTTCCAGGCTTGGTTTCCTGATCTAGACAAAAGGAGGATGCAATTTGGATTTACCTCCTTCTCACCCTCCTTGCCAAGGCAGATGTCTTAAGCACTCTATTTTAAGGATTCAAAGCCCATAATATTACTAATAACTCCACATACTTGTTTGCATTTCCCATGTTACACATAAATGTCAGAAGCAATGACTTGCAGCCCCCTTTAATCTCATGACAGCTTTATTATCATTGGTTGGCTGAACTTCAAGAAAAGTTACGACAGTGGCGAAGTTCTGCAAACTGCAGCACATATTTTGGTAATTAGGGAAAGGAGGGAGAGCTACATTTAGAATGCACAGCTGAAATTATTTGCTAAACACTTACGATGCTGAGGTATATCACATTCCTCCCAGGGCAGCTTTTGAAGGATGATTTACAAAGCATTTCTTTTACCGTTTTACCTTTTTTTTTTTTCCCCAGTTAGGCTGTTTTAGCAGCAGCTCTGACTTGAAAATGGATCTTCTGATAATGGAAATACTGTATTTGCAATATGAGAAGGTGGAAGGAGGGAGTGGTCTGAGAGGCTGTGTTTTTCATTTTCTCCTGTTTTGAACTCAGCTTTCTCGAATGACTGCATCTCTCTCATGAAAGCTTTAGCACTGAGCACTGAAGCTGATTTTTTTCCCCCATAGTTCTGGAATCAGGCCAAGGTTTTTCCAGTCTTGGAAAAAATAATATAAACTACTTGAAATGCTTTTTGATCCCACACAAATAAAACCATTTGTTTTTTTTTTCAAAACTATTTTATCAGTACAGTTCATGCTAACAATCATCAGTAATAAAGTTACTTTTTTAATATACAGGTATCTTGTTAAAAGGCCATATACTTCAACAATTAAGTGATTTTGTTTTCGAGTAGGGTAATGGATTTCAAAGTATTTCTTCATTCAGTTTACTTTATAACCTAAATCATGGATAGTACGAGAGGGTAGAATCTGTGAGCAAAACCAATCTAGATATTAATTACACAATTTTAGTTTCATTAACATTTGATTTTAATTTCTAAAGTTAACCTGCCTAGACTCTCAGTTAATAAAACTTATTCATGAATCGATAAAACCTCCAATTTTTATTTTGATCTGAAACTCATATTATTTTGATCCAATCTCCAGCTTTCTCAAAAGTTCATCTGAATTTCATTTAACAAAATGACAGAAATTCCTTAAAATTTCACAGGAAAGAAATAAGCCTATTGTAAACTGGAGGAGAACCCACTAATCCTATTTCCACTATCCCCTCTGTTGAAAGGTATTACATCCCATTTTATGGGGAATACAAAACAAAATTCCCTTTTTCTCCTCTTTTCTCTTCTTTCTAGGCTCTCTTCTTCTCTCTCTCCAAACTATGTATCTTGGGGCATTGATCCAAAATGTATTTAAGGAAACTTAAGGTAGATAAAGCAAAATAAAATACATTATAAGTAGGTAAATTGATTTAGCCAAGGAAAAAAACAGGAGCTAGAAACGTGAATATAACAAAATGCATATCATAATCCCACACAATTGCTAAATGTTGGCTGTGAACTGACTTTAAGCTTTCTAGCGGCAAGATGAAAAGAGATTGGTTACATGATTGGCTTCTCAATGTTTTTAAGAAAAAGCAAAATCAAACACTTTGGGGAAGCACAAAAATCCCTGGTAATAGAATGCAAAAGACATTTCTTTCAAAGGTACTTATAATGAGGATTTTAATTATGAAATAAATGGTGTCATTTACTGCACCCCCACAGTACAAAGAAATTCATAGATTTATTCATTATACTCATCTTCTCTTTAGTTTCACAGCTTCCCACCAAGACCAGTTCAGTAAAAGTCACCATCTAAGTGGGCCAGCATGCTTTCAACTGGCCTGGTTTAACTTAGTAGTAGATTATTTACTATCTAAAACAATAAATGCACAATATATCGTTTATATAATCTTCAATATTATTTCTTTCTGTTGAGCTTTTGTTAGACATTAGGAAACACTGAACGCAAACATACTTCTGGCAAGAATTTGGACTACAGCTGGTCTATGTTGCAAAACATTGCAGATTCTTATGATTTAACATTCAGAAGAATTTCAGGAGATTTGATCCTGTCTTTTGTTTCACCCCAAGTAGATCCTGTCTAGAAAACTACAGGCTTTCCCATCGCCTATATTCAAGTTTACCAGTAAATAAGGAGAGACAAACAGAGAGACAAGAGAGATAGACAGAAAGCCAAAACATGACACGCTTTTCACAGAAAGGAGATCAAGAGAAAGTTTGACACCTATGTTACTTTTACTTCAAATTTTACATGATACAGATAATTTGAATAAAATTTTTAGTCATATTTGAATGTTCCAAATAAAATTTATTTTATACAATATGTACATGAAAAATTCTCTATAATTTTGCCATGTATTTCCTGAAACATGTTTAAAAGTTTTTCTACTCAACACAATTATTTAAATAAAATGAGCTTTTGTTGGCTGTTTTTATTTTTGATTGTTTAGCTTTCAAAATAAAGATAAGCATAACTTAAATACAATAAATATTGATTTAAAATTTATATCTAAAGCAAATATGATACAAGCTCTACATGGATAAGTATTTGATTTCTCTGAAATCCATTTATCTAACGCTTAATCCAGTATTTGTTTTGTTATTAGAATTCATTAGCTATCCAATATTTTTTAAATTAGAAGTCAGAACTAATATAAAAACCCTCCTTGGAAGCGAGGGTCCTAGAAAATTATCAGACTAAGTATAGGAAGTAATGTAAATGCTCAGATGTAACCTTGAAAGAAGAGTACTTTGTCAATGAAATCTTAAAGCATTGTTTCCTTAGTCCTTTAAACAAGGTAGAGGTGTTAGGAAAAAAAAAAATCTAAGACAAAAGATGGTTAAAGTATACCTGTGAATATGTGCCAGAAAAGAGAAGTTGAAAATGGATTTGTTATTTATTTTATATTACATCACTTGGAGCAAGTAAACATCGGCAACATCATTGTAACTTCAAAATCAGGAACTGTGCATTTTTTAAGAATGCTATGATCCATTTAGAAGTCCATGGGTGGCACAAATGGTTAAGCACTCAACTGTTAGCAGAAAGGTTGGCAGTTCGAACCTATCTACAGGTGCCTCAGAAGACAGGCCTGGAGATCTACTTCTGAAAGGTCACAGCCTTGAAAACACTATGGAGCAATTCTATTCTGCACACAGGGGGTCACTAGGAGTCAAAATTGACTCTAGCACAACTAACAACAACCACCACCACCATGATCCATTTTACAAAAACATGATTTTAGTACATGTGATAACGTGTGTGTCCACATATATTCTCATTTTTAAGTGGAAATTTTTTCCTTATTAGAAAAAATGTATTGTTTCACTCTCTAATCCCAACATTAAAGACCTTTCTCTTGTAGAAAATTGAATGAACTACATTCTGAATTATTTACACAATGATTAGTTAACCACAGAATATATTTTATGGAACTACTTACCATGGTAGAGGAATTACTAGCTTCTTGAGATTACCATTTTGAATTTCAGTTCAATACCTCATTTACAGAGTTAAATAAATGTCAGGAAGAAAAAACTCAGTTTACAATATTGCCCTTCAAGTTCCTACATTCTGGAATTGCACTGTGTTACATATCTCAGTACTAAATTATTTTGCAACCACGACTTTGCTACAGTGAACTCACAACTTATAGTTCAAGTTCTTTATTGGCATTTTATTTAAAAACAAGCTGACCTCAAATTTTTTTTGGAATTTAATCACTTCTTCCAGTTTACAAAAGAGGCAAAATAAAGACGTACTCACTGATGATAAATAGTGTGGTTTCTTTTTTTTTATTTCTTTTCTTTAAAAGTCAGCACTACAGAACTAGCACTCTTATGAGGTATCAATTCTTCTGAAGAGACAGGTGCATAACATCACCATCCAGACTAGCAGTGGAACTGGCGGTGTTTCTAAAATTGGTTGCTTTGGTAAAACAGAATATAAAGATAGTTAGATTAGAGCTCCGGGAAGCCCTTTGTTTATTAGTTCGTCCCTTCTGTATTAGTCCTTGAGGTTGAGACTAGCAGACTCATGATTACAGCTGGCACTTGCCAAGATACCACTGGCAAAGAGACTATGGGTGGAGCATTATTCTCCATTCCCACCCCAGGAGCAGCCATGTTGTCAGGGGACCACATAGAGGGTTGCCTGATTCTTCTATCCACTCCTTAGACGAAGAGATCAGATTCATCTGTCAGTCTGGCACCTTTCATAAGCACTAAAATCCACATGAAAAATCGGAGACTGAGAAGGATCTTCATTAGAAAGTGGTTGTACGCAGTAGTAACCTAGGGAGATGAGATTTCTAGAAGATATAGGATGCTCCACAGTGTAGAAAATTGAAGTGACATGGTTGTTGAACGTGATCATTACTAATGCTGAAGTGACTTACGATACATTAAAATGAAATCCAAGGCAAAAGGATATGAACAAATTTAGGAAAAATAAGCACTTCACTCCTAACACTGTACGGTCCAGTCTGTGGTAGTCATTATAGCAGATACATCTTAAAGAAATGATAACTAAAATTGAATCTTTTTGATATCTAAATATAAAAGAAGATCCACTCATTACATAATGCCCTGTTGAGCATAACAAGCAAAGGAATATTAACCCTAACATTTTTAATATTGACTTAACTGTCAGCTCAGGATTATGGGAGAAACTTTATAGTTATCTACTCCAGACCCACGGAATTGACACGCTTTGCTTTTTTTTTCCCCCACCTGTGAAATTCAAATATTCCTTAAAATTAAAAAGATAAAATAATTCAAATAATTTCTAGGAGGTATTTACAGGTGATATAAATTCATTCTGACATCTCTAAGCAATAAATTACATAGAATTACAAAAGCTACAATTTTTAACTGGAGGTCTAGGTCAAGGAAAAATTGTATGTTATATGCAGGTGACAGTATAGAATAGCAGTTCATATTTCAGACTTCAGAGTGAGTCAATCTTAGTTAAAATTGCAGTTTTACCATTTATTTGTTGTGGGACTTAACAAATTACCTGTTCTGTTTCTTGGTTTCTTCATCTCTAAAATGTGGCTAAGAATTACTGTAACACCAGTATTAGAGATTATTATACAGATAGAAAAGTTAATCAATGTCAAATCTCAGAACAAGGTCTGGGACATAACTGGTGACAAATAAGTATCAGCAATTATTGTTAGATAATTTGTCTTCTCCAGGCCTAGTTCTCCAGGCCTAGTCTTCCCTTATCTTCCATTCCCTATTGCTTTAATACTTGGTCACTTTTGATCACTATTCACACCTGTAAAGGAAGGACGTTCAAGAAAGACACCATCCTTCTCTGAGTTAGAAATAAAGTCAATGTTGTGTTACCTCTCCCAGTGTTATTTAACCCTTGAGGTTTGTTTGTTTTGTTTTGCTTTTCCTTTCTCAAATTGTGCAATGACATGCTTTGCCATCTTTCAAGTACATGGTAACAACTCTGAGTGAATTGAGAAGTTATTTCACACCCAAAGGTGTGATTTCACCTCATAGTAGATAGTCTTACTCTACAAATTCCACCTACATATTCCACCACAATATGTATGCAGTATTGTCCAACAGTCTATCTGACATAGGAGAGTGAACTCTGTGCAGGAAGATAATACCGTTCAGAGCCTTTGCACACTGTTAGTCACTTGATTTAAAATTACTAAGCATATGAAGAAACAGGACCCTGAGGAAAAAATAGACAATCAACAGACTTACAGATGACCTAGTTATTGAAGTTATCAGATATGGACTTTGATTAATGTGTCCAAACAAGGAGATGACACATATAGAATTTGAGAGCCAGATAGAAACTCTAGAACTAAAAGTGCAATTATAGAAATAAAAACTCAATAGA
The DNA here is from genome assembly GCF_000243295.1 of Trichechus manatus latirostris. Lineage (NCBI taxonomy): Eukaryota > Metazoa > Chordata > Mammalia > Sirenia > Trichechidae > Trichechus > Trichechus manatus. The sequence continues at coordinate 575,147 of NW_004443953.1, forward strand.
TGGGTTTAATAAAAGAATACAGGATCAGCGATCTTTACAACAGGTTAGTGGGAAATATGTGGCTGATTCAGAGAGTAAAAATGATGGAAAATATGCAAAAGAGAGAGGCGTGGTCAACATGGCAGACTAGTTAGACGCTTCCTATATCCCTCTTACAACAAAGACCTGGAAAAACAAGTGATTTGATTCTATGTGAACATCTGGCAGCCCTGACAAAGGCAAGGTTAAGAAATCCATCTGAGTCATACAGGAGAGGAAGACCGTTTAGAAGAGGTGAGGCGCGCTAGAGCCACGGCGGTGACCCAGCAGAGACACAGCCACGCCAGGCCGCGGTGAAGCAGGCAAACAGCTGTGCTGTGCGCACACTCGAGAAGCAGTTTCCACATCGAGAGAGACTGGGCAGCAAAGATTCTGCTTGGACACTCCGAACCAGTGAAGAGCAGCTCCCAAGTGACTAGGATAAGTACATGTGCGCACCCTTTCGCTGCGAGTTAAAAAAAAAAAAGCCCATTTGGGAAAAACCTCTCTCCCTTTTACCTCCTACCTCCGTGCTCTGCACCGGATTTGGGAAAAACCTATCTCCCTTTTACCTCCTACCTCTGCGCTCTCCACTGGATTTAGGAAAAACCTCTCTTCCTTTTACCGCCTCCCTCCCCGCTCTGCACCGGGAATCCACTGGGCCAGAAATAGATCCCAAAAGGCGCCCTGACCCATTCTCCTGGCCTTGGAGAGGAAACAAATAAGCTGCTGGCTCCCCTAGGCCAGGAACACAGGGTTGGCACAGCTCCTTTGCTGGCCATAGAAATCAGGGGTCCGCAGACTCTGAGTGCCATACACCCCTGTATAGACTTGTGGGGACCCATCTCAACAGCACCAGCCCTCACTACCACAGTACAACAGGGCAAACATCTGAAGTTTAACTTCAACTGCTTCAGCTGTGAACGGGCAGATGTGTGATCCTCAAAACAGCCCTGCCCTTCAAGTAGGGACTTTTATTGATCTGCAGCAGGGTCTGGAGGACTGGTGATAGTTCCTAAAGTACCTAGTCACCTGCTGCAGGAGTTCAAGAAAAAGTGGTGCCCTCAAGTCTTTCTAGCCAATATAGTGGGGCGCTCTTAGCCCGGCTTCAAAACTCACCTACCTATTCACCCTAGAGAATAGGGACACGCTTTTCTTTCAGACTCTCAGGGGAAGCCGTCGGCACCCTGCCTGGTTCAGCACGTGATCCCCTACCACAGCCAGAGTCCAGTGCCTGCACCAATCACCCATGCCTCTCTAGGACTGGGGATGACAGCCTGCATCACACACTTGGTGACTGACTGCCTGCACACCCAAGCTGATCCCGTATAGGAAATTTTAACGAACTCTGGCATGCACATACTTAGTTACAGAACCAACTACCTGGTAACAGGACATTAGAGATCAAAAGGTGTCAAAAATCAAACTAGTGCACACGAACAGCCTATTTGGGCATATCAAAACAAAACAAAATAAGAAGCTAGGTCTCACTAAGCAAACACAAAATAAAATTATAATAAATTATTGATGGCTCCGAGACAACAGTCAATATCAAGTCACATAAAGAGGCAGTCCATGATGGCTTCAGCAAGCTCCCAAAATAAAAAACCAATAAATTCTCTGGAGGAAGAGAACTTCTTGGAATTACCAGAGACAGAATACAAAAGATTAATATACAGAACTCTTGTTGAAATAAGAAAGGAAATTCGACAGAATGCAGAAACTTCCGGGCAACATACAGACACAGTGGTAGCGGAACTTAAAAAAGTTATTCAAAAACATAATGCCAAATTTAATACGCTGCAAGAATCTATAGAGAGACAGCAATCAGAAATCCAGAAGATTAACAATATTTCAGAATTAGACAACTCAATAGAAAGTCATAGGAGCAGAATTGAGGCAGTAGAAGTTAGAATTAGTGACATTGAAGATAAAGCTCTTGACGCCAACTTATTTGAGGAAAAATCAGATAAAAGAATTAAAAGAATGAAGAAACTCTAAGAGTCATGTGGGACTCTATCAAGAGAAATAACCTAT
>NW_004443953.1:578227-598514 GCF_000243295.1 Trichechus manatus latirostris
TGACAGGGAACACAACAGAGGGTCCCTGATGGAACAGTAGAACGATGGGATGCAGAACTCAAGTACTAGTAAGAAGACCAGACTTAATGGTCTGACTAAGACTGGAGGTACCCCGGAAAGCATGGCCCCTGGTCTCTCCATCACTCCAGAACTAAAACAATTTCTGAGGCCAACTCTTCAGACAGGGATTGGACTGGACTGTGGGACATAAAGTGATACTCGTGACGAATGTGCCTCTTAGGCAAGTACATGTAAGAGACCAAAGGGGCAGCATCTGTCCAGAGGTGAGAGGGGAAGGCAGAGAGAGTTAGGAGCTGGTTGAATGTTCATGGAGAATCAGGGGCGGAGGCGAGGAGTGTGCTGTCGCAGAATGGGGTGAGCGGTTGGGGTCTCATAACAATGTATGTTAAAAAAAAGAAAAAATTCTGTATGGGAGACTAACTTGAAATGTAAACTTCATTTAATTACATCAATCTAAAAAAAAAGAAAATATGCAAAAGAGGGTAACAGAAATATGGGTCACATTAAAATGTTCCAATAACAAATATCACTGGGGTCCTAGAAGAGGAGGAGAAACACAAAAGGCAGTAGTAGTATGTGAACTGAGAATTTTCCAAAACTGTCAAAAGGTATGAGACTTTACAGTCAAGAAGACTTATAAACCCTTCTCAGGATAAATATAAAGAAAATCACATTAGATACATCACAATAAAACTTCTGAAAAATAAAGACGGAGGGATAATCTTAAATGGGAAAGGGAGAGAACTAGCAAACCGCTCTCTTTTTAGGAGAAAAAATAATATACTTGGAAAACTGTGAGGCTGGTTGAGATTAGTCATTAAGAGTTACGCAAAGCTTATCATGCAGCAACCTTGGTTGCTGCAGATTAATATACGCCCAAAGCAACCTTCAACCCAATTCACATATGGAAATGGTCAGTTAGCTTAACAAATTATAGTGATTACATGAATGCACAAGGTTGTTAGTTCTCTGTTAACTATGAGGCAATGCTTATCAGAAGGAAAAAAAACAATAATAAATGGAGATTAAGAAAGACAATCAATTTTTTAAAAATAATTTCCATTAGTCTTAACCACTGTCTGTAATATTGGCTTGTATTACCAATGAGTATTGTTGAAAAATTCCTTTGAGAGTTGCAGGAATGAAATACAGATATTGTAATGGCATGGCATGACATTTCTTCCTGTTTAGCTGAGGAAAATAAACTAGATAGATCAGTCTTACAAATAACTTCATAATCTAAATCTTTTATAAACTGCAAAATACGTATGGCTCACTACCTTTCATTTACCAATTTCACTTCTTCCATTCACATTTGTTCACACTCTCCTCTATTTTTCATTTATCACCATTCTCACATTTTGTGCCATCTTCACAGTTGTTGCTACGTTTGAGCTCATCCTTGTAGCCACCGTGTCAATCCATCTTGTTTAGGGTCTTCTTCTCTTTAGCTGACCCTCTACTTTACCAAGCATCAAGTGCTTCTCCAGGGACTGGTCTCTCCTGGTAACATGTCCAAAGTGCATGAGACAAAATCTCTCCATCCTTACTTGTGAGAATTCTGGCTGTACTTCCTCCAAGACAGGTTTGTTTTTTCTTCTGGCAGTCCATGGTATATTCAATATTCTTCACCTACACCATGATACAAAGGCATCAATTCTTACTAGGTCTTCCTTATTCATTGTACATCTTTCAAATGCATACGAGGTGAATGAAAATAGCATGGCTTGGGTCAGGTGCACCTTAGTCCTCAGGGTGGCATCTTTGCTTTTTAATAATTTAAAGGGGTCTTTTGCAGCAGATTTACACAATGCAATACGTGGTTTGATTTCTTGACCACTGCTTCTGTGGGTGTTGATTGTAGATTCAAGTAAAATGAAATACTTGACAACTTCAGTCTTTTCTCCATTTATCATGATGTTACTTATTAGTTCAATTGTGAGGATTTTTGTTTTCTTTATGTTGAGGTATAATCGATACTGAAGGCTGTAGTCATTGATCTTCATTACTGCTTCCAGTTCTTTTTATTTTCCAAAAGTAAGGATGTGTCATCTGCATATCACAGGTTGTTAGTGAGTCTTCCTCCAATCCTGATGCCATGTTCTTCTTCATATAGTCCAGTTTCTCAAATTATTTGCTCAGCATACAGACTGACTAGGTATAGTGAAAGAATACAACACTGACGTACACCTTTCCTGACTTTAAACCATGCAGTATCCCCTTGTTCTGTTTGAATGACTGCCTCTTCGTCTAAGCACAGGTTACCCATGAGCACAGTAAAGTGTTCTGGAAGTCCCACTCTTTGCAATGTTATCCATAATTTGTTATGATCCACACAAACCAACGTCACTGCACAGTCAATAAAACACAGGTAAACATCTTTCTGGTATTGTCTGTTTTCAGTCCAGATCCATCTGACATGAGCAATGATATCCCTCATTCCCTGTCCTCTTCTAAATCTGGTGTGAATTTCTGGCAGTTCCTTGTCAATGTACGGCTGCAACTGCTTTTGAATGATCTTCAGCAAAATTTTACTTGTGTGTGATATTAAAGATACTGTTCAATAATTTCCACAATCTATTGGATCATCTCTTTTTGGATTGGGTGCAAGTATGGATCTCATCCAGTCACTTGGCCAGGTAGTTGTCTTCCAGATTTCTTGGCACAGACAAGTAAGCACCTCTAGAGCTGCATCCGTTTGTTGGAACACCTCAGCTGTTTCAATTTCTGCAGCCTTGTTTTTTGCCAGTGCCTTCAGTGCAGCTTGGACGTCTTCCTTCAATACCATCAGTTCTTGATTGTATGCTAGCTCTTGAAATGGTTGAACATCAAACAATTCTTTTTGGTACAGTGACTGTGTATTCCTTCTGCCCTCTTTTGATGCTTTTTTCATCCTTCAATATTTTGCCCATATAATCCTTCAGTATTGCAACTCGAGGCTTAACTTTTTTCTTCAGTTCTTACAGCTTGAGAAATGCTGAGTGTGTTCTTCCCTTTTGGTTTTCTATCTCAAGGTCTCTGTATATTTCATTAAAATATTTTCTTTGTCTTCTGGGGCTGCCCTTTGAAATCTCCCGTTTAGCTCTTTTACTTCATCTTTTCTTCCATTTGTTTTAGCCATTCTAGTTTCAAGACCAAGTTTCAGAGTTTCTTTTGACATCCATTTTGATCTTTTCTTTCTTGTCTTTTTAATGACCTTCTGCTTTCTTCATGTATGATGTATTTGATGCCATTCCAGAACTCGTCTGGTCTTTGGTCATTAATGATCAGTGTGTCAAATGTATTCTTGAGATGGCCTCTAAATTCAGGTAGAATATACTCAAGGTCATATTTTGGCTTTTGTGGACTTGTTTTAGTTTCCTTCAGCCTCAAATTGAACTTGTATATGAGCAATTGATGTTCTGTTCCACAGTCAGTCCCTGGCCTTGTTCTTACTGATGATATTTAGTTTCTCCATCATGGCTTTCCACAGATGTAGTCGATTCAATTCCCGTGTATTCCATCCAGCAAGGTTCACGTGTGTAGTGTTTGTCTATGTTGTTGAAAAAAGATATTTGCAATGAATAAGTCATTGGTTTTGCAAAATTCTATCATGTGATCTCTGGCATCATTTCTGTCACCAAGGCCATATTTTCCAACTACCAATCCTTCTTTGTTTCCAATGTTCGCATTCCAATCACTAGTAATTTTCAATGAATCTTGATTGCATGCTTGATCAATTTCAGACTGAAGAAGTTGGTAAAAATCTTCAATTTCTTGATCTTTGGTCTTAGTGGTTGGTGAGTAAATTTGAATAACAGTCATATTAACTGGTCTTCCTTGTAGGCGTATAGATATTATCCTATCACTGACAGTGTTGAACGTCATGATAGATCTTGAAATGTTCTTTTTGACGATGAGTGTGATGCCATTCCTCTTCAATTTGTAATTCCCGGCAGAATAGAACATACAATTGTCTAGATTCAAAATGGCTAATACCAGTCCATTTCAGCTCACTAATGCCTAGGATATCGATGTTTATGTGTTCCATCTCATTTTTGATGGCTTCCAGTATTCCTAGAGTCATACTTCGTACATTCCATATTACGATTATTAACGGATGTTTGCAGATTTTTCTTCTCATTTTGAATCGCACAACATCAGCAAATGAAGGTTCCAAAAGCTTTACTGCATCTACATCATTAAAGTCAAGTGTACTTTAAGAAGGCAGTTTCCAAGTTGTATTTTGACTGCCTTCCAACCTGAGGGGCTCATCTTCTGGCACTATATCAGAAAATGCTCCACTGCTATTCATAAAATTTACACTGGCCAATTTTTCAGAAGTAGACCACCAGGTCCTTCTTCCTAGTCTGTGTTACTCTGGAAGCTTCACTGAAACCTGTTCACCATGGGTGACCCTGCTGGTATTTGAAATATTGGTGGCATAGCTTCCAGCATTATAGCAACATGTAAGTCATCACAGTATGAGCAACTGACAGACGAGTGGTGGTTGGTCTACATAGCTGGGAAAATGTAGTTGTCATTTACTAAAATGGAGATTTGGGGGAGAACAGATTTGAGGGTCTCAGTTTTGGACATGATATGTTTGAGATGTTAAATATGTGTCTAAGTAGTGAATTCTATATGTTCTATGGCAAAGCAGAATTTAGAATAGGAACTATTTTATAAGTCAATACTCTTTCTAATTTTGTATAATTAATTACTTAGATTCATATTGTGAGCTATTGTAAGATTATTGTTGTGGTTGTTGGGTGCCGTCAAGTTGGTTCTGACTGATAGCGACCCTATGTATAACAGAACAAAACACTGCCCAGTCCTGTGCCATCCTCAAAACTGTTGCTACGTTTGAGCTTTGTTTGAGGGTCTTCCTCTTTTTCACTAACCCTCTACTCCCAAGCATGATGTTCTTCTCCAGGGACTGGTCCTTCCTGATAACATGTCCAAAGTATGTGAGATGAAGTCTTGCCATCCTCGCTTCTAAGGAGCCTCTGGCTATAGTTCTTCCAAGACAGGTTTGTTCATTCTTCTGGCTGTCGATGATATATTCAATATTCTTCACCAATTACATAACATAACTCAAAGGCATCAATTCTTCTTCGATCTTCCTTATTCATTTTCCAGTTTTTGCATGCACATGAGGCAAATGAAAATAACATGGCTTGGGTCAGGTGCACCTTAGTCCTCAAGGTGACATCTTTGCTTTTTAACACTTAAAAAATAGTCTCTCTAATTTAGCTACTCAGCACAATGTCCCCCAGCCTTCTTATAGTGTTAAAACTGTCTTTCTACCCCAAAAAAGAGATACATGTGACCCAAACCTGATCAGTCATAGAACCTTTTCTTTTGGACAACACGATTTGGCCCAAACAAATTTCTTCCTGAAAATGATATTTGGTATTGATATATTGAGAAAAGAGAAATAAATTCTCTTTGTCTGAGGTTGCAAAATTGGGATTATGTAAATCTTTAGCTGCCAGTTTTCACCTTCCCTGAATGCACATCACTGTATAGAAGTACATGAGAATAATACATAGCCAGAAGGACTGGTGAGAGATAGAAGGCAGGGTTTGATGCCCTATAGCAGCCACAGTCTAAAGCAGCACCACCCAAGGATCTCACAATTATTTGAGTCAATAAATGCTTCCTTCCTTCCTCCCTCTCTCCTTTCCCTCCCTCCCTCCTTCTTTTCTTTATGCTTGGTTAAGCTATACTGAATCGGGCTTTTTTTCACATGCAACCCCATACAAATAGTTTTTTTTCCCGTAACCCCCCAAAAATTCTTTTTCCACATGTAAAAACTAAGGCACAACAAGCTAATGCCATATTTATTTTGCTGCTTCTTTCTATTATTTCTTTGGGAATAGCAACTAAGTATGTGCATTATAAAAATAGGCACTAGTTTTTAAATCAAAATCCATTATCAGTATATCCTGATTCTTCTTAGATTCAACTTTCAATCATCCATGTAAGTAGAAGACAAAAACTGCCAGAGATAAAATGATATTCCCCAGAAAATTCCTAATCTACACTGAAATCAACTTTTTCATTCTCTATTCTAAATATGGAAATCCTGGTGGCGTAGTGGTTAAGAGCTATGGCTGCTAACCAAAAGGTTGGCAGTTCAAATTCACCAGGCACTCCTTGGAAACTCTATGAGGAAGTTCTACTTTGTCCTATAGGGTCACCGTGAGTTAGAATTGACTCACAGCAACGGGTTTTTTAACGATATGCTAAATATTTTTATAGAACTACCAAGAAACATCATGCATGAGTTGTATGTTCATAATTTTAGCAAACTTCCAGAGTCGTTCTTCTTTGTTGAAGAGACCAAATCTAAAATTTGCCATTGCTATTATTATTCTCACTGTCTCATGTACTCCAGTTTACAATTATCTATCATTTCCTATATTAACCAGTAGGCACCTTACTTTCTAAAATCAACCATTGAGCAGACACTTGAAATTATTTTTTTATATCTGTTGGTTAATTTAATAAATATAACAATAGCTTTGAAGTTGGTCCAAAAAGCTACAAACTTCGTTTCATGCTCTTGAACTACCAAAAAATCATGCATTTATTTCTATTAGTAGATTAAGCATTCACTATGCAAAAGTTTTTATTCACATAAAATACATACAAAAAAAGAATCAAACCTTTGCTGTCGAGTTTATTCCGACTCATAGCAACCCTACAGGGCAGAGCAGAACTGTTCAATAGGGTTTCCAAGGAGCAGCTGGTGGATTCAAACTGCTGACGTTTCGGTTAGCAGCCGAGCTCTTAACCAAACAATACACACAAAATTCACATAAAATACAATTCACCAGTTTTAAGTAGACACTATTGTGATTTCCTCCCACTCTCCTTCTTTCTTCATCTCCTGGTTACCACCAATATTCTTTTGTCTTGATGAATTTATCTATTCCAGATATTTCATGTAAGTGGAATCATACAGTATTTGTCCTTTCATGTCTGGCTTATTTCACTCGGCATAATGTTTTTAAGATTCCTCCATATGATGGCAGATCTCAGAACTTCATTTTTCTATATAGCTGAATAATTTATTCATCTGTTGATAGACACTTGGGCTGCTTCTACTTTTTAACTATCGTGAATAACACTACAATGAACATTGGTGTACATGTGTCTTTTTGAGTCAATGCCTTCAATTCTTTTGTGCAGATAACTAGGAGTGGTATTTCTGGAACCCTAGTGGCCAGTGGTTAATAGCTCAGGTGCTAACCAAAAGGTTGGCAGTTCAAATCCACCAGCAGCATCTTGGAAACCCTATGGGGCGGTTCTACTCTGTCCTATAGGGTCGCTATCAGTTGGAATTGACTTGATGACAATGGATTTTTTCTTAAATAGTATTTCTATGTCAAACTCTTCTAGAAACTGCCAAACTGTTTTCCACAGTGGCTACATCATCTTATCTTCCCATCACTAAACAAATTTTGAAAAATCAACTACGTAATAAAATTTCCTTGAAAATGACATCACATCTTTTCCTGGGGCAAAAAACTAATTTTTTAGTTCTAAAAATAAACTTTCCTTCCCCCAAAGAGAGCTGTTATCAGATAAGCGTAAATTTAAAAAAAAAAAAAAAAATTTTTTTTTTTTAAATAAGATTCAGAGAAACCATGACTTGAAAGTTAGGTTATTTCTTCCCAGGATTATTTGCAGGATTCAGAATGAAGATCATTCACACAGTCTCTACCAAAGATGCTTTCCACAAATAGAGTTAGCATCTAGAGAAGAAAAACCAAGATATCTTTATCTTAGGATTCCACAACTTGGAGATATCAGCATTTTCTTCTTATTTAGTTTGCTTATTTCTTGAGTAACTCTGTAGGTCGAAGGATTAAAATGCCAGGAAAAAATAAGTAGAGGCCTAAGATAGAGTGAGCGATAGTCTAAACAAGGAGAGAGGCCCTGTGCATTATCCTCATTTGAATGGAGATTCCTTTGATAATGCCCATGCATCTGATACCAAAAAAGGCTCTACACACTGCCACCCATTGTTCAGTCTTTGTTAGAACCAAAATAAGTGGAGACTCCCTTTTCAGGCCCACTCTGTGAGGACTGAAGAGAGGAATGCCATTGGATCCCAACAGAGTGTTTGATGTCTTCATTTCCTAGAACTCCTCTGAGAGAGACCTGGCAGGCAAGGGTGGCTGACAGAGAAAATGCAAATCCTGAACAGAGTCACTGCCCTGTAATGAGCACAGGAGCCTTTCTATTATGATAATGTGCCTTTATTGTCATGGCAGAGCTAATAGAGCTGTGGTGACATCACAAGTTCAGTAATGAAAAATACTGAAGAAGAAGAAAAAAGTCTCCAGCAACCATGAAATTCCCCAGAGGGCCACTACTAGCATAAGCAAGAGTGCAACAGGCAGGAAGATGCGTGACTGACAGTGACATATTGCTTTAGGGCAACGATAAAATTACTAGAGTTTTTAAGCTACCATCTCCAACTTCTATTCAACTCCTTGGCCCATCCCCCAGAAGGGTAGGAAAATAGAAACAAACAGATGAAGTTAATTGAATATCACAAATTTTCTGATTTGGCTACCTGTCAGAGATTAGCAGTTCCCTTGGACACAGGCTTTTGACATGCTTTCCTCTTCCATGACTATTTACGTACATTTATATATTTTTAGTTCTACAAATATAATCATATTGTAATTTAAAATATATTCTAAGGATGCACTTAAAAGCCCCAAGACTGTGTCAAACAGCCATTTTACAGCTCTCTAGATTTCACTAATCAGCAAAAGTTAGACCCTTCGAAAAAGCCAAGTTCATTGTCTTGTAAAATACTGAGGGTATTTATATCATAGCATGATAAATCTCAGAAAGAAGAGAAAGTGGGTTAGAGATTTTTAGATCTATTACACTATTTAACTCAAAGAATGTTTATATGACCTACTGCACAAAGTTTAAATACATGAGGCAGTTTTGATTGTTAACTCCCTGAACTTGCTGGTGGAGCAAAGTGAGACAAGACATTTGTAAACAGTGTGCTCCGGTACTGTTATCGCCTATAAGACACTTTCTGTCTTGTCAGCTGCTTCAGACATCTGCTCAGCTCCATAAAACTTGGAACAAGTGTGGGTCATTTTTGTTTGTTTGGAATTGAGGAGCACTGAGTATTAGCTGGTTATTAGGTCTGTTACTCAAAGTTAGATAACAGAGAAGAATTTTAGTGATAAAGTCAGTTCTCAAGAAAAAAGTTTGCCTCACCCACTCAATCTGTTTCCTAGATTGTATTCTCATTTTAAAAGTATATTATAGCTATATATTACAGCAATTTGAACAAAAAGTTCCATCCATAGAGTTTTGCTGTGTAACATAACTACTAGATCATCTTAAAGTATTCCTTTAAACATTTTCATATGAAAACTTGGACATAGTTTAAAGATATAGTAACATGAAATTTTTCATTCTTTTCTTTTAATATTTTCTTTTTTTATGTTGCTTTATTTACTCACAAAGCATAATTTCAAACTGTTGCCTCATATGGACATAAGAAAATTCACTTCATCTTTCCCTATTGTTAATCATTTAAGTTGCCCAGTATGTCTGTGGGGACCAGTGGTGAAGTAAATCCTATGCTTGCTTTTTATGCTTTCTGGTGTGTTTTTCCATATTAATTAAATAACCAAAGTAAGTTTCTATTCATTTTATTGAAAAAAAAAGTAACTTACATATTAGCTTTTGGAAAAGTGCTGTTTATTTTTGACTAGTCTTTAAAGTATAAATACATGTAAAAATGAACCAAAGATATATATTGGTATTTCAATACTATAATTGTGGTGCAGTTGTGTCCTGGCGCCCACATATACACCCAGACCCACTCAGCTCACTCTTTCTATAGCCATGTTTCCTACTTTTTGTTCAAATTCAGTTTAGGGTAGGGGAGGTTTAGAGGGGAAGGATTAGGATAAAACCAGGAGTCTTCCTCCCAGACTTAGATGTTGTCGTTAGGTGTTGTCGAGTTGGTTCGGAATCATAGCGACCCTATGTACAACAGAATGAAACATTGCCTGGTCCTGCGCCATCCTCACAATCATTGTTATGCTTGAACCCATTATTACAGCCACTGTGTCAATTTATCTCATTGAGGGTCTTCCTCTTTTCCCCTGACCCTCTCCTCTACCAAGCATGATGTCCTTCTCCAGGGATTGGTCTCTCCTGATAACATGTCCAAAGTACGTGAGATGAAGTCTTGCCATCCTCACTTCTAAGGTGCATTTTGGCTGTACTTCCTCCAATACAGACTTGTTTGTTCTTCTGGCAGTTCATGGTATATTCAATATTCTTTGCCAAGACTTAGATAGGGAATGACTAATCAAGCTGTAGTCTAGGGAAAACCTGCAAATGTAAAGATTCTAAATTTAGATAAAATAAACAATGAGACCTTTGGGGCTGAAAAAACAAGCTAACGTTTATCTTTTGGCCTCCTCCATCCATCTCCCTTCATGTCTTCCTCCTTTATCCTCTTCACTGGCCACTTTCCATCTGCTGAGTCCTTGGCCAGACTATTCATATTCTGGGGAAATCAAATACTTGGCAGAAGTGAATTACCACTCTTAGTCATGATCCTACTGCTGGCTCAAAATGCCTCTCCACTGAGGCAGGTCTAAATTGAGCCTGTTGACGTTCCTGCTATTTGTCAGAAGTGACTAGCTACTAGGGATCTTGGGAGTAGGGCTAGGATAGAGCTGGGGTGTTGCACTGGAGACTTGATAGTAAAGGCACATCTCCATCTTATCAAAATTCACACTAAAACCCCAGACCCCATGGAATAGGATTAAATGCACATATTTTAACATCAGCCTTAGAAGAGATTAACCGACTAAGATCAGTTGGAGCCCTGGTGGGGCAGTGGTTAAGAGCTACAGCTGCTAATCAAAAGGATGGCAGTTCAAATCCATCAACTGCTTCTTGGAAACTCTATGGGGAAGTTCTACTCTGTCCTACACGGTCGCTATGAGTCAGAATTGACTCGATAGAAATGGATTTGGTTTAAGATCATTTTGAATTTAAAAAACGGTTCAAGAAAAAATGCTCTAACATGGTTTTATGTATTATATAAGAATGCAAAAAAACTGTACAGTTTGTGAAGTTGGTAATCTGACCTTCCCAAAGTTCTGCCTCTGATATTGAATCATATGAACACTAAGTACCAGCACTGGAGAACTTTAGTAAGACAGCCCCTTCAAGTTTGTAAGTAAAGAAAACAAGAATATGCTAATAGCTACTTCTTATAGAAAATAATAACCTCTTGACCTTACATTCCCCTCCAGTTACTGTACCAATTCTTTGCTCCCCGTTTCAACAAAACTCCTCCTAATTTGTCTATACTAGTTTTCTCCAATTCCTCACTTCCTATTTTCTTTTATACAACCTTTAGCCAACCTTTTAATCTCATACTCCACTGACATTGCTCTTGTCAAGGTCACCAATGATGTTCAGATTGATAAATCTCATGTCAATTCTCAATCTTTCTCTTAAAAGCCTAGCAGCAGCATTTGACCACAGCATTTGGCCCAGTTTTCACTCCTCCTTCATAAACAATTTCTTCACTTAATTTCCAGGATTTTCTTCCTACCTGGCACCATTGCTGGTTCCTCTTCATCTAACCTCTCTGACTCTAACATTAGAGTATCCCAGGGCTCATTCTTTGGCCTCTTAGTCTTCTTTATCTACAATCATTTTATTTTCTTTATCTATACTCACTATATATGTGCTCATCTTAGTCAGTCTAAAGGCTTTGAATACCATCTGTTCATTGATGACACTCAACGTCTCACTTCCTGCTAAGTCTTTCTGAACATTTGGTAGAATAATGCATAACTAAAATTAACATATTTGTCATGGATTGAATTGTGTCCCCCAAAATATGTGTTTATCAATTTGCCTAGGCCCTGATTCCCAGTATTGTGTAATTGCCCACCATTTTGTTATCTGATGTAATATTGCTATGTGTTGTGAATCCTATCACTATGATATAATTACATGGATTAGTGGCAGTTATGTTGATGAGATCTACAAGATTAGACTGTGTCTTAAGCCAATGTCTTTTGAGATACAAAAGAGAGAAGTGGGCACAGAGACATGCGGACCTCATGCCAGAAAGAAAGAAGCACCAGGAACATAGCGTGTCCTTTGGACCCTGGGTCCCTGTGCTGAGAATCTCCTAGTCCAGGGGAAGATTGATAAGAAGGACCTTCCTCCAGAGCCAGCAGAGAGAAAGGCTTCCCCTGGAGCTGACGCCCTGAATTGAGACTTCCAGTCTACTAGACTGTGAGAGAATAAACTTCTGTTTGTTGAAGCCATCCACTTGAGAATTTCTGTTACAGCAGCACTAGATAACTAAGACAATATCCAAAACCAAACTCGTGATATTCCCCTCAAAATCTCCTCTACCCTCCAACAGTCTTCATTATCTTAGTAAATGAAAACTCTTAACTTCTCAGTCATTTAGCCAAAAGTTTTGAAGTTATCCTTGATTCCTCTGTGTCTCTCACTCACTATAGCCAAATCTATCACCAAATCTTTTGATTCTATCTTCAAAATTCATTGAGAAATGGACCACTTCTCATCGCCACTATTATTACTACCTAGCCTACATATCCCACCTGGATTACTGCAATAATGTCCTAACAAGGTAGCAGGAATAATCCATATAAAATAATAAATCAGATAACATCACACCTCTGTCAAAACCCACAGTGACTTCCCATCTTACTCAGAGTAAAATCCAAAGTCCTTATAAAGACCATCTGACTTCAACCCCTTTTATTTCCTGTCATGGATTGAATTGTGTCCCTCAAAAATATGTCTATCAATTTGGCTTGGCCATGATTCCCAGTATTGTGTGATTGTCCACCATTTTGTCATCTGACATAATTTTCCTATGTGTTGTAAATCCTGCCTCTATGAAGTTAATGAGGCAGGATTAGAGGAAATTATGTTAATGAGGCAGGACTCAATCTATAAGATTAGGTTGTGTCTTAAGTCAATCTCTTCTGAGATATAAAAGAGAGAAGTAAGCAGAGAGACATGGGGGGACTCATACCACCAAGAAACAAGAGCCAGGAGAATAGCACATCATTTGGACTCGAGGTCCCTGCACTGAGAAGCTCCTTGACTAGGGGAAGGTTGATGACAAGGACTTTCCTCCAGAGTCGATGGAGAGAGAAAGGCTTCCCCTGGAGCTGATGCCCTGAATTCGGACTTGTTGCCTACTAGACTGTGAGAGAATAAATTTCTCTTTGTTAAAGCTATCCACTTGTGGTATTTCTGTTATAGCAGCACTAGATGACTAAGATACCTCCTCTTGTTCATTTCAACCATTCCCAAACTCCATGCTGTTCTTAGAACACTGTTGACCCAGAACTTTTCCCTTGTTGTTACCCTAGCATAGAATATTCTTCTCCCAGAGAGCCATATGCTCTCTCCTTTCCTCACTTCCAGTGAAGGAAAGCCTTCACTGACCACTATTTAAAATGCACCATCCCTCCACATCACCAACAGCACTGCCCCTCCTGTTCTCAGCTTTATTTTTTCACCATCTGCCATACTATATCTTTCACTACCATCTCCTCCCACTATAAAATAGGATCCATGAGAAAAGGGACTTGTATCCTCACAGTCTAATATAGTGCCAGGCATTAAACAGAAACTCAACAAATATTTTTGGACTGAATATATGGCTACATAAAAAATATAGGCAGGGAGTTAAAAGACTCTTTCAATAGTCTAAGTGAGAAATGATGGTGCTTGAACCAGCATGGCAGCAATGGACATATTGATAGATTGTAGGGGTAAAACAAACAAGAGTATTTGGATTCCTATTAATGCTATTTTTCTCATCATACAAATAATAAATCTGCATTGTAATTGAGTGCATCAATATTGATGGCTTGTTAATGTAAGACTCCCCCAAAGGACTTGAGCTGCTCTCAATGGGTCAATAAAGTTCTATTTCTAAGCCTGGAAAACTGAAGACCAGATGAAATACAGGATGCTCAAATAAAGTTTAATTTCAGATAAACAATGAATTTTTTTAAGTATAAGTATGTGTACTCACCTGTATTGCATGGGATATACCTATACTAAAAAAATATATAAATGATAGATAGAGATGTAAACAGATAGATAATAGATAGATACATAGATAGATAAGATAGATATATATATCTATAGATAGATGTAGATATACATATATTTTCTTATCTCAAATTTAAATTTAACCAGATATTCTCCAGCTAAAGCTGATAACGCTATCCTGGACAACTGTACATTCTCTGAAGCACTGAATACTACTTTGGTAAAAACCTGCTAGCTTTCTGTTGGTAAGAAAAAGTCTTATTTTTTTCCTTAAAGTTTCACATATATTATTTTGCAGTGATAAGGGCTATAAAAGATTAGAGCTACAGTCCAATTGTCTTTAAATTCACTTACTATCCTTGAATCACTGAAGAATAATTTTTAGCCAATAACAAAACAGAAAAATAAACTATCTTTGCAATCTAGTTATCAACACTACTTTGCACCTAGTACAATTAAATTTATTTTATAATTCCCTTCTTGCCATCTGATAATATCCTGCAATGTGGAGTGTTTAATAGAAGTATCTAACAGGTTACTCCAGTGCTGGCTCAACCTAGGCTAAACTTGTTAGCAAACGATGGCCAGTCTTCAGATCTGTTTTTCCCTCTGACTCTTTCAGGTTGATGCCGTGCATGAATCATGTGCAACATCATGATTATGTAACCTAGTATGAAGATAGTAGCAGATAGCCTCCTTCTTCCCTTTACCAGTGTATGCTCCTTATTTCTTTAACTCCTACATTATAATAGGGCACAGCAATGGGCACTGTCACGGATTGAATTGTGTCCCCCCAAAACATCTGTCAGCTTGGCTGGGTCATGATTTCCAGTAATGTATGATTGCATAATCCGATGTGATTTCCTTATGTATTGTAAACTCTATCACTATGATGAGGTTATATGTGATCTCCTTATGTGTTGTAAGTTCTATCACTCTGATGAGGTTATGCTGATGAGGTTTATAAGATTAGATAGTGTCTTAATCTCATCTCTTTTGAGATATAAAATAGAGAAGTAAGCAGAGACACACAGGACTGGAGGTTCCTGCGCTGAGATGCTCCCAGACCAAGGGAAGACTGATGCATCACAAGGACATTTCTCTAGAGCGGGCAGAGAAAGCCTTCTCCTGGAGCTGATGCCCTGAATTTGGACTTGTAGCCTACTGGACTGTGAGAGAATAAACTTCTCTTTGTTGAAGCCATCCACTTGTGGTACTTCTGTTAGAGCAGCACTAGATGACTAAGACAGGTACCATGCAAATAAAAGTTACAGAGGAAAGACAGAGTAAGGGAAGTCTTATTAACACCAACATAAACAAGTAGAAAAGGAATTCAGACCAGAGAGCAGACTGGATAGAACAGACAGGCCCCCTACATCTACATTTATATAATGTTTTATAGTTTAAAAAGCATTGTCTCAAATGCTATCTGACTCATTTTAATTTTTACAAATATAGATACTGAGGCTTATGTTCAGAAACATTGAACAACCATGTGGCTCTTATGTTGCAGAAATATGCTCAGTGATCTACGTTCCAGTCCAGAGTGCTTCTGCTTTGCCTCCGGTGCATCACCCGAGGGCCCGGTGACAACTGGTACTGAATGAGAAGGAGGAAGCTCTAAAAATACAATGTCCGCTCAACCTAAATGGATTTTGGACAGAGCTGAAATGTAAAACAACCTCAAATCCATTAGTTTCTGGAACTGTTAGAGATACAAGGCTATTTTATGACTTTCTCTCTTAAGCAAATGTTTTCAGGAAAAAAAATTGGAAACAAAAGAAGATAGTAAACTTAAAAAGTGATCCATGACTTAAATCTATTCAAAAACTGCCACTATTTCTTACATAGTTGAACTAAGGGAGTAGCAGCCAGGATGTCCATTGGTGTCAAGTATTTTATAATCTGTTCCTACTTGTGTATTTAGGCAAATCTTTTCCCTACAACCCTACCTAATTTTCATTAGTTGTTCAATTTTTCCATTTCCAAAACATTACCTCCATTACTTTATCTCAAGAATGTTGCACACCACCTTTCACAATAGTTTCTCAAGATAAATTTCTTTATTGATGAATAAATGAAAGAAAGCATTATGCCCTTATGAGAGACTTCCTCCAAACAAGCTATTTTCTCAGTACCCTAGAATGATGTACAGGTAGTCCCTAACTTACAATAGGGTTCCATTCCAACGACTTGTTGTAAGTCAGTTCTGATGTAAATTGAATACTTAATTTTTTTTTTTTTTTAGTTTTCATTATTATTGCCTTTTATTATCAGTATCTTTATAAATCCAATCTTCATTTGTCTTTGGGGGTTGGAAATATTAGATACAAACTTACAGATATATTTTAACATTGTATGTAGTACATTACTAAAGATAAGATGTATGTACAAAAAAAAAGATAGTCATAAGTATGGTTTGTCGTAACTCGAATATACTGAAAGTTGGGGACTACCTTTATACTCTTTTGTATTTCCATGTGGTGATCCATCTGAAATGTACTCTCACTCTTTCTCTTCCAATCCAAATCCTATTCATCCTTCAAACTCTTGCTCAAATTTCACTGGTTCTATGAAACTTCCACTGATATTTTAGTGTACACTCTTTACTTCCATTTCTAAACTTTTATGTCACCTATTGAATTTAGCGTTTAATTATATACCATCTTCTTTTTATCACTATCTCTTCAACAAGATTAATGACTCCTTGAAATCAGGACATCTGATTCACTTACTTCTGCCTGTCTCAAACATCTTCTATCAAAAATACTGATTTGTTAATGAGATAACTGAAAATAATGGAAGTGAAAATCTACTAAATAAACAAGGGAGGAGTGGGACCAGTAAACAGCCCAGGAATTCAGACACTAGTAATGCACAGCTTATAACACTGTGGGGTTAGTCTTAATCCTTGACTATGATAGCAAGAGCTAAATAGTAGGTATTCCGTAAATGTTTGTTGTTTTTAGTTGCATTCCAGTAAATTCCAACTCGTGACCCCACATGTGCAGAGTAGAACTGCTCCACAGGGTTTTCAAGGCAAACCTTTCAGAAGCAGATCACTAGGGCTGTCTTCCAAGGTGCCTCTGGGTGGGTTTGAACCAACCATTCAGCTAGCCGTAGAGTGCTTAACCATTTGAATGCATATTTGAATAAATTAAGCCCAAACTTAAGATCATGCTTAGTTTAAGTTCATGCTCAATAAGTCCAACAACATCCATCTCAGAGCCACTCAAAAAGTAAAACTACTAATTTTTAATTTAGTCTCTTATTTTGGCCACATAAATAAACTTCAGCCAAAGGAGTTGAAAAACACATGTGATTCCGGTTAGGCTTGGTATCAGCATTATATGCAAGAAATTAAAAGCAATATATATATATATATTTTAAATTTGTTATTATATATTATTTTTTAATTTTTTATATGTAATTTTATTTATCTTCTTGTTGAGAATATACACAACAAAACATACACCAATTCAACAGTTTCTGCATGTACCATTCAGTGACATTGATTACAATCTTCGAGTTGTGCACCCATTCTCACCCTCTTTACTGAGCTGTTCCTCACTCATTAACATAAATTCACCACCCTCTAAGGTTCCTATCTAATCTTTCGAGTTGCTATTGTCAATTTGATCCCACTATAGATACTTCTTAAAAGAACATAATGCTCAAGGCAGATATTTTTTACTAGTTAAGCTAAACGACTGTTTGGTTTTAAGAAGACTTCAGAGAATATTTTTGGTTTAAGGTTTAAAGATTATCTTGGCAACAGTTTTAGGGGTTCATCCAATCTTCATGGCTCAGGAAGTCTAGAGTTAATGAGAAACTGAAATTATGCTCTGTATTTTCCCCCTTTTGATAAGGATTCTTCTATGGAATCTTTGATCAAAATGTTCAGTTATGGTAGCCAGGCACCATCCAGTTCTCCTGGTTTCATGGCAAAGGAAGCAGTTGTTCATGGAGGCAATCAGACACACATTCTATATCCTCCTCCTATTCCTGACTCTCCTTCTTCCTCTATTGTTCCAGGTGAATACAGACCAATTGCAGCACTATTCACAATAGTCAAAAGGTAGAAACAACCTAAATGCCTATCAAAGATGAATGGACAAACAAAATGTTGTACATGCATACAATGGAATACTAATTAGCCAGTAGGAGAAATTAAGTCCTGATACATGCTACAATATAGACGGAGCTGGAAGACATTCTACTGAGTGAAATGAGTCAATCACAAAATGACAGGGAGGCAGGGCCAAGATGGCAGAGTAGTCAGATACTTCCAGTGACCCCACTTACAACAAAGACCTGAAAAAAACAAGTGAATTGATTATATATGACTATCTAGGAGCCCTGAACATCAAGGGCAAAGTAGAGGAACCGGACTGAGTGGCAGGGAGAGGGAGAGACAGTTCAGAAGCAGTGAGGGGTTGCCAGACCTCACCCGGTGAGTGCCTGAACCCTTCAGCCCAGATTAGCTCGGGGGTGCGCAATGAGGCAGGCAAGCAGCAGCGCTTGGGAAGTGTCTTCCACACTGTGAGAGACCCAGTGGCAGAGAGTCTACTCAGCCATCCAAAACAAGTGAGAAGCAGCCCTTGATTGGCGAAAGGTAAGTACTTGCGTCCGGCCAACCGCACGGATCAAAAACATCTCCCTTAGGGAAAAATCTCTCTTCCATTTACCTCCCCACTCCTTGCTCTGCACTGGGTCCAGGACTGGCTTCAACAATTGCCGAGTACCCTGGGCTGGAAGCAGGACCCGTCATGCACCCTGAGCCATTCTCCCGGACTTGGAGAGTGAACAAATTAACAAACAGGGAAAAAATAATCTGCCAGCTCCCCTAAGCCAGGAATTCAGGACAGGCACAGCCCTTTTGCCTAGGCACAGGCATAAGGGATCCATGGACTTTGAGTGCCTTTCCCCCTGCATAGAGACTTCTGTGGGCCCATTTCAACAGCGTAGGCCTTCATTACCTCAGTACAAGAGGGTATATACCTGAAGTCTAACTTCAACTGTTTCAGCTGTGAAGTGGCAGGTACGTGACATTTGACACTGCTCTGCCCATTAAGCAGGGTCTTCACCTACCCAACATCAGGGGCCTCAGGACTGGTGGCTCCACCCATGTCACCTAGCCACCTGTGACAGAGGCCCAAGCATAAGAGATGCCTCCCAGTACTTACAGCCAGCAGGACTGGGTGCTCACAGTCCAGCTGCAAAACCCACCCATCTATGCACTCTAGAGAACAGGGACATGCTTTCCTCCTGGACATTCAGGGGTGGCCATCAGCCCCCTGCCTTGCTCAGCCTGTGTCCCCCTGCTGCAGCTGGATGCCTCTGCCTACACCAATCACTGATGCCTACCTAGAACTGTAGGTGAGAGCCTGCACCACACACTTGGTGGCTGACTACCTAGACACCTGAGCTGAATCCATACAGGAGGAGTGGGCAGACTCCTGGGCTCACATACTTAGTGGCAGGTCAGGCCACCTGGGGGCAGGACACTGGAGCTTCAGGGGTGTTGGTGACTGGGTTAGCTCACATGAGCAGCCTATCTGGGCATATCAGAACAAAATAAAACAAGAAGCTAGGACACAGTAAGCAAACATAAAATAAATATAGTAACTTATTGATGGCTTGGAGACAACAGTCAATATCAAATCACATAAACAGACAGAACATGATGGCTTCAGCAGGCTCCTAAAATAAAGAATCTAGAAATTTTCTGGAGGAAGAAAATTTCTTGGAATTACCAGAGGCAGAATACAAAACATTAATATACAGCACTATTTAAGAGATTAGGAAGGAAATTATGCAAAACGCAGAACATGCAATAGAGGAACTTACGATTAGAGAACAGCATAATGACAAATTTAATAGGCTGCAAGAATCCAGAGAGACAGCAGTCAGAAATCCAGAGGATTAACAATAAAATTTCAGAATTAGACAACTCAATAGAAAGTCACAGGAGCAGAATTGAGGCAATGGAAATCAGAATTAGTGACACTGAAGATAAAGCACTTGATGGCAACATATTTGAGGAAAAATCAGATAAAAGGATTTAAAAAAACGAAGAAAACCTAAGAATTATGTGGGATTCTATCAACAGGAATAACCTATGAGAGACTGCAGTACCAGAAAGGGG
>NW_004443953.1:598696-600502 GCF_000243295.1 Trichechus manatus latirostris
GATGGCAAAATTAGGGCATTTCCAGATAAACAGAAGTTTAGGGAATTTGCAAAAACCAAACCAAAATTACAAGAAATACTAAAGGGAGTCCTCTGGTTAGAAAATCAATAACATCAGATAACAACCCAAGTCTAGAACACAGGACAGAGCAACCAGATACCAGCCCAGATAGGGAAGTCACAAAAATACATCAAAACTAAAACACTGAAAATAGGGCAACAGATGTCAATATGTAAAAGATGACAACATTAAAAAAAAAAGAGGGACTTAAAAATGTAGACACAGATTTTTCATAGTGAGAGGAAGTCAAGTTTATATAAAGAAATAAAAGATTGGGTTAAACTTAGAAAAATAGGGATAAATATTAAGGTAACCACAAAGGGAACTAACAATCCTACAAACCAGAATAAAAAACTAGAAAAATATAAACACTCAGCAAACACAAAATCAACAACAATTAAAAAGATGAAAAGAAAATACATAAAGAAAAATGTCTCAGCACAGAAAATTAAGGGGAACAAAGGAACTGTGAACAACACACAAAAAAAGACACTAAAACGACAGCACTAAACTCATACCTATCAATGATTACGCTGAATGTAAATGAACTAAATGCACCAATAAAGAGACAGAGAGTAGTAGACTAGATGAAAAAACACGATCTATCTATATGCTGCCTACAAGAGACACACCTTAAAGACACAAACAAACTAAAACTCAAAGGATGGAAAAAAATGTATCAAGTAAACAACACTCAAAAAAGAGCAGGAGTGGCAGTACTAATCTCTGGCAAAATAGACTTAAAATAAAATCTAACACAAAGGATAAGGAAGGACAGTATATAACGATTAAAGGGTCAATACACCAGGAGGACAAAACTATAATGAATATTTACGCACCCAACAACAGGGCTCCAAGATACATAAAACGAACTCTAACAGCACTGAAAAGAGAGACAGACAGCTCCACAATAGTTGTAGGAGACTTCAACATGCCAGTTTCGGTGAAGGACAGAACATCCAGAAAGAAGTTCAACAAAGACATGGAAGAGCTAAATGCTACAATCAACCAACTTGATCTCATAGACATATAACGAACACTCCACCCAACAGCAGCCAAGTATATGTTCTTTTCCAACGCACATGGAACATTCTCCAGAAGAGACCACACATTAGGCCATAAAGCAAGTCTTAATAAAATCCAAAACATCAAAATGTTACAAAGCATCTTTTCTGACCATAAAGCCATAAAAGTAGAAATCAACAACAGAAAAAGCAAGGGAAAAAAAATCAAACACATGGAAACCGAACAACATCTTGCTGGGTTATGTAAGAAATTAAGGATGGAATAAATAAATTCACAGAATCAACAAGAATGAAAATACATCCTGCCAGAAGCTCTGGAACACAGCAAAAGCAGCGCACAAAGGTCAGCTTATGGCAATAAATGCACACATCCAAAAAAAAGAAAGGGCCATAATCCAAACATTAACCCTACAACTGGAACAAGTACAAAGAGAGCAGCAAAAGAAGCCCTCGGGCACCAAAAGAAAGGAAATAATAAGAATTAGAGCAAAATTAAATGAAATAGAGAATAGAAAAACCATTGAAAGAGTTAACAAGACCAAAAGCTTGTTTTTTGAAAAGATCGACAAAATTGATAAACCATTAACCAAACTGAGAAAAGAAATACAGGAGAGGATGCAGATAACCCATATAAGAAATGAGATGAGTGATATCACAACAGACCCAACTGAAATTAAAAGAATCATAACAGAATACTATGAAAAATTGTACTCTAACAAAT
>NW_004443953.1:600602-610375 GCF_000243295.1 Trichechus manatus latirostris
ACAAAAAAAGAAAATTACAGACCAATATCCCTCATGAACATTGATGCAAAAATCCTCAACAAAATTCTAGCCAACAGAATTCAGCAACATATCAAAAAAATAATTCACCATGATCAAGTGGGATTTATACCAAGTATGCAGAGATGGTTCAATATTAGAAAAACAATCAATGCAATCCATCACATAAATAAAACAAAAGACAAGAACCACACGATCTTATCAATCAATGCAGAAAAGGCATCTGACAAAGTCCAGGACCCATTCATGATAAAAACTCTCAACAAATAGGAATAGAAGGGAAATTCCTCAATATAATTAAGGGCATTTACACAAAGCCAACAGCCAACATCATCCCAAATGGAGAGTCTTTGAAAGCATTCCCCCTGAGAATGGGAACCAGACAAGGATGAGCTTTATCACCACTCTGATTCAACACTTTGCTGGAGGTCCTAGCCAGAGCAATTAGGCTAGAAAAAGAAATAAAGGGCATCCAAATTGGGAGGGGAAGAGTCAAAGTATCTCTGTTTGCAGATGATATGATCTTATACACAAACAATCCACAAGAAAACTACTGGCACTAATAGAAGAATTCAGCAAAGTTTCAGAATACAAGATAAACATACAAAAATCAGTTGGATTCCTTTACACCAACAAAGAGAACCTCAAAGGGTAAATTAACAAATCAATACTATTTACAGTAGCCCCCAAGAAGTTAAAATACTTCAGAATAAATCTAACCAGAGACAGAAAAGATCTAAACAGAGAAAACTACAGGACACTACTGCAAGAAACCAAAAGAGGCCTGCATAAGTGGAAAAACACATCTTGCTCATGGATAGGTAGACTCAACATAGTGAAAATGTCAATTCTACCCAAAGCAATCTACAGATACAATGCAATAACGATCCAAATTCCACTGGCATTTGTTAATGAGATGGAGAAACAAATCACCAACTTCATATGGAAAGGGAAGAGGTCCCGAAAAATAAAGCATTACTCAAGAAGAAGAACAAAGTGGGAGGCCTCACACTACCTGATTTTAGAAACTATTATATTGCCTTGGAAGTCGAAATAGCCTAGTATTGGTACAACAACAGATACATAGACCAATGGAACAGAACTGAGAATCCACACATAAATTCATCCACCTATGAGCAGCTGATATTTGACAAAGGCCCAAAGTCCATTAAATGGGGATAAGACAGTCTCTTTAACAAATGGTGCTGGCATAACTGGATATCCATCTGCAGAAAACTGAAACAAGACCCATACCTCACACCATGCACAAAAACTAACTCAAAATGGATCAAAGACTTAAATATAAAACTGAAAGTGATAAAGATCATGGAAGAAAATATAGGGGCAACACTTAGAGCCCTAATACACAGCATAAACACGTTACGAACCATAAGTAAAAATGCACAAGCACCAGAAGACAGACTAGCTAGATGGGAGCTCCTAAAAATCAAACACTTACGCTCATCAAAAGACTTCACCAGAAGAGTCAAAAGATAACCTATAGACTGGGTGAAAATTTTTGGCTATGACAAATCCTATTAGCATCTAATCTCTAAAATCTACAAGATACTGCAAAACCTCAACAACAAAAAGACAAATAACCCAATTAAAAAATGGGTAAACTTTGCCAAACAAGATAATCAGGCAGCTAACAGACACGTGAAGAAATGCTCACGATCATTGGCCATTAGAGAAATGCAGATCAAAACTACAATGAAATATCATCTTACCCCAGCAAGGCTAGCACTAATCCAAAAAACACAAAATAATAAATGCTGGGGAGGTTGTGGAGAGATGGGAACACTTATACACTGTTGGTGGGAATGTAAAATGGTTACAACCACTTTGGAAATCGATTTGGCGCTTCCTTAAAAAGCTAGAAATAGAAGTACCATACGATCCAGCTATCCTGCTCCTTGGAATATATCCTGGAGAAATGAGAGCTGTCACACAAATAGATATATGCACACCCATGCTCACTGCAGCACTGTTCACAATAGCAGAAAGATGGAAACAACCTAGATGCCCATCAACGGACAAATGGATAAACAAATTATGGTATATCCACACAATGGAATACTATGCAATGATAAAGAACAACGATGAAGCCGTGAAACATCTTATAACATGGAGGAAGCTGGAACTCATTATGCCAAGTGAATTTAGTCGGTCACCGAAGGACAAATATTGTATAAGACCACTATTATAAGAACTCAAGAAAAGGTTTAAACACAGAAGAAAACATTTTTGATGGTTACGAAGGTGGGAAGGGAGGATGATGGTTATTTACTAACTAGATAGTAGATAAGAATTATCTGAGGTGAAGGGAAGGACAGCATGTACTACAGGGGAAGTCAGCACAACTGGACTAAATCAAAGCTAAGAAGTTTCCTGAATACAATCTAATACTTTGAGGGACAGAGTAGCAGGGGTAGGGGTCTGGGGACCATGCTTTCAGGGAACATCTAGGTCAACTGGCATAACAAAGCTTATTATGAAAATGTTCTGCATCCTACTTTGGTGAGTGGCATCTGGGGTCTTAAAAGCTTGCAAGTGGCCATCTAAGATGCATCAATTGGTCCGAACCACCTGGAATAAAGGAGAATGAAGAACACCAAAGACACAAGGAAAGTATTAGCCCAAGATACATAAAGGGCCACATAAACCAGAGACTTCATCAGCGTGAGACCAGAAGAACTAGATGGTGCCCAGGTACCACCAATGACCGCCCTGACAGAGAACACAACAGAGAGTCCCTGATGGAGCAGTAGAAGGATGGGATGCAGAACTCAAATTCTAGTAAAAAGACCAGACTTAATTGTCTGACTGAGACTGGAGGAACCCCAGGCAGCATGGCCCCCAGAGTCTCTGTCAGCCCAGAACTAAAACAATTTCCGTGGCCAGCTCTTCAGACAGAGATTGGACTGGACTGTGGGACATAAAATTATACTCGTGAAGAGTGTGCTTCTTAGCTCAAGTAGATACATGAGACTAAATGGGAAGCTTTGTCCAGAGGTGAGATGAGAAGTCAGAGAGTGTTAGGAGCTCGTTGAATGGACATGGCATATCGCGGTGGATAGCAGGAATGTGCTGTCACAGTATAGGGAGAGCAATTTGGGTCACATAACAATGTATGTATAAATTTTTGTGTAAGAAACTAACTTGAAATGTAAACTTTCACTTAAACTACAACAATAAACAACACCAAAAAAACCACCTAAAAGGACAAATATTGTTTGACCTTACTTGCATAAAAAGACAAGAAAAGGCAAGTGTATAGAAAACAAAGTTTATTACTGGTTACCAGGGGTAGGAGGAAGGGGGAAATGGGGATTAACAGTCATGGAAATGTTGTGTTGATTAACAGCAGGGTTGCACAGTCGATTACTGTAATTGTTGTCAATAAGTTGTAAGCCTATAAAAAGTTGAATTGACAAAAGTTGTGTGATAGATATATTTACAACAAAGGCAAAGGGGTAAAAAAAGTAGCTGCTGAGGCTGGTTATGTACAATGAAAAACCTCATGAGATTTGGTTTTTTGGTTTGGAGGCTTAGGGTCATGGTTGCATGAGACATCCCAGTTAATTGGCCTAATAACATGTTTAGTGTTTCTCTTCTACCTCCTAGCTACATATTATTAAAGCTGAAAAGGAATGAAAATATGTAAAAGTTATAATCAAATGAAAATATTTTAAGACCAGAACCAGAACATAAAATTATCCTAGTTTTACTTTAGAGTATCAACCATAAATCAGTATTTATTAATGAACTCAGGGTCATAATTATCAATTATTGTGATGTGCCAGAGATACAGTTACCAAACCAAAAAACCAAACCCACTGCTGCCGAGTCGATTCTGACTCATAGCAACCCCATACGCTTTCCAAGGCTGTAAATCTCTATGGAAGCAGATTGCCGTATCTTTCTCCCGAAGAGCCACTGGTGGTTTTGAACCACTGACCTTTTGGTTAGCAGTCAAGTGCCTTAACCACTGCATCACCAGGGCTCTTCAGAGATACAGTTAGCAGATACAAATAAAAATACTGGGAGACATGGGACTAAATGGGAAATCCAGCAGTAACCACAGACATTTCATTAAGTCTTTTCATATTTGTTAAACATTGGGTCATTTGTCTTCTTTTCTTAGAAAGGTACAGTAAATGTTTTGCACCTGAATTTCTCCTGGCAAAGTAACATGGATATCTTACAGAATTAGTGAGACACAAGTTGAAACAATCTTATGCCAAGTGGATCCGTCACTATCTTGAAAACCTTCCTAATCACCATTGCTTTGTCTCTTGACTACTTCATCATCATACAAAGACTAACCATCTCAATCTCATTACTAGTAAAATGGGTCTGCTTCTTTATCTTTTTTAAATTATTTATTACAAATGGCACACACAGACCTTTTTCTTCATCTTCTATAATTTCATGCCATAGACTTTGATGAGAACTTACTCCACATCCAGAACATCTAGTGCCCACCACTAGAGATGATGTACCTACTATTATGACACAAGATCACAATTTTCTTCAAGCTCATTTTTATTTTTTGAACATTCCCTAGTGAGCAACATTAAAAACACATGAGCTGGGTGCAGGAGGTCTGAAAGAAAACATTTCCAGACACCATTTCTGCTTCCATAAATTGTGTACCACTGTTGTCTATAATGGAATAGCAATCGTCGCATTCATAAATTACTTTGCAGTTTACAATGAACATTCACAAATATGCCATTTGTACCAGAATAGATTAGCAATATTCAGTGAAGCTCAGGATTCTAAAATAATCACTTATTTTTTATATATATAAATGATTATGAGGCAACTCAGCTTTAAAAAAAAGAATAACAGGGGTAGGAATGTGTAATCATGTATTAACTTGCCCTACCTGAGCCACATTTTTATAGATGGTTCCTTGCAAACTCCATAGATATGGCTCTTGGTTGGATGTCTTTTTCAGAATTACCTGTGAAGTACATAAAATATAGAATCTTGGGCTCCACGCCAGATCTCTCAAGTCACATTCTGCTGACATATTGGGGAGGATTGGTTTCCCAGGCTGTGCATTTTTTACTAAGCTCTGTTAGTTAATTCCGAGGCACATATTTGAAATTTTGCCACTTGCAAGGTTTTATTTTATGGGAACAAACACCTTTTATATTTAACAATCTTAAAGTGGGGGCAAATTAATTGGCACCTGTAATTTAGAAGTAGCTGATAAATAACCTGAAAACAGACTGGCTTCGCCAGTATGGTAAAATTATTCAAGGGATAGAATGTACTTAATTGCTATTTTAACTAGAGATATGTGACCATTTTAGTCTTGGTATGAAACACTTTTTCCAAGTAGGTAAGTCTCAGGCAATTATATTTACTGTTAATTGTGCCTGTCTCCTTCCTCCCTTCTTTCCTTTTAATTTAAATATTTGCTTTCCACTTAACCTGAAACTTGAGAGACAGAGAGGCTTTCAGATCTTTTCAAAAAGAACCACCCACATATCCAATCTGTACACTCTTTTTTGGGAAAGCAAATCACTTAGTGCTATTTCACTGAATGACTCAGGGCTTGCAAATAATTTCAATAAATGCTTTTCTTTTTCCCTAAATACTGATATCACTGAAGGGTTAATGAATATGAATGTGCTTGTCCATTTCAAGTCATATAGATATCTATTTTCACTGTGTGTCCTGGTTACCTAGTGCTGCTGTAACAGAAATAGCACACATGGGTGGCTATAAAGAAGATAAGTTTATTTTCTCACATTTCTAGTGGTTAAAAAGTCCAAATTAGGGTCTCAGTCATGTTGATTCTTTCTGTGAGCCTCTCTCCTAGTTTCTGGTATCTGCCAGTGGTCCCTGGCATTCCTTGACATCTGTTCTCCCTCTGTGTGTGCTTCTGTGTCTATTCTGCTCTTTTCATAACTCAGAAGTGATTAGGTTTAAGATCCACCCTACTCTTGACTGTATTATTATAAGAAAAGAAAAGGGTCATATTTACAGGTATAGTGATTAAGTTTTCAACACACCATTCAATACACAACACTTTGTAAATTAGTAGGTATTACAACTGTATAATATATGATGATGCCCCTTGTTTTTCATTAGATTAGAATTCATACACACACCCACACCCACACCCACACCCACACCCACACACACACACAATGAACAGGCTAAAATCCAAAATATTTTTGACCTGCTTAGTCCTTAGACCAGAACATCTAAAAACTTATAAAGCAAATATCTCACACAGGGTGGTAAACTCTCTTGGCAGGCATACTCTCAGCACAGGACACTGATATCTTACTGAGGCCTGTACCTTAACTCTTCCCACAAACACACATATGTACACACAGACACATGCAACACTCTTCGTAGAGGAATTTAAGACACTTTCAGACTTACTATGGATTACACTGTGTTGCCTCAAAAGATATGCTGAAGTTCTAACAGTACCTAACAGAAGTCCCTGTGAATGTGACCCTGTTTGGGATATAGGGTCTTTGAAGATCTTATCAGTTAGATTAATATGAGGTCATACTGGAGTGGGTGGGTCTTAATCCTATATGACTGGTGTCCCTATAAAAGAGGAGAAGATACATAGAGACACGAAAACAGATGAAGGGAGACAGAGGAAGGATGTCATGTGAAACTGCAATTGCAAGCCAAGAAACACCTGGAGCTACCAGACGCTAGAAGAGATGCTTGGAACAAATTCTCCCTTAAAGCCTCAGAAGGAATCAATATGGCTCTTATGAATTGAATTGTGTCCCCCAAAAATGTGTGTCAACTTGGCTAGGCCATGATTCCCAGTATTGTGTGGTTGTCCACTAGTTTGTGATCTAATGTGATTATCCTATGTGTTGTAAATCTTAATCTCTACGATGTTGATGAGGAACAATTAGAGATAGTTATATTAATGAAGCAGGACTCAATCTACAGGACTAGGTTGTATCTTGAGTCTATCTCTTTTGAAATATAAAAGAGAGAATCGGGCAGACAGAAGAGGGACATCCTACCACCAAGAATGAAGAGCCAGGAGAAGAGTGCATCCTTTGGACCCAGGGTCGCTGCACTGAGAAGCTCCTAGACCAGGAGAAGATTGATGACAAGGACCTTCCCCCAGGTCCAACAGAGAGAGAAAGCCTTCCCTTGGAGCCAGTGCCCTGAATTCAGACTTCTAGCCTCCTAAACTGTGAGAGAATAAATTTCTGTTTGTTAAAATTGCCAGCACCCTGATCTTGAACTCCCAGCCTCTAGAACTGTGAGACAATACATGTATGTTCTTATAAGCCACCCAGTTTGTGGTATTTTGTTATGGCAACCCTAGGAAACTAATACAGACTGTTTTAAGAAGAGGTTTACAATTGCCCTTCCTCGCCTCACTCCCAAGCCCCGGCTCCTAGTAGAAGAATTATTTCATTTTTTCTTTGTTACTGACTGTCAACTCCTTCATCAACACAAACTTATTTTCTACAGGTTGTCCACATCACAGCTCCTAGTCTCCCTCACCAAAATGGCTATCTCTCACACTCCGATTTCTCATGCTTCCTTGTTTTTCTTTTCTCTATTTAATCCTGTTCCAGGCCACTTTACCCATGTTCTCATAGTCCTCCAGAGATTTCCTTCCTCCTGCTCAGAGAAGGGATCATTCACAGCCCAACTCTCCACTTCAGTTTTCTTCCAATTCTACAGAAACTAGGGTGCTAGTGCTATTTCCACCAAAGTAAGAGCAAAAGGCAAAGTATTATGGATTGAATTGTGTCCCCCCCAAAACAGGTATTGTCAATCTTAACCTCTATGCCTATGGTTATAATCCCATTTGGGAATGGGATGTCTTTGTTATGTTAATGAGACAGGATTAGTATAGAGTGTGTCTTAAATCAATCTATTTTGAGATACAAAAGAGATTAAACAAGCAAGAGAGTGAGCAGAGATGGGGTAAGATCAATGCCAAGACACATGGAGATCTCCAAGGAGTCAAGAAGCAGAAGCTAAAGAGACAAGGACCTTCCCTCTAGAGCCAACAGAGAGAGAAAGACTTCCCCTAGAGCTGGCACCTTCAATTTGGAATTCTAGCCTCCTAAACTGTAAAAAAATTAATTTGTTTGTTGAAGCCACCCACTTGTGGTATTCTGTTATAGCAGCACCAGATAACTGAGATACAAAGGCAAGTGATGCTTCCTTCAGACCTGAGGCAGAGCTAAGGCTAGGCTTAATATACCTGCAGTTCAATTTTTCTCTCTTTGGTGGAAAAATTAAAGTTTACTTCTAAGCAACAGCCCTCAAATAATAAATTATTGGACCACCAAAGATAATTAGAACTCGAAATGATCATAGACATTATTTTTAATCTTTCTCTTTTATATGAGACCGAATCTCAATTTAATGTCCATAAAGGACCCCGTGGCAAGGTTTACATTTTATCAAATGCAATCATATGATATTTGTTCTTCTTTTCCTAACTTGTATAATGAAGGATCTTTTGTCAACTATCTTCCGTTGCAGAACCCTACCATTACTTTTTGTATGGTTTGCTAGTAGTTATCAGATGATCGATGGAATAATTATCAAAATCTAAATACATGTAATAGATGAATATATTGTAAAGGCAAGATTTCAAAAAGATGGTTTATCAATAAACGATGATGCAACTACTGGACAATCATTCTAAAATGATAAAGTTGTATTCATACCTCTTATTTTACATCACAATAAATTTTAGCTGGATCACAGGAAATAAAAAGTATAAAAGTAAGTTAAAACATAAAAGTAGCAAAAGTGGTCATAGTGAAGTTAAAAAAAAAAACCCTCATAATAGGAAAGGCCTTTCTGAATATGACAGAAACCTGAAGCGATAAAGGAAAGAGTGATTTAAAAAAATCAATTATATTACATTAAATAAAAATATCTACATCAAAGATCCATCAAAACCAAAGTGAAAATAAAAACAAGAAACTGAGGTCGAAATAGTTGTAACTCATTTTACAAAGGGGCTAATTTCCCTATACAATAGAAATACCAATGGTACAATAGAAAAACGGCAAAGACTATGAACTGTTTACAGAAAAGTAATCAAAAACAACTTTTAAATATATGGTAAGGTATGCAACCTCACTCTTAGAAAAATGAAGATGAAACTTAAATAACATGCCATTTTTGCTTCTCTGATTGGCAAAGGTCAAAATGTCTATTAATAAATTGCATTGGAGAGGAGCCCTGGTGGCACAGTGGTTAAGAGGTCAGATTGCTAACCAGAAGGTCCACAGTTCGAATCCACCAGCCATTCCTTAGAAACCCTATGGGGGCACTTCTACTCTGTCCTATAGGGTCACTATGAGTCGGAATTAATACGATGGCAACAGGTTTGGTTTCACGTTGGAGAGGTTGTAGGGAAGAAACCTCTCATTTATTTGGGGGAGAAAGCAGAAATTGTTACAACAGCCATAGACAACAAGTTGACACTAACTACCAAAATTCCAAGTAAAATACTCCTTATTGAAGCACTTCTACTTTAGGGAATTCATGCTAATATAACTTAGTATACATTAGTAAAATTTATTATACAAAACTATTAATTGAAGCATTTTGTTGAACTAGCAAAAATTTGGAAAATTCGGAGACTTCCAGCAAGATGGCGCTCTAGGCAGAAACACCACGCCGTCCCTCCACAACAAAGATCCGAAAAACTAAGCCAAACAGAGAATCAACAATCCTGAAACCCTAGAACATCAAATGAAGAGATAAAG